>NW_020837976.1:20032385-20358917 GCF_003676395.1 Aethalodelphis obliquidens | reverse complement strand
CAGAGATAAACCCATGCTAATATGGTCACCTTATTTTTGATTAAGGAAGCAACAATATACAATGGAGAAAAGACAGCCTCTTCAATAAGTGGTTCTGGGAAAACTGGACAGTTACATGTAAAAGAATGAAATGACACCACTCCCTAACACCATACACAAAAATAAACTCAAAATGGATTAAAGACCTAAATGTAAGGCCAGACACTATAAAACTCTTAGAGGAAAACATAGGCAGAAGACTCTATGACATAAATCACAGCAAGATCCTTTTTGACCCACCTCCTAGAGAAATGGAAATAAAAACAAAAATAAACAAATGGGATCTAATGAAACTTAAAAGCTTTTGCACAGCAAAGGAAACCATAAACAAGATGAAAAGAGAACCCTCAGAATGGGAGAAAATATTTGCAAATGAAGCAACTGACAAAGGATTAATCTCCAAAATTTATAAGCAGCTCATGCAGCTTAATATCAAAAAAAAAAAAAAAAAACCCAATCCAAAAATGGGCAGAAGACCTAAATAAACATTTCTCCAAAGAAGATATATGGATTGCCAACAAACACATGAAAGAATGCTCAACATTATTAATCATTAGAGAAATGCAAATCAACACTGCAATGAGATATCACCTCACACCAGTTAGAATGGCCAGCATCAAAAAATCTACAAACAATAAAGGCTGGAGAGGCTGTGAGAAAAGCGAACCCTCTTGCACTGTTGGTGGGAATGTAAATTGATACAGCCACTATGGAGAACAGTATGGAGGTTCCTTAAAAAACTAAAAATATAATTACCATATGACCCAGCAATCCCACTACAGGGCATATACCCTGAGAAAACCATAATTCAAAAAGAGTCATGTACCACAATGTTCATTGCAGCTCTAATTACAATAACCAAGACATGGAAGCAACCTAAGTGTCAATCAACAGATGAATGGATAAAGAAGATGTGGCACATATATACAATGGAATGTTACTCAGCCATAAAAAGAAATGACATTGAGTTATTTGTAGCGAGGTGGATGGACCTAGAGTCTGTCATACAGAGTGAAGTAATTCATAAAGAGAAAAACAATTACCATATGCTAACACATATATATGGAATCTAAAAAGAAAAAAAAAAGGTCATGAAGAACCTAGGGGCCGGATGGGAGTAAAGACGCAGACCTACTAGAGAATGGACTTGAGGACAGGGGAGAGGGGGAAGGGTAAGCTGTGACAAAGTGGCATGTACATATATACACTATCAAATGCAAAACCGATAGCTAGTGGGAAGCAGCTGCATAGCACACAGAGATCAGCTCGGTGCTTTTTGACTGCCTAGAGGGGTGAGATAGGGATAGTGGGAGGGAGGGAGATGCAAGAGGGAAGAGATATGGGGATATATGTATATGTATAGCTGATTCACTTTGTTATAAAGCAGAAACTAACACACTATTGTAAAGCAATTATACTCCAGTAAAGATGTTGAAAAAAAATAGTCATTGCACATTGTCTAAACTATATATTTTTTAAATAATTGAATAAAATATTAAACACAATAAAATTATAATTTAAAATATAATGGCAATGGGGGCTTCCCTGGTGGTGCAGTGGTTGAGTGTCTGCCTGCTGATGCAGGGGACAGGGGTTCGTGCCCTGGTCCGGGTGGATCCCACATGCTGTGGAGTGGGTGGGCCCGTGGGCCATGGCTGCTGAGCCTGCACGTCCAGAGCCTGTGCTCTGCAACGGGAGAGGCCGCAACAATGAGAGGCCCGTGTATGGCAAAAAAAAAAAAAAAAAAAAAGGCAATGCACTGTATTAAACTACAAAGAAAAGTATTTACAACATATTGTTAACTAAAAAATTCAGATTCAGTAATGTATAATTCCTACTATTATAGTTACATGCCAACGAAAACTGAAAGAAAATAATATGAAATGTAATCAGCTATTCTGTTAGAATTATCATTTATTCTTTTAAAAATCCATTGAATGCCATTTATGCTTGTGCAATCAAAATATATTTGGCTACACAATTATCTTGGGCATTATTACAAACACTGTAAACAATAAAATACATCTTATTTCACCACACTGAAACGATAATGAAATCAAAAGGTATTTTGTTTAAATACTCGGAAGTTATAGAATGATGCTTAAGTCACTTAAAGGCCCAGAAAGGTTATTTCCTCATTTTCAAAACGGTTATGAAAGCTCTTGCCACTCCTTTCTCACAGATTTTACACTGCTCAAATAAGGTGATACACATAAAAGTGCTTATTAATCATATTTTCTTAGTCCATTAGGCTGCTATAACAAAATACCATAAACTGGTTCACTTATAAACAACAACAATAAAATATATATATATATATATATATATTTCTCATGGTTTTGAAGGTTGAGAAGTCCAAGGTAGGTAGCAAGAGTGCAAGGTAGGTAGCAAGAGTGCAAGCAGATTCATTGTCTGTGAGGCCTCACTTCCTAGGTGGCCATCTTTCCCTGTAACCTCACAAGGTAGAAGGGAAGAAAGAGAGTGTTCTCATAAACTGAAGATTGAAACAAACAAATGATGAATGATTCAAACAAGGGTTTATTCAGCACTTGTTACACATGCAAACTGTGCTTCGCTTGGTGGAGAAGAGAGAAGAAGGGAACGAGAAGAGAAATGATCCTTACATGGAAATCACTATGTTGGGTTCTTTGCCCACATTGTATAATCTCCCCATCAATTCTCAATTTTATTATTATACCTAATTTCCAAAAGAGAAAACTAAGGTTCTTAAACTCAGATGAACTCATACAACGTTACTCATCTGGGAAGTGGCAGAGCAATAGCACAAATTCATATCTACATAACTCAGCAGCCCATGTTCTTTATATTACATCTGCCTTCCAAAGAGAAACTAGATTACTTTTAAGCTACAATACAGCAAAACTATCAGTTTGGGAACAATTTTTAAAAATAGTTTTATTGAGATAACATTGACATACAATAAAGTACATATTTAAAGAGTAGAATTTGACCCATTTTAACATGTCTATGCCTGTGAAACCATCATCATAATCAATAAATGAACACCCCAAAGTCATCTTCCCCAAATTTTCTCAGTATTATTTGAAATTCTTTTCTCCTGTCCCTCTCTTCACCCCCAAGTAATCACTGATCTATTTTTCCTCATTAGAGATTAATTTACATTTTCTAGAACTGCATATAAATAGAATCACACAGTATGTAACTTTGTCTGGCTTCTTTCATACAGCATAATTATTTTGAGATTTATCCATGTTATTACCTGTATCAATAGTTTATTCCATTTTATTACTAAGTAATAATTCATAGTATGGATATACTATAAATTGTTTGTTCATTCATCTGTTGTTTCTAGTTTTTTGGTTACTACAAATAAAGCTGCTATGAAAATTTGTGTAAATCTTAAATGAATGTATACTTTATTTTTTTCCTGGTGTAAAGACCTAAGAGTGGAATATTTGGATCATATGGGAGGTACATTTTTAACTTTTTAAAACACTGTTAAACTGTTTTACAATGTAATTATACCATGTCACATTCCCAGCAGCAGTATGTGAGAGTTCGAGTTGTTCCACATCCTTGCTAACACTTGATATTGTCAGTTTTTTCATTTTAGCCATTTATGGGAGTGTAGTAGTATCTTACTAAGGTCTTCATTTGAATTTCCCTGATGACTAATGATGTTGAACATCTTTTAATGTGTTTATTTGACATTTGTACATTTCCATGGTAAAGTATCTTTAGAATCTCTTGCTCTGGGGCTTCCCTGGTGGCACAGTGGTTAAACATCTGCTTGCCAATGCAGGGGACATGGGTTCAAGCCCTGGTCTGGGAAGATCCCACATGCCACGGAATAACTAAGTCTGTGCACCACAACTATTGAGCCTGAGCTCTAGAGCCTGCAAGCCACAACTACTGAGGCCACATGCCACAACTGCTGAAGCCCGCATGCCTAGATCCCATGCTCTTCAACAAGAGAAGCCACCACAATGAGAAGCCCATGCACCACAACAAAGAGTAACCCCCACTCACTGCAACTAGAGAAAACCTGTGTGCAGCAACAAAGACCCAACACAGCAAAAAATAAATAAATTTTAAAAGAAAAAAAATCTCTTGCTCTTTTTAAAAAAAATTGGGTGTTTTCTTCTTATTGAGTTGTAAAAGTATATAGTCTAGATACAAAATCCTTTATTAAATACATGGTTTTTGCTATGTTTTTAACCATAATGTGTCTTTGCCTTTTTATTTTCATAAGTGTCTTCTGAAGAGCAAAAGTTTTTAATTTTGATGAAGTCAATTTTTTTTTTACTTTAGTGCTCTTTATTTTATGCCTTGTGTGTGGTATTTAAGAATTCTTTGCCAAACTGAATGTCACTAAGATTTTTTCCTGTTTTAATTTTGATGTTTCATAGTTTTAGCTATTACATTTAGGAACAAAATCCATTTCAAGTTAATTTTTCTATATGGTATTAGGTAAAAATTGAGGGTATTTTTTGTTTTGTTTTTTGCTTGTTTGTTTGTGTACATATAGCTGTAAAATTATTCCAGCACTATTTGTTGAAAAGATTATCCTTTACTCACTGAATTTCTTTGGCACATCTGTCAAAAATAAATTAAGCATATATGTGTGCATCTGCCTTCAAAGAGAAACACTAAGTTTCCTCTTTTTTTAACCCATCAACACATGGCTTTATTTTAAAAATTACTCAAGGTGATTCAACAGAAAATAAAAACAAGTCCAAGTAAATAAAAAGACATGAAATAAAGTATACAGTGGCAGTAAAGAAAGAGCTAGAAAGAAATTCAGAGAAGCTGCTTGGAATTCGATTCTCTCTCATATGACAAAGACTTAATAAAGTCTTTCCTACTTTTTGATTGATAAAATTTCTCACAGTACAATCCTAAAAAAATGCATACCTACAGGAAATATTTTTGTCTGGAAATATTTTTGTTTTGGTATCCATCCAGCAGAGTCTGGATATTGTTAGAATTAAGGTTATTTCTTGTATCCTAATCTGTGTGTGGTTTGTTTTGAACCAGAATGCTATCATCCTTATCAGGTTTATGTATAATTCAATCAATACCATGAGTCACAGTATTTGATGATTACAATAAAAAAAAAGAGATCTATTTTGCTGTTCTTTGTGAAGATACTTTCATCATCACGTCAGTCAGTTACAAGAGTCTATGGAACCATTTACACCCAATGGATGCTTTAAACATATGATTTTATGACAACTAAACACCAAGATAAATGAAAAAATTTTAGAAAGATATTAGGGTCCTTTCCTTGGTATTTGATTGATATGAATTGGGGCCATAAAAAGGGTTTTCCTTTGTACAGTCCTGCCTGTTACAAGGCACTGGAGAAATGGAGCTGAGATGGAGCGTTCCAAATAGCTAATGGCTTAGCTTGCTCACTCAGTAACAGCAAGGTCCCCAAAGCTAAAAATAAAAAAATGAAAACCAAGCAAATGATTTTTAAAATAATGTTCAAATACTTCAGGTCAATTAGACAAATATTTATTGGACACTCTCCATAAGACTAGGAACATACCTGGTCAATGGGTAACCCTCTTCTCTCAGATAGTAATCCTATGTCCTATAGTTCCCCAACAGTATCATTCTTTTGAGTCATGGGATGATTTTGGCTTACAGTCATTTAAAATGCAAGCCAATACAGCAGAAGAAATTTGAATATGACCTTCATATTAGATAGTACTATTATATCAATGTTAAATTTCTTGATTTTGAGAACTGAACTATGGTTATGTTAAAAAAATTCCACATTCTTAGGAAATATGTGCTGAAGGAATGATGCATCATGACCTCTGCAAATTACTTTCAAATGGTTCAGCAAGATGGTAATAATTATAAGAATAATGCTCTATATGTTTTATATGATAGAAAGAGCAAATGTGGCAAAATGTTAACATTGGGTTGAATTTAGGTGAAGGATATATGGGAATAAAATATAGGGTTCTTAAAACTTTTCTGTAGATATGAACGTATTTTTAATAAAAATTTAATTGAGCGGGATTAAGTGTCTGATCAAAGAAGAACCCATAGAAAATGGTACCCAGGTGGTACCTAAAGGAGTAATTGGTCTCTCAATGCTCCTTAGCAATTTCTTTCTTTATACCTCGTTATTGCTGTATTGCATTTCCTCCAGTGGTTGTAAATGTCTAGCACACTCTTCAGAATCCCTAATTCTATCTATCCTAGTCACTCTGAACACATGATTCAGTGGCATTTCTTCACCTCTAGGTTAACCTGTCAGCATTATCTATTCTAACTACTGTCCCAGAAGAAATGTCTCCACTCTCCACCCCCTCCAAATGCAACCACATATTTTCCCTCCTGCAAGATCATCAGTGATGCGCTCCCTTCCTGCCCCTCAGCCTCTTGCTGGTTACCCTCTCTTCATGACCCTTGCCTGCTTCCCAGCATATATGTGTATATATGACCTCCTTTCACAATTTTTAAAGTATAAAGGTGACAATGAGCTGCTCCCCACCAAGAACTTGGAGGGAAAAAAAAAAAGAAATGAGCTAAACTATGATCGTTTATGGATCACATGTTAACAGATTGAAGTGGAAATCTACAAAGTTACCTTAAATTCACAGAATGGCTCTAAAGCCATCCATAAAGATGTGGCTAAAATGAGATTAGTAATATACACAAATATATTGAAACAATATGGTAATTACTTGAAAGATTAGTTTAGAAATATAGCAGAGGAAAAACAAAAACAAAACTATAGTGATAGAAAGCAGATCAGTGGTTGCCATGGGCTGGGAGTGGAGTGGGTGAAGGGAATTGACTGCAAAGGGCACAGAGAACATTTAGGGTGATGGAAAAGTTCTAGATCTTGATCATTTTGGTGGTACATGACTACACACATTTGTCAAAACTCATTAAATTGTACTTTTAAAATTGGTTAATTTTACTGTAGACAAAATATAACTCAACAAAGATAATTTTAAAATTGAAGTTATCACAATAACAGTGTTTACTAGTGTTTATTAGTAGCAACAAGATTGGGAGGACATATATCACAATTGATTACTACACACCTGTGGGCACGACACCCTGTCTGTTATGCCGAATAACAAGAATATGTGCTCCCTCCTGCTACAACTCTCAGGGTCAACATGCCCTTCCCAGTCTGTGCTAGTTGCTTTGAAACTGCTTTCCTCTGGGAGCTTCTAGCTCTACACAGAAGCCTTGCTGCATGGTATCATAATAAAATTATCCTTTACTTTATTTGAATATATTGAGAATGCCCCTCTTATTCAGAGTGTACTCATGGCATTATAGCTTTTTCAAAGAGATAAAAGGACACATACAAACCTTTTATTTGTTATCAGATATTAACTCACCCACACTGGGCTTAAAATTACCAGTAACAGTGGGAAAAGTCTGTCCTTCACTTTTCTTCTTCTATTTCTCAGGTGGGAGAGGCAGAGAAGACAAAGAAAAAATGATCTAATTGCATCCAGAATGGATTGTTCTCTTTTGTTAGGCTCAAGTAACACACCCAGGAAATTCTAAATCCTAGAAGCTCGCTGTCAGCATCTGGTTCCCCAGAGACCAAGAGAATGCTTTCATTTAGCTGAAGGTTGCTATAGGCAGCCATACACCCTCCTGGGAAAATACATAATTTTTTGAAAAAGTGTGAAAATGACTGCTAAAGGGAGACAAAGCCCTAGTTACATGCCTCATTTCAAAGCCTTCAGCCCCAGCTGCAGCAACCAAATAAGACAGTGATGACCCTGGGGATTCAGGAATTCAGTTTCTGTCTGACATCCTCACAACCCTTGGGCCAAATTGAGGAAGAACTGCTACTATCACCAGCTCAGAAAAGTCATCAATGGCAGAGACCCAACCTTGGGTCCAAAAGAGGCTTTGCCAGCCCATCACTCAGTTTCCACAGGCTGGACACTTCAGAGAACTGTGAGTGAATGCTGTCATAAAAGATGGTTCTAGACAAACATCTGCAGAAAAAGCAAGCCTCTTCTTCTTGCCTCAGCATCCAGCTAAACTGCCCAGCCCTGCCTGTCTGTGCTTCAGCTTAGTTCAATTCCTGACCCTGCATCCCTGACCCCCATTTGCCCCTTACCATTTCTGCCAACTCCCTCCCCTCCTCACCCCACATCCTGGCAATACCAAGACTGAACAGGTGCAGGCCCAACATGATTCAATCCCAATTTGTTATTCATAAATATGTTCATAGACCCTTACTCTTGCCTAAGTTTACAAATAGTACTTTATTATATCACTTCTGCCATAAACACAGTAAATTCTAAAGGGAGAAATTTCAGTGTCCCCTTCAGACCTTCCACAAGAATACTGGGTACAGGATAATGAGAGAAAGGAAACACTCAACCATTCTGAGATGCAAATGCTGGGTGGGCAGCAGATCGACACACAAGCTAAACCACATCACAAGGTCTTTTGCACCTGCTTCTCAGCACATACAATTCAACTTTGTGCCTTAAGCCAGGTGCAAGTGGTCAAGGAGCTCCGGAATCCTTCACAAACACAGAAGGCTGTAACTATTACATCCCAGAGCCCTGAGGCTCCTACACCACTATCACCTGTTCTAGGCAGGCCCATCCCAGCTCTACTGCATCAAGGGTGCATCAAGATCCCCCAGTGATGGCTGCTTCCTGAGCCCACCTGAACATGGGGAGACACAGAAGACCCCTTCATGTTAAAGGGGACCCAGACCTCACATACGTACCGAGCAATTTGGCTGAAATGGAAACATTCCAGTGAAGAAGCCCAATAGAAGCCCGAGGTACAATTTTTTTCCTCTGCTGCAGGCTGGAAGTTTTTAGTTGTTTAAAATCCTCTTTGCATTGTGATTTGGGTCTTTTTGTTTTTTTTTTTTTTTTTTTTTTGGGGGGGGGGGGGGAGTACTCTTGGTTTTCATTGACATTTTTCACTGCAAAATTGTGTCTTCCCTTTAGCACTTCATTGTAAACCAATCCCATCAAGTTATGTGTGGGGGTTACCATGGATTTTCTTCCCAGTCTCAACCCCAATAGCCAGATACATACTAAAATATCACTTTTATCTTTCTTTCATATTATTATGGAGAAACATCTGTGGATTCCTTTGATCTAAAATATCACCTCCAAATGCATTGGCCAATATTTCTCTGACCACCAACATCCTTCTCCACCATTTCTTAGCACTTGCCTTCAGCTCCAGCTGGACAAACTAACTCTCCTTTTCACTTTTTAAATTAAAGTGTAGTTGACTTACAATATTATATTCATTTGAGGTGTACAATATAGTGAATCAATATTTTTATAGGTTACATACCATACAAAGTTATTGCAATATTATTGACTATATTCCCTGTGCTGTACATTATATCCCTGTGACTTATTTATTTTATAAATGGTAGTCTGAACCTCTTAATTCCCTTCACCCATCCCTCTGCCCCACTCCCCTCTGGCAACCATTAATTTGTTCTCTGTATCTGTGAGTGCCATTTCATTTTGTTATATTTGCTTGCTTTCTTTTTTAGATTCCACATATAAGTGAGATCATGTGAGATTTGTCTTTGTCTAATTTATTTTACTTAGCATAATACCCTCTAGGTTTATCCATATTGTTGCAAATGGCAAGATTTTGTTCTTTTTTATGGCTTAGTAATATTCCATTATATAAATATATATGTATATAAACATCTTCTTCATCCATTCATCCAACAATGGACAGTTAGGTTGCTTCCATAGGTTTGCTATTGTAAATAATGCTGCAATGAATATTGGAACATTGGCGTGTATATATCTTTTTTAATTAGTGTTTTCCTTTTCTTAGGATAAATACCCAGGAGTGAGTTGCTGGATCATATGCTAGGTCTATTTTTAATTTTTTGAGGAGCCTCCATAATGTTTTCCATATGGGCTGCACCAATTTTATATTACCACCAACTGTGCACAAGCATTCCCTTTTCTCCACATCCTTACCAACACTTATCATTTGTTCTCTTTTTGATGATAGCCTCTCTGACAGATGTGAGGTAGTATCTTACTGTGGTTTTGATTTGTATTTCCCTGATGACTGTTGATGTTGAGCATCTTTTCATGTGTCTGATGGCCATCTGTATGACTTCTTTGGAAAACTGCCTATTCAGATTTTCTGTCCATTTTTAACTGGGTTGTTTCTTTTTTTGATATTGAGTAGTATGAGTTATTTGTATAATTTTGATATTAACTCCTTATTTGATATATCATTTACAAGTATATTCTCCCATTCTCCCTTTTCATTTTGTTGATGGTCTCCTTCATTGTGCAAAACCATTTTAGTTTGATGATGTAACATTTGTTTATTTTTGCTTTTGTTGCCCTTGCCTGAGGAGACATACCCAAAAAAATTATTGTGAAGACTTATGTCAAAAAGCATACAACCCATATTTTCTTCTAGGAGTTTTACAGTTTTAGGTCTTACATTTATGTCCTTATTCCATTTTGAGTTTACTTTTGTATATGGTGCAAGAAAATGGTCTAGTTTCATTCTTCTACATATCTAATTTTCCAAAATCACTTATTGAAGAGACTATCTTTTCTCCATTGTATATTATTGCCTTCTTTGTCATAGGTTAATTGACCATATGTGTTTGCGTTTATTTATGGACACTATTCTGTTCCCCTGATCTGTGTCTCTTTTAGTGCCAGTACCATATGGTTTTTGGCTGGGGGGGTGGTTAAATATCTTTGTTGGAGTATAATTGTTTTACAATGGTGTGTTAGTTTCTGCTTTATAACAAAGTGAATCAGCTATACATATACATATATCCCATATCTCCTCCCTCTTGTGTCTCTCTCTCACCCTCCCTATCCCACCCCTCTAGGTGTTCACAAAGCACTGAGCTGATCTCCCTGTGCTATGCAGTTGCTTCTCACCAGCTATACATTTTACATTTGGTAGTATATATAAGTCCATGCCACTCCCTTACTTCATCCCAGCTTAACTTTCCCACTCTCTGTGTCCTCAAGTCCATTCTCTACGTCTGCATCTTTATTCCTGGCCTGTCCCTAGGTTCTTCAGACCTTTTTTTTTTGTTTTCTTGATTCCATATATATGTGTTAGGTATTTGTTTTTCTCTTTCTGACTTACTTCACTCTGTATGACAGACTCTAGGTCCATCCACCTCACTACAAATAACTCAATTTTGTTTCCTTTTATGGCTGATATTCCATTGTATATATGTGCCACATCTTCTTTATCCATTAATCTGTCAGTTGACACTTAGGTTGCTTCCATGTCCTGGCTATCGTAAATAGAACTGTAATGAACATTGTGGTACATGACTATTTTTGAATTATGGTTTTCTCAGGGTATATGCCCAGTAGTGGGATTGCTAGGTCGTATGATAGTTCTATTTTTAGTTTTTTAAGGAACCTCCATACTGTTCTCCATAGTGGCTGTATCAATTTACATTCCCACCAGCAGTGCAAGAGTGTTCCCTTTTCTCCACAACCTCTCCAGCATTTATTATTTGTAGATTTTTTTTGATGATGGCCATTCTGACTGGTGTGAGGTGATACCTCATTATAGTTTTGATTTACATTTCTCTAATGATTAGTGATGTTGAGCATCTTTTCATGTGTTTGTTGGTAATCTGTATATCTTTGGAAAAATGTTGATTTAGGTCTTCTGCCAAGTTTTGGATTGGGTCGATTGTTTTTTGATATCAAGCTCCATGAGCTGCTTGTATATTTTGCAAATTAATCCTTTGTCCGTTTCTTTGTTTGCAAATATTTTATCCCATTCTGAGGGTTCTCTTTTTGTCTTGTTTATGGTTTCCTTTGCTGTGCAAAAGCTTTGAAGTTTCATTAGGTCCCATTTGTTTATTTTTGTTTTTATTTCCATTTCTCTAGGAGGTGGATCATAAAGGATCTTGCTGTGATTTATGTCATAGAGTGTTCTGCCTATGTTTTCCTCTAAAAGTTTTATAGTGTCTGACCTTACATATAGGTCTTTAATCCAATTTGAGTTTATTTTTGTGTATTGTGTTAGGGAGTGTTCTAAGACACTGATGAAAGAAATTAAAGATGATACAAACAGATGGAAATATATACCATGTTCTTGGATTGGAAGAATCAACATTGTGAAAATGACTCTACTACCCAAAGCAATCTACAGATTCAATGCAATCCCTATCAAACTACCAATGGCATTTTTCACAGAACTAGAACAAAAAATTTCACAATTTGCATGGAAACACAAAAAACACCTAATAGCTAAAGCAACCTTGAGAAAGAAAAACAGAGCTGGAGGAATCAGGCTCCATGACTTCAGACTATATTACAAAGCTACAGTAATCAAGACAGTATGGTACTGGCACAAAAACATAAATATAGATCAATGGAACAGAATAGAAAGCCCAGAGATAAACCCATGCAAATATGGTCACCTAATTTTTGATAAAGGAGGCAAGAATATACAATGGAGAAAGGACAGCCTCTTCAATAATTGGTGCTGGTAAAACTGGACAGCTACATATAAAAGAATGAATTAGAACCATACTATTTTGATTACTATAAGTGTGTAGCACATTTTGAAGTCATGGAGTATGATACCTCCAGCTTTGTTCTTCTTTCTCAAGATTACTTTGGCTATTTGAAGTCTTATGTGGTTCCATACAAATTTTAGGAGTATTTCTCCTAATTTGGTGAAAACTGCCATAGGTGTTTTAATAAAGATTGCACTGAATCTGTGCAATCTTTATTAAAGAATTAGTTCCTTTGGATAGTATGGACATTTAAGCAGTATTAATTTGTCCCATCCATAAGCATGGTATATCTTTCCATTTATTTGTTGCATCTTCAATATCATTCATCAGTGTCTTTTAGTTTTCAGAGTACTGGTCTTTCACCTCCTTGGTTAAATTTATTCCTAAGTAGACTGACCCTTGAATAATGCTTTGGCGAAGGGCACCAACCTTCCAACTCAATCAAAAATCTGTGTGTAACTTTACAGGTGGCCCTCTGTATCTGTGGTTTTGCATTCACAGAGTCAACCAACCATGGATTGTGTAGTACTGTAGTATGTATGTATTGAAAAAAATCGTGTATAAGTGGACCCATGCAGTTCAAACCTGTGTTGTTCAAGGGTCAAGTGTATTTTATTCTTTGTGATGTGATTGTAAAAGGGATTGTTTTCTTGATTTCTCTTTCTGATACTTCACTATTATTGTATAAAAATGCAGCTTTAATATTTTTGTACATTAGTTAGAATAATCTATGTGAATTATTAGGCTATCTGATACTAGAGATCTAATTTTTGTGCCTTCTAATACCTTTCTTATTACCCTGACTTTTACATTAAATCAGACAGTTACATTGAATAAAAATGCAACAGATTTTTGTATATTAATCTTATATCCTGCAACTTTACTGAATTCATTTATTAGTTCTAATAGTTTTTGGGTGGTGTCTTTAGAGTTTTCTACATATATTATCATGTCATCTGAAAATAGTGACAGTTTTACTTCTTCCCTTCTAATTTGTATGCCTTTATTTGTTTTTCTTGTCTGATTGCTGTGGCTAGGACTTCCAATACTATGTTGAATAAGAGTAATGAGAGTGGACATCCTTGTCTTGCTCCTGACCTTAGAAGAAAAGCTTTCAACTTTTCTCTGTTGAGTATGATATTACTGGTGTGTTTCTCATAAATTGTCTCTATTGTGTGGAGGTATGTTCCCTGTGTACCCACTTTGTTGAGAGTTTTTATAATGAGTGGATGTTGAATTTTCTTAAATATTTTTCTACATCTGCTGAGATGATCATGTGGTTTTAATTTTTTGTTTTTTTAATGTGCTATATCACATTGATTGATTTGAAGATATCAAATCATATTTGCATCCCTGGAATAAATCTCACTTGATCATCATGTATGATCTTTTTAATGTATTGTTGAATTTGGTTTGTTAATATTTTACTGAGGATTATTGCATCTATATTCATCAGAGATATTGGCTTGTTTTTTTTTTTTTTTTTTTGCAATGTCTTTCTCATTTTGGTATCAGGGTAATTCTAGACTCATAGAATAAGTTTGTAAGTGTTTCCTCCCCTTCAATTTTTTGGAATAGTTTGGGAAGCTACCTGATCTTGGACTTTTGTTTGTTAGATGTTTTTGTTTGTTTGTTTGTTTGTTTTCTTACTGATTACTGTAATCAGTCTGTTCAGATTTTCTACTTTTTCCTGATTCAATCTTAGAACATTATATGTTTCTAAAAACTTATCCATTTCTTCTAGGTTGCCCAATTTGTTGGCATGTAATTGTTCTTAGTATTCTCTTATGATTGTATTTCTGTGATTTTGATTGTAAGTTCTTTTTCATTTCCAATTTTATTTATTTGGGCCTTCTCTCTTTTTTCTTGTTGAATCTGGCTAAAGTTTTATCAATTTTGTTTATCCTTTCAAATAGTAGCTCTTAGTTTCATTATTGTCTCTTTCTCTCTCTTTTATTCTTTTTTTAGTCTCTGTCTCATTTATTTCCACTCTGATCTTTATTATTTTCTTCCTTCTACTAACTTTGAACTTTGATTGTTCTGTCTTTTTCTAATTCCTTTAAGTGTAAAGTTAGGTTGTTTATTTGAGATTTTTCTTGTCTTTTGAGGCAGGCCTGTATCACTACAAACTTCCCGCTTAGAACTTCTTTTGCTGTATCCATACATTTTAGAAAAATATGTTTCTATTTTCATTCATCTCAAGGTATTGTTTTATTTCCTCTGATTTCTTCACTGATCCATTTGTTTTTTACTAGTATGTTATTTAGTCTCCAGGTGTTTGTGTTTTTTTCCAGTTTTCTTTCTGTAATTGATTTCTAGTTTCACACAATCGTAAAAGATGCTTGGTATAATTTCAGTCTTTTAAAATATACTGAGACTTGTTTTGTGGCCTCTTGGAGAATATTCCATGTGCACTTGAAAATAATATGTATTCTGCTGTTTGAGGATGGAATGTTCTGTAGATATCTATTAAATCCATCTGTTTATTGTGTCATTTAAGACCAATGTTTCTTTATTGATTTTCTATCTGGATGATCTATCCATTGATGTAAGTGGGGTTTTAAAGTCCCCTACTATTATTGTAGTATTATCAATTTATCACTTTATGTCTGTTAATATTTGCTTTATATATTAGGTACTTCTATTTTTGATTGGCCTTTTTATCATCATGTAATGCCATAATTTGTCTTTTTTTATAGTCTTTATTTCAAAGTCTGTTTTGTCTGATGTGAGTATTGCCACCCTAGCTTTATTTACATTTCCATTTGCATAGAATATCTTTCTACTATCCTTTACGTTCTTTTTTTTTATGGTTTACTTATTTATTATATTGTATTTATTTATTTATTTTAATTCCTTTATTTTTTTTTCAGCTATACATATACATGTATCTATCGTTTTTCTAATTTTTTCCCCAGGGAACTCTGCTCAATATAATCCTTTACTTTCAGTCTGTGTGTGTCTTTAACTCTGAAGTGAGTCTCTTGCAGGCAGCATGTAGATGGGTCTTGCTTTCTAATCCACTCAGTCACCCAGTGTCTTTTGACTGGGGCATTAGTCTACCTAAATTTAAAGTGATTATTGATAGGTATCTACTTATTGCCATTTTGTTATTTGTTTTCAGTTGTTTTTGTAGTTCTATATTATTTTCTTCTTCTTTTAGGCTCTTCCCTTATGGTATGAAAATTTTCTTTAGTGTTATGTTAGAGTTCTTTTTTCTTTGTTTTTTTGTTTATTAATTGTATATTTTTTCATTTTTAGTTACCATAATGTTCATATATATCAATATCTACATATATTATATACACACATATTTGATTTAAACTGATAATTATGTAAGTTCAAACACATTTTAAGATCTTATATTTTTACTTCCCTCCCAATGTTTTGTTTTTGACAACATATTTTACATTTTTTTGTGTATTTATTGTAGTTACAGTTGATTGTATGACTTTTGTTTTTTAACTTTCACACTAAGTTTTTAAGTAGTTGATCTACTGCCTTAATATATATATTGCCTTTACCAGTGAGATTTTTTTTTCCTTCATATATTTTCTTATTTCTTGTTAGAGCTTTTTATTTTTCACTTAAAGAATACCCTTTAACATTTCTTATAAGGCAGTTTAGTGATGATGAACTCTTTCAGTTTTTGCTTATCTGGGAAAATTTATCTCTCCAATTCTGAATGAAAAACTTGCTGGGCAGATTATCCTTGGTTGTAGTGTTTTTCTTTTGGCACTTTAAATATGTTATGTTACTCCCTTCTGACATGCAAAGTTACTGCTAAAAAATCAGCTTATAGTATTATGGGGGGTTCCCTTGTATGTGACTCTTTGTTTTTCTTTTGTTGCCTTTAAAATTCTCTTTACCTTTAAATTTCACCATTTTAGTTATAATATGTCTTGGTGTACATTTCTTTCAGTTTATCTTTTTGGGGGCTCTCCATGCTTCCTGGATTTAGACATCTGTTTCCTTCCATAGGTTAGGAAAGTTTTCAGCCTTTATTTCATCAAATTTGTTTTCTTCCCCTTTATATCTCTCTTCATCTTCTGGGACTCCTATAATGTGAATGTTATTATGCTTGATGTTGTCCCAGAGGTCCCTTAAGCTATCTTCATTTTTTAAAATTCATTTTCCTTTTTGCTGTTCTGACTGGGTAATTTCCACTATTCTATCTTCCAGGTCACTTATGCATTATTCTGTATCACTTAATCTGCTATTGATTTCCTCTAGTATGTTTTTCATTTCAGTTATTATATGCTTCAGCTCTGATATTTTTAAAATGTTTTCTAATTCTTTCTTGAAGTCCTCACTGTTCCTCTCTTCCTCTCCTGAGTTCAGTGACCATGTCTATGACTGTTACTTTGAACTCTTTATCAGGTAAATTACTTATTTCTGTCTCATTACAGTTTTTTTCTGGGGTTGTATCTTGTTCTTTCATTTGGAAAATATTCTTGTCTTCTCATTTTGTTTGACTTTCTATGTTTGTCTCTATGAATTAGGTGAAAAAGTTGTGTCTCCCATTCCTTTGTGTAGGAGCATCCCTATGCAGACTACATATGCCCAGTATTTTTGACAGGAGGGCTGAAGCTAAAGCAAGGGGGGGCTGGGGCTTTTTCTGGGGTACATGGCTCCCACCTTGGCCAGGTGGGCTGGAGATGG
Source organism: Aethalodelphis obliquidens (assembly GCF_003676395.1). Taxonomy (NCBI): domain Eukaryota; kingdom Metazoa; phylum Chordata; class Mammalia; order Artiodactyla; family Delphinidae; genus Aethalodelphis; species Aethalodelphis obliquidens. The sequence continues at coordinate 20,341,702 of NW_020837976.1, read as the reverse complement.
ATCCCGATGTGGGCCAGGGCTTCTCTCAGGGCACATATAAAACCACTGCCTTGGTGGGGAGAGGGTTTGAAGTGGGGCCTGGCTCAGACCAGGGCTTCTCCCAATGTATGCTGAAGACCACCACCCTGGCCAGATGGGACTGGAGCTGGAGTCTGTTGTGGGCCAGGGTTTCTCCAGAAGTGTGCTGGAGCCAGAGCCAGATGCAGACTGTGGGTCATGTTGGGGTGGCCTTGGCAGGCCAGCTAGAGTGTCAGGTGCTTTTCAACCTGCTGTCCCTGTGCGGGGACTCAGAGTGAGTGAGTTTGTGAGTCTCAGTTTCCTACAGCCTCTCCCAGTCATAAACCCCACTGGTTTTCAAAACCCATTAAGGGGGCTCATTTTTCCAGAGCCAGTCCCCAGGGCTGGAAATCCCAATGTGGGGCTCAACATCCCTGCTCCTAAGGAAGGGCCTCCGAGTTTGTGATATCCCCTTTCTCTTTGAGATCACCCATTGAGGGTGTGTGTTCTGACTGGATTATTTCTCTCCCGTTCATACCTGTCTAAATATGTTTTTTCTTTTGATCCTTAATTGTAGAAAAGCTGTGCTGATAGTCTTCAGGTTGTTCTCAGAGAGAGTTGTTCTATATGTAATTGTAGTTTTGGTGTGTCCATGGGAGGAGAGTCTTCTTACTTGATCCCATTTCCAGACCTACTCACTTTCACCAACCACTTTCATCATTACTTGTATCTTTCCTCCCACTCCAGTTTCCACTCTTTCTACCTCTGGCTAAAACAAAACAAAACAAAACAAACGAACAAAAAAAACCAACTACATGCCCATTTTTTATTGCCCAGTACAAGACTTACCTTGTCTGTGAAGCTTCCATGAAATTTCTTCAGCTGGTGCTCTCTTTCCCTCCTTTTCTAGTGTCCTGATACAGCTGTGATCCACATCACATAGGTTAGCACTTCATTGTTTGAAAATTATTTCATGTGTGTGTGAACTTTGAAACGTATCCTGCATCACTCTAGTACCTTGCAGACTGCTAGACATGTACAAGAGGCTTCTCTACTTATTTCTAGGCTGAAATAATTTTCTAGGCTGAAAATTGTTTCCAGCTACTTCCTTATACCTGTGTGTGTGGGGAGGAAACAAAACCAAAAAAACCTACACCTAATCCACTCAGAGTGATGCTCAAAATCCAATAATCACCTTATGAAATATTTCCATTCCTCATGCAATTTGACACTTTTCTCAGGAGAGTATCTCTCATCTATGTTGCTAACTCTACTGCTTTGACAAATAGAGTTCACCCAGAACTCCCTTCAAATCATATTTAAACCTTCACACTTTCAGCAAAAACTCTGGGCTGTATCTCATTGAGCCAGTCAGCTTCACTAATTTGTAACCAATTTTTGATTTACTAAATGATGGTGTTAAGCTAGAGGAGAGATGGAAGAGCCCTAGGTGACTGCTGACCTTCTGATTAGAGGAATAAGATAACCATACCCAATTTCATATTCATATATCTATAGAGATTGGGTATGAAAAATTTTCCCCAGGGTTAGAAAGAAGAAGGAAAGCACATGGACCAAAAATGGCATGTGGTTAAAGGACTTATGAATTAATAGGGGAGACTTATTATAACCTTCAAAATGGATAAGAAATATGTTGGTGCTGGGCTTTTCTGAAAACTTGAATACCATTCTGAACAGGCTAGTTCTATCAGGGGTTTTGTCTTCTAAAAAGTGGAATATACTATAAACAATAAGGGATTTTGCTCCCAATGAGAGGTACAGGTGACTACTATTCCTAAAGTGTTGTGGAGAACAGGGGCAGCTCGTGGCACAGTTGTGAAATATAAGGGGTTTGGTTTGGTTATTCTCTGTTCTCCTCCATGTGTGCAGACCTGTCCCAAATCCTCTCCCTAGTCTTCTCATGGACATCTCCCATATTAACCACCTCAACCTTTGTAACTTTTTCCTCCCTTTTATGCTGCCCATCACAAACTCATTCCAGCCCTGTGTGAGATTCACACTATTATCAATGGAGAGATGATTTGCTGTGTGTTCTTCCCAGAGCATATGCATTTGAACAGGGGGAAGACTGACATACCCAAGGGAGTGAGTTTCTAAAATGCATTTTGGCCTTGAGGGTTCTCTAAACACAAATTACATTGTAGACCACCTGGCTGTTAAGACAGCCCTTGGAAACTGATTAGAGTGGGGTCGCCGTGCACAAGCCAGGTTCTTTGAAATGACTCTGAGGAGAAGCATCAGAAACAAGCAGAAGAGCTGCGTCTAGGACGAGTTAGGGCAGGTGGCCAGTCACAGGGACTGGCTGGACTGGGGGAAAGTAAGCAAGGGGAATTCTGGTGAAGAACCATTTGGTAACGAGTCATGTAGATGCCATGTCTGACTCATAGCTTGTGGGGAGGGAGGATTTCTGTCTGTTCCAGAGGGGCCCCTGGGAAAATCACAATAATAAGCAGCCTCAGTGGGGAATCAAGACTTTCTGTACAGTTAGGATAGCCAGAATAATGACAGAAAGATCCCAGAACTTTCCCCTTCTTTAAGTAAAAAAATGAGTACTTTCTATTTATATATGTCCCAAGGAAATACATAATTTCATCTTCAATCATATTCAGTCTTTCCTTTTGCTATTAATCTATTTTTATATTCACTGTGGACTAGTAATATTTCTACTTCAGAGGTTCTCTAAAAAGATTGCACTGTCATTAGAGGTTGCATGTATGGGGGAATAATGTGGAAGGAATACAGATATGGTACAATTCCAGGGGTATTTGTGGACTGGAAAATAAAACAGCCAGCGGGGACTGCATGAGATGTGTTAGAAAGAGTCAAGGGATGACACTGGAAGGCCATGTATGAGTACACATGCCAAGAGGACTCACTGTTGGATAAGGAGATTGTTGCAAAGCCAGCTATGCACCTTGCCCTGTGAACCTCATTCAACCCACAAAGCAACCCCATGAGGCTGGTGTTTCACTACTCCTCACTTACAGATGTGGAAACTGAGGCTCAGAGATACTAAGTACTTTGCTCAAAATGAAGAGAGCAAGCCAGTGACAGAGCCAGGATTTGAACACACTCCTCCTCCATACCTCACTCTGTCCAGCAGGTTTTTGAACACTGGAGACATTGAAAGAAGGATTTCGAAAGATACACAGGGATGTTAGTTGAATTATGGGAGACCATAAGCCTTAGATGGCATGTGAAGACTCATCTACTTATCCACTGCTTTAGGGAAAGTTTTAATTTGACATTACCAATAAAAAAAGTATTAAATCCTAAAAGACTCTGAGAGAAGTGATTTCATACTCTTGAAAGGTAATGCTTTCTTATTTTCTGTTGTTCTTATTGTTAGAGTTGTCTGATCATTAGTCTTACCTAAGTCCCTCTAGGAAGGAAAGAATTCCTCCTGTTTAACTGAATGATAAAACAAATGCCTCCACTGCTATTTTTATTTATGGTGTAATCAGCTCAGCTCCCCAGAACATGCTATAGACTCACTGCCTTTTCAAAATATGGACCATCTAAGCTTGTATACGCTCGATAACACTCTAAATGTGTTTATTCAATCACTCTTCTCCTAATTATCTTTTTTGCGTGTATTTCAAGGGACATTTAATCCATCTCTGAGTCATTTACTTGAGCTCATTCAAATCATTCAGAAATAGACTGCAAGAAATATTTGCTTTTTAGGTAGTATCAGAATCACCACATACCTTAAAATTTGGTGCATTAGCCAAGATAAAATGTAATTGCAGTTTTTAAGCGAATTTTTGAACTATGAGGTTGAAATAACAGATTGTTAGCAGACAACAACTACTTCCTAATTTTATTTTATATGCTAAAATTTGCAGTCACTCCACAACATTTAAGAGCATACAAGAGATCAAGGAATGAGTTAATTTTGCTGGCTGCTGAAGTACTCATGGCACCAACTCTTCTGCCCTGTATTTGTGTCCCTGGGTCAGTATTCATGTTTTTGCCCTGAGGGCAAACTGCTCTTTTTTCCATGCAGCACATTTCCACATGAACCTCTTAGGGAAAGTCAGTATTTGATAAAGAAAATCCAAGTCAGAAATAAATCATAATATTAACTTACAGAGGGGGAACATTGAATACTGAACAACTGGTATACCAGGATAACACAATTTAGGGCAGCTGTAAGTAAAATCCAGGTCAGCATCAAGAAGCCATGTAGGGTGTTCCTTGCTGAAAAGAGAGTTACTATGTAAATCAGAAATCAAATGAAGAGTACATGCAAGATATTTATCCCACCCGAAGATCAGTTAGTCTTCTTAGAGTCAAACAAATTATATTTTTCTCTGTGGTGTTGGCAATGATAAAAATTGTGATCTCTCAACAGGGATGTGTTCTCCAAGCCTGTTATTGAAATTGTTGAAAAAAAAATAAAAAGCCCTCAGTAGAATAATGCAACAGCCAGGGTAGATCTCAGGATATTTTAGATATGGGGCATATTGTAAACTGAATATCTGGGTTTTTTCTTTGGATTTATGGACAGCCACAAACGTTCTAAGGGGCAAGGGTGATCTTTTCATCCCAGGTTAAATTTTTCTGCTAGCCATACAGCAAATTATCCAATCTCCCCAGTTTGATGTATCAAGTCCTGAATGGCCTGGCCCATCTTTAGTTCTCAAACTCTCTTCCAGCCACTCACTTACAAGCAGACTAAATTTTCCAGAGTAGACAATGATCTTTTGGATTCTGTGGCATATCCAACTGGGAAATCTTTTTTGTCTCCTCCCTGCCCCATAGCATTTTACTAATCTAATCAGACTGGATGACTAGAGGCCACAGTTTAGTTATCTTTATACTTCTAAGTTCAAGCAAAGGGCCCAGAACCCACTAGAAACTGCTAGATAAATAATTTTAGTATGATGAATAAAAAGCTTCATGACATGACCTAGTAATCAAAACTTTCCACAACATTTTCAGCCAAGAGGGATCGAATACAATTTTCAAGGTTTTGAAAAAGAACCTACCTCACCACTCATTTTATTAATACTCCTGTTACTTGGTTAGGGGTGAGGCCAAAACTTTGCACATATTCTAAGAAATATCATTGCAAGTCTGGAAATGGAAAAAAATTAACACAAGCCCACAGCTGGAAGCTGGATGATGACTTCTCAGCTGATGCCTGCATTTGATGTGAAGGGGGAGCTTGCAGAAACTCCAGTGCTCAGATTCCACAGTTATATAGTCACACTTATTTAAGAAATATGTTAAAGATCAAGCTGAAATTACTTGTTGTAAATGGGTGCTGTATTGAAATGACTCCTGGGGAATTTTAGCTTTTTATCTTGGCAACTATCCACAAGTCGGCAAATATTCACTGATACTTACTATGTGTCTCTGTATGGGGCCAAACACCAACTGTTTTCCTACACTGGTAGTCCCCAAAATTCCAGAACTACAATTTTTTCAGTAGAAATAAGGAACAACTCTTTTTCAGAAAGCACAAATTAAATACCAAGTTAGAAGCCTTTACATTTTGAGGATATTATGGAGACTATCCTGTGCAATTTTGAAGTAATTTGAAGATATTGTGCTATAAGACAGACCAATGTCTCCATCATTGTCCTCTATTGAAAGAGGAAAAATCAATTCTTCTTCCCAGCATCTTGCCTTCCTACATCCTGCTGAACATATGCGGTAGCAATCTTCTTTGGAGAGATTTTATGGTGGTGGGAAGGGGGCATTGCCAATACAGTGGCATAACTATTAAAGAAATATAAGCTGAGAGCTCAGAGGGAAATCTATTCTGACAAGAATCTCCCGGGAGGAATTATTGTTTGCTTAAAGAGTTAAAACCTTCCCTCACCACTGCATCCCCTATTTGTTGCCTGGTCATGAGGAAACCTTCATGAAGAAGGCCAGATGAAGTGATTAAGCCTTTCTCCAAATTAATTGTGGATTCATTAGGCTTTGCCTTTCTGATAAGCAAGGGTAGTTGCAACCCAGTTCTATCTTGCAACAGGAAATAAAATTGCCTTTCTCAGAAGTGTGCAACCCCAGGGCCTTTGTGATGAATCAGCTTTCATAGATTCCTTCTTTGACCTTATTAAGGGCAGACACAGCAGGTAATTTTAATAATGTAGCCTTCAATAGATCCAGGGTACTGCTTCCAAAGGCTGCATTGCTGAAAACACTAATTAACGTTGTTTCTTTGGGGAAGGGAGCTGGGGAAGTAGTCAGAAGGTAGAACAGTTTTACCAGAGCTTGGATGATAAAATGCTAGCCTTAATTTTCCTTTTTCTTATGTGTCTCCTCACACTATGAATCAAATGCAGCACATCTAGCCTGGCCTGTGAAACCATTACTAGCCAACAATCAATGGATTCCTAATGAGAACTGCCAGCCAAGCAGCCACAATAATCACCTTTTGGACAATCAATATAGAAGAAAATGTGAAAAGAGTTTGATATCAGGTATTTCTCTAATCCTCACTAACCACCCCTAATTAGAGGGGTATGGTATGTATCCCAGAGATCTTTGATAAGTAGACATTACTGGAATCTTTTCAAATAATTACAGGATTAAGATGCATGAACCATATGGCCTGGGATATATGAAATAGCAGGGGCCGAGAACCACATGTAGATTTGAAGGGAGGAGCCTCTATCTTTCCTTGGTGCTAGATATGACAAATCAAGTGCCCAGTTTAATTAACCTTACCAGAAACAAAGATTTGAAAGAAAAAAAAGTGTATTTTTTCAAAATATCAACCCATAACTACAACTAAAGCAACAACCAAAAACTTATACTACCTCCTTCCCAACAGCCAGAGAAAGAGCCAGTGATTGACTGAGGTCAGTTTCAGCCAGACACTCAAATTTCACATGCCGGCTGCAAATCGCTCTCAGAGCCTGCTGTGCTGTTCCTGGATTATTCTGCTGCAGCACACTCCTTTTGAAGCAAGAACTCTGACTTCTGCTCAGCACTGAGTGCAACAGAAATCAGAGTGTGGAAAGTGCTTTTTCTGAACTCTACATATGCAGCAGAATGAAATAGAGGTTCTGCCACCAGCTGCGTGACATTTGCCAAGTCATCTAACCTCTCTGAGCCTCAGTTTCCTCAACACCAAAATGAGGGTGTGATAAGCACACAAGCTCCTCTTAGATCTAAATTCAGAGTTTACAGGGATCTGAACAGCCTGCTTATAGTTTCATTTTTACTTGGAAGTTAATTCTCTTCACTCTGAGCTTCAGCTGAACACTTGGCAGATCTGACCCTGCTGTCCCTCCAAAGGAAGAATGAAGCCAAGTGAGAACTAGCTAGTGCTGGTGGGAAAAAAAAAAAAAATCAGATAAACAGTAGAAAATCAGAATATTTTGGCTATTTCCAAATTCCACATCTATATGATGGATGTCACATAAACAATACAGTCAGATAATTCACTGAAGGGTTTCTTTTTTGTCCTAATGTTTTGGTATTGTACAAACCAAATCAACCCAAATTACACTGCTAGCTCCCATTTCGCTCCCTATTGCTGTTATCAAGGAGTGAAAATAAACACTCTGGTTGCTGCAAAAAGTCACAAACTAGTGAGAAACAAGACATTAACTAAGGCACTTGGAACATATCACTTCTTCCAGGTGTTTCATTTCTGTTTGGCATCCAAGAAACTGGAGCCAGATCCTGTACCTTGGAAGAATAAAAAAATGGTTAAATTATGTAAGTATTTTGATTCAAAGGTCTTTTTAGATCACTGCACATGGGGCCAGTTCAAGGAGGTACAAGTTGAAGGGTAGCAGAATATGCCAGCCCAAAATATGTCATCTTGGAATATTGATTATTTTGACCTATAAGCACTTGAAAAACAACTGCAGGGTGATGGTTTCTCTGAACTCCCCTTATCTGCCTAAAGACAGATCTTCCAAAAGGAACTCAATTGTCATAAATCCCCTTCCCAGGAGTTTCATCCACCAGAGAAGATTGACTTTTATCATGGGAGAGGAGACTAGAAGTCGACACCACACCCAGACACACTTTGTCACAAAATGTCATACCCCTCAATATATTCTAAGAGCCCATTCATCTTTCCAAAACCATTTACTCTCCCCTAAGAGGCCTACACCTCCTCCCTCCTTTCTCTCTAAGATGGTATTTAATCCTGAATTCTAAAGCTACGTCTTCGGGCTATTCATTTTTTCTTGGGTACTTCCCATGATTCACATACTAATAAACTTCTATTTGTTTTTCTCTTGTTAATCTATATTTTAGTACAGGAGTCTCAGTCAAGAACTCAGAAGGGTGGGGGGAAATTATTTTTCCTCCCCTACAAAGCTTTGTGGGATGCAGTCTAGGTTCATATTTTATGAAGTCAGAAAAATACTGGGTCAGCTAAGAGTGGCCAGTGGGTAGCTAAATTCTAAAAGATCCCATTTTTTACATCCTCTTGCCTAGTGTTACCATATAATTTGTCTGCTAGTCAGGACACTTCTGAGACTGAAAAGGGACTTTATTAATAATTATACCAGGTCAACAGGAGCAAATGAGGACTGAGTCAGGCAAACAGAGCTATGGTCACCCTACTCACGTCCCATAATCTGAAGGTTCTGAGTAACTAAAAATCACCGACCTCTCCAAAACATTTGAAGATTCCCCAACCAAGAATTCAAGGACTACAGCTGTGCTGTATTTTTTGTATTCGATCCTTCCCTCCTTCCTTCTTCCCCCATCTTTTCCTCCCTCCCTTCCTTCCTTCCCTCATTCTTTCCTTCCTTCCTTCCACCAGTATGTATTTAGCACTACTAGATACTAGTTCCTGTGCAGAAACTGACTATAAATCAGAAATGATCTCTGCATTCATGGGGCAGATGGTCTGAGGGAATACCAACATTAATAAAATAATTACACAGAAAAACAACTGAATTATGAAAAGACTACAAACAAGGTTCTGGTTTACAATGCTTAAGATATGTATATACATCACACAGTACTCAATTAAGAGCCAATAAGTACATTTTATAATGTTCATATTAGAATAGCAAAGTATGTTGTGTTATGAATAAGTAAGGATAATTGGAATGCATGTCAAAAAGTGTTTAGTGCTGGGATGTGAGATTTAAAAAGCTGGCAGCCATTGCTCTATACTAGCAGATCCTTAAAACTGGATTATGTCTTACTTTGCCCAACTAAATTGTTAGAAAACAGCAGACTGTCCATTGAAATGATAGAGAAGGGAAAAGAAGGATGAAGGGAAGGGCTCTTGGCTAGTATCTCCATATTGAGAAGACAGGTTTAGATTATAACCATAGGTCTACATGTGCATTTTTGTAAAGTGTCTGTGTTTATTATGAACAAAGTTCATTCTTTATTTTGCAACATCTAAGCTTTTTAAACATCCTGAGGTGACAATGTATGATAAAAAGTAGAGTTAGTGAATTAACCAATTTGTAAATATCTTTTAAAAATAATTGATAGAAAAGCAGCATCTAGGACATGGAATTGTTAAACCGTCTCTGAGTCAGGACTTGTTCATTATGTTAGCAGCAGAGGGGCAGAAGGAAGTATAAAGGGAGGGATGTATGTGGCTGTGTTCACGTTTACATTTTGATGATAACCATTGATGTGTGTGCATCTATTTTGGCTATACTATAGGAGTAAATTGTTGAGTAATTCAGTGGTAACATACTTCCTTGCTAATATTTTAATACTACAGATGGGATAATGAATTCTCTTAGAAACACTAAAAAAAAGGAAAAGAAAATAGTAGACAGTTAATAAATGTATGTTGAATAAAATAATGAATGAAGTAATAAGTATGACCTTTGTGTTCCCATACTCTGTATCAGCCCATTTTTATCGATTAAACATAAAATCTGATCAAAAGTAATAACTTCAGTGAGGTCAGTTTTCAGGCTCCTTCCATACAGGAGACATAGTCTGACATCACCACCCTCTCATCTGTCACCAGATCCCTTTGGAGGAGGCCCTGATACCTGCTAAAGAATGTTGGCTCTTCTCATTTTCAGGCTCACTACAGCACAAACAGCCTGAACCTTATTGTACTGGGAAAGGAGGAATCAGCTGGAGAAAGTTTTAGCCTCTGAGAAGGAAAGCAGTTGTCTGGTGGAGACTGAGAAAACTTTATCCAGTCCAAAGCACACTTCTCTTCCCCCCTGGCATAACCCTGTCCTTTCCCACTCTGCCTCATTCTGGCTTTGTTGGATGCCCACAAGCAATGGGGCGTGGCTTTTGCTTTCTGAACTCCCCTCTGCTTTTATTCTCCCTTCCCCAGCTGTGAGAAACCCTCAAGAAGGAATGCTCTGCAGAGGAATAAAAGAATGAGGACGATATTCATGAACCAACCGATATGGAAAGATTGCCAATAAATACTGCATAATAACAAAAAGCAAGACACAGAATGTTGTATATGGACTAGGGAAAATATATATAAAAAAGAAACACTGAAATGATAAACCAGAAGCTTTTAAATGATTACATGAAATTGGTGAGGGGGAAATGAAAGCAAGACTTTCTGTATATACACTATATATTGTTTTGACTTTTTAATTATATAGACATATTAACTTTTAAAGAAAACTAAATTAGAAAAACACCTCAAATTGAACAAATGAAGCTATCTATATATCAAATTGGTAACAGTGAAAAGATTTCATTCAAAGGACTTGAAAACACATTATTTTTTTTTTTTTTTGCCATGCAGCTTGCAGGATCTTAGTTCCCCAACCAGGGATTGAACCCAGGCCATGGCAGTAAAAGTACCGGGTTTTAACCACTGGACCACCAGGGAATTCCTGAAAACACAGTATTTTGACTGTGAATACTTATGATATTATAATATTATAATACAGTATGAGATATCCTTAGGAAAAAAGAACCATACCAAAAAAAAAAAAAAACACTTTGTTGGTTTTTAAAACTGGCATCGATATTTTCAAACTTTTAAAAATATATTGCATATCAAAATAAGTTATTATGTTAATTATGTTTTATTAATCAAAACTTTCAGTGTAAAACAAAGAATACAAATATAAAATAAGAAAAAGTGAAAACACTCTGATGTAAACATTTTAATTTAAATGATAAATGTGAGCTCATGACTTTTTAAATATATATTTAAACACTTTGGAAACTTCTAGAAGTGATGTAATCTCAACAGCAATTAACAGCCCTTGTGCCCAGGCTGTGGCTTCTATTACCATTCTCCATGGAAAGAAACCAAGGCTCCTTGGAGAAATGGTTGATTCCAGTCTAAGAGGGAAAGGGAACAGGTAAATCTGGGACCTCTTTTGCCAGAAAGCAAATGTGCTTGCAAAGATTCATGGGGTTATGTCAAACATCTGGGAGCCAATATGGAGAAGGTACCACTGGTCAAAGTTGAAACAATTTAGACCTCAAAAGAGAATAATGAGTTTAGTGGATTGAAACAGATTGAATCAATGAAAAATCAATGAGTGCATAATGATACTATAAAAAAGAAAGTCATAGAAAACTCATTAGTCACTATTTGAGGTAGGTATTAACACAACTCCTCTCTGAAGATTGGGAAATAAAGGAAAAGAATTGATCATTTATCTTGCCTTTCTGGCAGGAATTGGGTTTCAGGGTAATAAAATAGCCCACTTGGTGAGCAAAAGCTCTTCTTTACATAGGAATGCCAGCTAACAAATGAAGGAGTGGTGGAATTGTAAAAACATTTTAGAAACTCTAATTAAATTAACTGCTTCAGGCAATGTTTATCAATTGGTGTCAAAACCAGTAGGTGAATATTTTGTACAGTAATACATTCATATAGTGCAAAGTAATACTACACAGATTACTTTTTAGTCCCAAGAGAAAAACATAATTCTACAATGGAGGGACTGAATTGCCCTCATTAAATTTAATCTAGAGGCCAATATTAGTATCATTAATGATAGGTCAACCAAATATTATGTGTCTTCTGGAAAACTACAATATTATATACCTAAAATCAACTGAAAGCCATAAACGTTTAACCTGAACCCATTAAGCCTTTTGACATAACCTCCAATATAACGGAAATATGTGGGCTATATTACATCACAGCCAGACAAAGGCAGAAAGTAGTACATTCTACAGGTCAACTGACCTGTTCTTTTAACAAGTCAGTGTCATACAAAAAAAGTGACGGGGGTGTTATGCTGGATTAAAAGATACCAGAGGGAAAAGTGTGCTGGTAAATGTTTCACACCCAGTCCAGAGTGATAGGGATTTGCAGTGTTTGCTGATTTCCATGTTGTAAACAGTCCCACCAAGGTAATTTTAGGGTACTTGTGTGACATCAAACAGCTCCCAAAATCTTTAGCACACAGTCAGAGCCAGCTATGGCATGCCATTGCTTAGAGGACATTGCCTGTTTCCATGTGGTCCTAGATTAGTCCTGGAGAAACCAACTAAAAGTTACTTGAACGTCATTTGGGAGAATGTTTGATGAGTTCACCATCTAATAAAATAAAAAGGTGGACATCACTACTGAAAAAAGAAGCAAGTTGCAGAACAATATATGCAGTATGATCTCAGTTTGGTGTGAAACGTCGTAGATAGGCATAGATGGATATGCAACAAGGTATGAACAACGGTCACTGCTGAGTGATGAAAATGTGCTGGTTTGGGGGTTTTTTCCTCTAAAATTTAGCAATACAACTCTACTTGTGCTCTAACATTTGGCTGTAATGTCATAGAAATATTTTAAAAACAGAGATGATAAATGAGGCAAAAAGAACAGCTTGGAGCAGGGAAGTATCATGATGGATGGTGTTGGAGGGACTGATGTGTCTGTTCTCATCCTTCAAGGAGCCTGTTTTGGGCATGGGTCCCGATTGAGGTCTCTGAAGTGGAAACCGGCTGCATATGTAGATGTTCACAAATAAAATAAGAATTCCCAGCTCGTAAATTTGCCCTTCTTTCTAGTTCTCTGACACCACTGCAGCCCAGTTCATTGTGAGTTTTCCCTTAGCTCCAGTCTGACAGAGTTGTAATTTGTTTGTTCACTTGGTCACTCACTTCACTCTGCCACTCTTCTTGATCCCCAGCTCCTTGGCAGGCTTGACACAGACACTGGGCTTGGAAAGATGGAGGCGTGTGCCCTGCCCTCAGCAACTCACTTGGGATCCAGCTTATTCCTCTTACTCTGCTCTATTATGAGACTAGGCATTCATAAAATAATTATTGACTACAAGATGAACTGACTGTGTAATTATAACTTCCTAAGGTTTATTACATACCGACCAGTGTAGGACATTGGTTTTTTGACCCCCTCATTACAAAAAAAGGAGATATATATATAGATAGATAGATAGATAGATATAGATATAGATATAGATAGATAGATATATGTAGATAGATATATAGATATTTGAGCATCATCTCTCAACACACACATATTTCTTTATCTATGAATTGTATATATGTTACATACCACCATGCAATATAATACATCTGCATTTTTCTTATTTTTACTTGATAAATTATTTTATTTCCATGCCTCTGGAAAACACTAGTCTAAACTATCATTCTTTTTGCCCCTTTTCTCCCTTCTGCTCTCCTTCCTAAATCCACATAGACAAGTATAAAATTCTCTTAAAATTAAGAAGATATGAGAATCATCGCCACCCTGAGTTAAAGGCAATTTTCCCAGCCTCCTCCCCCTCTGCCCCTACATGTGGAGGAAATGGCATCTGATGGGCCTGCTCACACACACTCACACACACACACACTCACACACACACACACTCACACACACTCATACCTCTTCGATCTGGAATGTGAGACAAGTAAATATGGCTTTGTTATCCACTGCATAAATAATACCAGCCACAACACAGCTTCTAAATGGCTCCAGATGGGCACCCTTCATGCTGCCAGAGAGGAAATAACTTTGAGCTACTGTCATTTCAGCAGAGAGCTTACTCCGTGGTTTCATCTGGATGAAATAAGGAAGAGCTATCAGGACTTGTCTATTACTCATGCAGGTAAGATAGGAATAGAAACATCCTCTCTGTCAAGTTGAATGGCCTCATGCTTTAGCACTCTTAGACTCTGGTTTAGCATCAAGATGTCTCAGGTTTTAAATGAAATGTCAAATATAATTTGCCTCTGGATTCTCAAGGTATATGATTGCCCTTGGAGGAAACTTGATAACTCAGCATTCTTGTGTCAAATGTGTATCTACCTGAAAGGGCACTCTATAAAGCTGGTGCCCCACTCTTCCTCTACCGCATAAAATCCCTCAGCCAGCCTGATGAGCCAGTCTCCATTCCTTGTTTTAATGTGCAAGAGACTCCACAAAGAAAATTTTTTATGCCCATGAAGCAAAGGCCACTGTTCAGAGTTCTCTTTGAGAATCTAATCTGCACAGAATATGAAAGCCCAGTATTAAAATGCAGAGACTTTCAAAATCTTGGACACAGGTGGCCACAGAAATGACAACAAACCACATATTCCCTTCCTTTCAAAGTCTTCTGAGTCCCTCATTTCACCGCCTCTAACTTGGCATTACTTTTCTTCATTTATAGGAGAATCAGATTCAGTCCCAAAATCCAAGTAAAAAAAAAAGTAAAGAAAATAAATATATAGCAGCCTTCTTCTTTGAAGCAAAAGAAACTCACAACTTAAGCTTGGAAGGGCAGAGGGGCTGTTATTCACTAAGCAGCTGTTGAACTGTGGAGATAGGGTAGTGAATGCAATCAAAAGACTCACAGTCTGGTCCAAAGTGATTTTTGAAAACTAACACAGTAGATAACCAAATCTGTCAGCCTGAGTCTTGAGTAGACATAAACATTTTGGTGGAATTTGATCTGTTGCCAAGGGCCTTTCTCTCACTGACGCACTGCAGTGTCAGAAATTCCAAACTACAGCCAGTGTGCTGAATGTAAATATGCCGTGAAGCGTGTCTGTGGCAGGAGCAGTGAACCATCCTGTTAGGAACATACCAACTGCTCCTTATTGAGCACCTGTGACCCTGACACTTCCGATCCATTACTTCGAATCCCCAGACCAGCAAAGGAAGGTGTTATGCTTTGAATTTTGTCCCCAAAACATGTGTTGAAGTCCTATCCCCAGTACCTCAGAATGTGACCTTATTCGGAAATGGTGTCTTTACAGAGTAATCAAGTTAACTTGAGGTCTTTAGGGGCAAGCCCTAATCCAACATGACTGGTGTCCTTATAAAAAGGGGAAATTTGGACACAGAGACAGACACACACAGTGGGAAAATGATGTGAAGATGCAGGGAAAATACCATGTGAAGATGGAGGATTGCAGTGATGCACCTTCAAGCCAAGGAATGCCTGAGGACACTGCAAGCTCAGAGAGACTCAGGGAGCAGAGCCTTGTCTAGTGTCTTTAGAGGCAGCACCGGCTACAAACATGTGGATTTCAAACTTCCAGGCTCCAGAACTGTGAGATAATACCTTTCTATTGTTCTAAGCTGCCCAGTTTTTCATATTTTGTTATGAAGCACTAACAAATACAGAGACAGATATCGCCATTCATATGTTGCAGATGAAGAAACTGAAGCAGAATTCAAATTCAGCTCTGACTTCAGAGCTCATACTCATGCCACTATAGCAGTATTTTCAAACTGACTTCCACGGGACTGGGATTCACAGACAGATGCCCAGAATTCAAAGCATTCAATCCAAAAAATTCTTAATTGTCTATTTACATTTCAGTTGTTTTTAAAATGATGAATATACATAGGCTTATCTTAATGACCATCTAATAACCAAACATTACCCCATGATTTCTGTGTTCAAGTTTGTGTTGTGTTGGTGATGAAGCTGGTACCAATTGGTACTTCTTTTATTTTTAATTGTCCCAGAATAATGGAAAAAGAGTACAGCATATTTATTATGTAAATAATAATTTTGGCACTATGTGAATTCCAAATAGCATCACACCTGTTTGTATGAAAAAAGGTCACAATAGCTGAAACAGAAGAACTGTGGGCAAATTGAGTCATCATCACACAACACATAATAGTACACTCATGCTGATTTCAAAAGGGGTGTGCCATAGCAGTCAGAGCCATAGTGATGCCCAGAAAAACCTTTATTCAAATATCATCACATATGAGTAATATTGTTAATGTAAGTTTTATTAGGGAGTGTATTTGTTTCTATTTAAATAATAACATTATTATGTTTATTATTTTGCTAAAAACTAGAGACATTAAAAAACATCTACTTTTATCTACAAGAAGTAGGAGAATTTATCAAGATGTTAAGTTGTTTGCAGTCTACGTTGCCCACCACTTTTGTTCCAGATGTTACTCATGTGCATTGTGTTCTCTCACAACAGGGACATTTGTGGGGCCATAAGTGGAGCTACTAGAAGACCACATCATACAGGGATTTTTGTAAAGACCTCACTTATTTAGGAGATATGCTGAGTACACCAGCAGGGTAAGGAAGGAGGCAAAGTTTCTCACCAGGGATAGAGGAAGATGTAGAGAAAATGATGGCAGATTTACCCAAGTTTGGGAGGAGATAAGTCTCTGAGGGTCCCTCAAGTAGTGGGATACATGTCCTATTCCTTCTCAGGACAAGGCTTGGTGTATCTTGGAGAATTGGATACTAGGAATCTGGGGTCCAATTCCTGGGCCCCAAATATGGTCTAGAGGGAGCAAGCAGTAGACTTTAAGTTGCCTTGAGAACTTGGATGAGGCCATCTCATTGATTTCTAACAAGGCCAATGGCTTACATGCTTTGTCACTGCCTAAGACGCTCCCAAGACCTTTTCACAGCCTTTATTAGATGTGTCAGCTGAGCCACAAGGAGCCCTAATAAGACTAAGTTTCAATTTCCTGCTGGCCTGGCAGGATGAGGGTCTTATTCAATCTGAACTAAAGTGCATAAAGTAAAGGAACATATCTGTCACACTCAAATAGTCTACATACTTATTTAATTAATGTTATAATTTAAAATTATCTAGGTCAATACTTTGGGTCTGAATTTTTTTCTCCTTCTAAAAGAAACCTGAATATTACTAGGTTTCAGAATGCATGGCATTACTCAGAGTTGTCTGCTATGGTAGTAACTAATGGCTTAGCATGAGTTAATCTACCTGCTAGCTAGCTAGCTGTCACCTTGGAAACCGAAGAGCAGAGCCCCAAGGGATGGGGCAAGTGGATTCATAGTCTTAAATAACAATTCAAGATAACAAGAGAAGAAATGTCACAGATAGTTCATGATTATTGCCAAATGAGTTACAAACAATATCTGTTTAAAAATAAGAGCTCCCTGCATTTCCTCAGGTTAGAGCTTTATAGAGCATTTTCAGATACCTGCTTCACTCTTACTATAGGATGTGAACCTGCTCCACCACCACCACCAAATAAATAGTTTGCCAACTATTTACCTGTTATCCCTCTAGTGGGGAACATAGAAGGTGAAGAGATTCAAGAACACAAGACAACAGGATAACTAAGGAAGGTGTAAGAGAGTAAAATTTTGAAGGTAAATAAGATCACCTGAGGGGCCTGGACAAGGTTTTACCTCCACTCACAGCCCTGAGTTCCACACAGCCAATTTCCAGACGCTAATTGAAGCTCTTTCTCCAACCAGCCCTCCTCTCCAAGTCTATCCTGACTAAAGCAGACCTTCGTTATTGCTCATCTGGCCTGGCACAAGTCTCTTAACTATTCTTCCTGCTCTCCATCCTAGACACCTTCTGACTAGCAAGGATATCACATCACCCCCCTTCGTATGTATCTTCAGTGGCCCCATTTCCCTACACTCTGGCTCCAGGTAGCTTTGCAGCCCTGACGCCCCTTCCCTCCCCCACAGACCTGACTTGCCAACTTGCTGTGCTTTGAGTTCACCAAATGCTCTGTCATCAGACTTTTTCTCACCCCCCTGCCTAGAGTTTCCTCCTCACTGTCCTTCCAGAGCTCACTCCTCCTGGATGCCTGGCCGCCTGAGACTCTCCTGCCATTCCTCCCATTGAACTGGTTTATTGTCTGGCTCCATTAACAGTTACCAATGTGGTTCAGAATACTTTGTATTTAATGGGGTGTGTCCTGTTGTCCCAGAATCTAGGCTAAAACTGAGGACAACAGAGAAGTACTCACACATTCTAAAGAGAAGCTGAAGACCACTAAGCCATCCAGGCTGTAAAAGAACTCTAGAAATATGAAAGAGTTTCAGTAAACGAATAGAAAGTTGTTGGCTTTTCTCAACCAAGGGGCTGAAGGAAGGCCTTGAAGAGCATTATTTATAGATCTTGGGTGTAGTTGCAAGAAGGGGAGGCTGGAACCCTATTCTCCAGGAGGATGCTTACCTTGCCACAGAATCACAGGCATCACAGCAGCCAAGGATCCAAGTGAAACACAGAGTAAGCTTTCTTGGGAGAGATTGAGTTGGGGACATCTGTGGACACAGAGACTGAAACCTCCTTCCCACCCTGGAGGACTCTGGCATCGGGATACCCAGAGCAGCCCAGGATGACAGTGAGAGGGCAGCAGGCACATCAGAAAATTGTTGGGCATGACAAGTGTATGAGAGTTTCCTGAGAACCAAGCGCAAGGCTGAGAGGATGGCCAAGTGGGAGGCAACTGGATGATATCCTGCCCAAGAGGGCTGCATGCCTATAGATTCACCTCAGAGGGATTGGTGTTAGAAAGGAGTTGCCAACGGTCATCCAGAGAGTGTGGCCCCTGTATTAGGAAACCACACT
Source organism: Aethalodelphis obliquidens (assembly GCF_003676395.1). NCBI lineage: Eukaryota > Metazoa > Chordata > Mammalia > Artiodactyla > Delphinidae > Aethalodelphis > Aethalodelphis obliquidens. The sequence goes on along the minus strand of NW_020837976.1, from coordinate 20,323,006 downwards.
GCAGAAATCCCCATGTTGGAGGTGGGGTGGTGGCACTGGGCAGCAGGTCCTGTGAACAACCTACACCGTGCCTCCCACAGCATCGGGACATCTGCTACAGCATAGGGCATGGATGCCAGCCTTACAAACCATCAGCCATGTGGTTGCTGCCTCCCTTATCCTTGCAATGTCTAAACCTGATCTTACCTCTCCTGGCCTCCACCCCCAACCCTGGAGGAAGATGAAGCAGAACAGGGAAAGGTGATGGAGAAAGAATAGATCAGACTGCCGCTCCCCACACCCACCCCTGGTCACCAAGACACAAGTTAACATGCTTTGAGTGAATACAAAAAGCTTTAAATTAAAAGAGACCTTGGAGTTTTAAAAGGGACAGAATTAGGCTTTTGAATGTTTTAAAGGGACTTTACACTGTCAAAAAGAAGTAAAAGGAATTGGACAGCTATGGAATCTGCCCAAGATGTCATCAAGAGGCAAAGAAGGGAAATGAGACAAAGCATGCTGAAGGAAATGGTAAGATAATAACGAAGCCGTTTCCTGTTTATACGCTACAAAATTCAGCCCAAGTAATAAATGTATACTATTTTTTATGTATATATGTAAAAAAGGTGTGTATGTGTGTATATGTATGTGTGTGTAGGTATAAAGGAGATGTATGTATGTATGTATAGATACATACCTTTTTAGTCTGTAGCTTTTTGAGGCAAGAGGCTTATTTGTTTATTCTTATACTTTCAGCCACTGGCACACTGTTTATGGTGAGATGAAATGAAGGGCCACCTGGGTAGATACAAACATATTCTGCCTGGCACATCCACAAGTGTCAGACTGTCAGACACAGCAACCCTGGGACCACAGTTTGTTGTCTCTTCCCACAACAGTCGCTTCTAATCAACACTGTGAATCCAGGTGGGATCCTAAGAGGGCCTGGAGTCATTTCATCCTCCCAACTCTACTCGTCTTCCAAAGACCCACAAGAGATGGTATGATAAATCCTATGGCCAGGAACACACACTAATATGTCATTCACCCCCTTTATCTGAGGGTTTCCACCTGTTATCTGTGTCCAAGTGACAAATGCTTTCAATAAGAAAATGGAAACTCCCAAGTCATCTTTTACAAAAATGACTTCTCTGCACAACCAGGCTTGTGTGACGTCCCAGCAGTAAATGCAATTTCTACAGTAGAACTTGAAGTTAAAGTGGGCAGAGAGAAAGAGGCAGTTTTGGAGTATTTTTCTGAGTAGACTAATTAAAGGTATTGTTCAGGTTATCCATTGCTGTGCAGCACACTACCCCAAAATGTAGTAGTTTGAAATGACTATTTTATTTGGCTCATGCATTGTGGGTCAAGAATTTAGGAGAGACTGGACTGGGGAGTTGAGCTCTGAACGATGTAGCATCAAATGGGGCAGCTGAGGAAGAAGGGTTCACATCCAATATGGTATCTTGGCTTACAGCTCTGAGGTCTGGGCAGGATGCTTGGCAGTTGGTTCTGGAGGATTTTTGGGAGCCCAACTGTGGCTGTCAGCCAGAGAGCTGACACTTGGTCTCTCTGTGTGGTTTGGGCTTCTCACAGCAGGTGGCCAGGTTCCAGAGAAATCATTCCCAACCACGACTGTACCAAAAGGTCCAGGCAGATGCTGTACGGCTTCTTATGACTAATCTCAGAAGTCCCAGAACATAATTTCTGCCACATTCTTTGGGTCAAGCAAAGCAAATCACTAGGGAGCAGAATTAGACTCCATCTCTTAATGACAAGAATAACAAAGCCATTTTAATCTACCACAGGAATGTTGAGATATATTCCACATGAAGGAGGGAACCCCCCCTTCAGCTACTCCTTCCTTCATCTCCTCTTTATGTAAGTATGGTACAGAATGAACATGATAATGAGATAAAAGCCAGGTTTTCCTTATGTCCAGAGTCAACTAACCGCTAACACCTTGAACAATTCAATTAACCTCTCCTTGCATGTCAGGAAAGTTGGGGTTTCCCTAGGTTTCAGTGAAGTCAGGGGTCACATGCTTGTGGAGCAGGGAAGCCAAACCCAGCCCACAGGTTTGTTCAGTGTGAACACTGTTAATATACATGATATACATACATTTATACACAGGCGTACGGGTACATATGTACACATACACACACACATATGAAAGCACATATTTACTTAATTGCCTCATTTAAAAACTAAATGATGCTTTATAAAATTCAAAAAATCTAGCAACATTGTATATGCATTCCAGCATGACAAAAACTACCTGGCATTGAGGGTCAGCTGCCGTCTTTGGGGGGGGCTATCACTCTCTGGTGTTTCTATGTTACTCATGTCTGTCTTAGGCCAGGGCCAGATAGACATCAGAGTTTGCTTCTTGGCCACAAGGTGTAATAGTTAAGAGCACACAGATACTGGCTTTTATGGCATGTATTAAAATCTCAGCTCTGCCATTTATAAGCTATGTAACTTTAGGGAAGTTATTTAACTTCTTCCTGCCTTAGCTTTATTTTCTGTCTAATAAAGATAAATATAGTGACCTGCCTCACAAGGTTTTCTGAGGATTAAATGAATTTACATATATTATATTAATACACAATTAATATAATATGATAATATATTAATAATATATGTAGAACCGTGCTTAGGATGTATTATCATTTTCACAGTATTGTAATCATAGTGAGAATCAAATGAAAGGATTGATGTAAAATTACTTTTAAATTGTGTAGGTATCATACACAAGTACTAGATTATTATATTTTTATTACATGTAGTACAGAAGGTTTCTGATAGGTCATTTTTCTAGCATTCTCTAGAATACTTCCAGGGCAAGAAACTTACCTCCATTTGTGATAATCTTATGACAATTCATTTCATAGTTAATAGTTTTATTTTTAGAAAGTTCTTTCTTAAATTAAGCCTACACAAAAATTGCTGTTATATGGAGATATAACTGAATTTTGTCACTTCTGTGAACTTCCATAGACCTTATTTTCTGTACATGTCTTTTGGCACTGACTTCTTATTTTCTTACTAAAATAATTTATTTTCTTCAAACATACATCATGTGTCAGACACAATGCAGGGAACCAAAAATATAACATTGACTAGCACCCACCCAGCTCCCACACAAGAGAAGCTTATAGATCAGTGTACCTGCCGACATATACTGTAGGATGTCACATGCATTAACTGTTCTATTCTTTCCTGCATAAAAGTAATGTCACCTTTTACTTCTCCCATTTATTAAGTGATTCCATAAACCTTATGTCAATTTGATTTTCGGAAGGATTCTGTGAAATAAACTTTATAATTCTAATTTTAGAGATGAGGAAACTGAGGTCTGTGCAGTGTTCTCTCCACGCCACCTATCTGACCCATCATCTCCAGGCCTAGCTAGAGGGTTGGGTCCCAGAGTACACTTGGAAAAGAAGTTCAAAAGATGAATAAACCAGACCTGGGCCAGCGAGGAACTGAATTTCTGGCCAACACTGTTCCCAAAACTAAGCAGCTAGTTCAGTTCAAAGACAGTGGAGCCTGTTAGAAAACAATTCATCTAGATTGGAAGAGTGTGAGAACGGAGGCCTCCAGGAGGAGCATGTCCAGGAAAACAGGGAAATCATGAGCTGTCTGATATACCTGACTCTAATAAAGCTTGTACTAAGAAGTCATTGGATTATATGAAGAATTAGTAATAGACATATAGAAAATCTATAGAAAATAGACCAAACTTTAAAATGAGGCAATTATTAAATCTGGAAAAAGAAGAAAGAAACATAACTTATTTACAATATATAGATCAGAAGTAAATGACACTTAGTTGTATTGAATAAACTAAACATATTTATATAACTATATTGGGAGAATGGGAGGAACAAAACAAGAGTGTTTGAAGAATGCTTAAACCTTTGCTATAGTTACAAAATAATAATGACTGAAACAGATAAATCAAGAAATAACAGCATTAGCATATTATTTAGGATTATGCATTCAAGGCCCAGAAGAACGACTAAAAGAGTTGAAAAAGGCTGCCTTTGGGGAATGTGATTATAGGGCAAAGAGATAAGGATGAGGACGTCATAAGCCCTTTAGAAATGCATTGACTTTTTAACTTCATGCATGTTTCACTTTTATTCACAATAGCCAAATGGTAGAAACAACCCCAAGTGCCCATCGATGGGTGAATGGATAGACAAAATGTGGTATATACATACAATGGAATAGTATCCAACCTTTAAAAGAAATTATTATTATTATTATTATTGGCCACGCAGCATGTGGGAACTTACCCCCATCAGGGATCGAACCTGTGGCTCCTGCAGTAGAAGCATGGAGTCCTAATCACTGGACCACCAGGAAATTCACTTTAAAAGAAAAGAAATTCTGATACATGTTACAACATGAATAAATCGTGAGGATGTTATGCTAAGTGAATCAAGCCAGTCACAAAAAGACAAACAAACACTACATGATTCCACTTACAAGAGCTATATAGAGTAACTCATAGTAAAATTCATAGGAACAGAAAGTAGAAGGGTGTTTGCCATTAGCTGGGGGTGGGGGGGATGGAGGAATGGTGAATTGTTGTTTAATCTGTATAGAGTCTCAGTTGTTTTTTTGTTTTTGTTTTTGTTTTTTGCGGTACACGGGCCTCTCACTGTTGTGGCCTCTCCCGTTGCGGAGCACAGGCTCCGGACGCGCAGGCTCAGCGGCCATGGCTCACGGGCCCAGCCTCTCCGCCGCACGTGGGATCTTCCCGGACCGGGGCACGAACCCGTGTCCCCTGCATCAGCAGGCAGACTCTCAACCACTGCGCCACCAGGGAAGCCCTAGAGTCTCAGTTTTGCAAGATGAAAAAAGTTCTGGAGATAGGTTGCACAACAATGTGAATATACTTAATGCTATTGAACGGTACACCTTAAAATAGTTAATATGGTAATGTTATCTGTACTTTACCACAATTAAAATGTTTTTTTAATTAAAAAACAACAACAAAGACAGTATAGCCTGGTGGTGGAGTCATAACCAGGTGATACACAAATACCAACCAATATGGCATGGGAAGTGAAATAATCAAAATGGACACAGACAGTTAAAAAGTGAAAAATTTAGGGCTTCCCTGGTGGCGGAGTGGTTGAGAGTCTGCCTGCCGATGCAGGGGACGCGGTTCATGCCCCGGTCTGGGAAGATCCCACATGCCGCGGAGTGGCTGGGCCCGTGAGCCATGGCCACTGAGCCTGTGCGTCCGGAGCCTGTGCTCCACAATGGGAGAGGCCACATCAGTGAGAGGCCCGCGTACTACAAAAAAAAAAAAAAAAAAAAAGGAAAAAGTGAAAAATTTAGCAACTAGCTACATGCTACTCTACCATATTCAAATCCAAGGTTTGATGTTTATATCTATTGCATTGTCTCATGCTATGAGTACATAGTATAATTCTGGAGGAAAAGGAAACTATCAACAAAATGAAAAGGCAACCAAAAGAATGGGATAAAATATTTGCAAATCATATATCTGATAAGGGGTTAATATCCAAAATATATAAAGAATTCATACAACTCAATAGTAAAAAATATCTAATTAAAAAATAAGCAGAGGATCTGAACAGACATTTCTTTCCAAAGAAGACATACAGCTGACCAACTGGTACAGAGAAGATGTTCAACATCATTAATCATCAGGGAAATACATCACTTCATACCTATTAGAATGGCTATTATCAAAAAGAAAAGAAATAACAAGTGTTGGCAATGATGTGGAAAAAGAGGAACCCTTGTGCCCTGTTGATGAGAATGCAGCCATTATGGAAAACATTATGGAGGTTCCTCAAAAAATTAAAAATAGATCTACTATATGATCCAACAATTCCACTTCTGAGTATTTATTTAAAGAAAGCAAATACACTAACTCGAAAATATATATACACCCTCAGGTTCATTGCAGTGTTATTTACAATAGCCAAGATATAGAAACAACTTAAGTGTCTTTTGGCAGATTAATGTATAAAAAAATGTGGTATATATATATATACAATGGAATATTATTAAGCCATAAAAATGAGGAAATCCTGCCATTTGCGACAACATGAATGGGCCTTGAGAGCATGTGCTAAGTGAAATAAGTCAGACAGAGAAAGACATTTGTCCATATGATCTCACTTATATGTGGAATCTAAAACAAACAAACAAAGAAACCAAGCTCATGGATACAGGGAACAGATTGGTAGTTGCCAGCAGCAGGGGGTAGAGGGTGGGCCAAATGGGTGAAGAGAGTCAAAAGTTACAAACTTGCAATTATAAAATAAATAAGCCATGGGGATATCAGGTACAGCAGCGGTCCCGAATCCCAGGGCCGTTGATGCCTACCAGTCTGCAGCCTGTTAGGAATTGGGCTGCACAGCAGGAGGTCAGTGACCATCAAGTGAGCGAAGCTTCATCTGCCACTCCCCATCACTTGCATTACTGCCTGAACCATCCCCCGCCCCCCACCGTCCGTGGAAAAATTGTTTTCCACAAAACTGGTCCCTGGTGCCAAAAATGTTGGGGACTGTTGATGTACAGCATGGTGACTGTAGTTAGTTAATAATACTGTATTATATCTTTGAAAGTTGTTAAGAAGAGTAGATTTTAAAAGTTCTCATCACAAGAAAAAAAAATTCTCTGGCTGTATATGGTGATGGATGTAGGCTAGATTTGTTGTAGTGATCATTTTGCAATGTATACAAATGTTGAATCATTATGGTGTACACCTGAAACTAATATAATGTTGTATGTCAATTATACCTCAATTAAAAGAAAAAAAAAAAGACACCCTCCAAAAAAAAAAAAAAAAATGGTCACTGAGATTTTTTCCAGCCTGCTCCAGGTTGGAAATCCCCTTAGTTTCCAAATTACTAAACAAAGTTGGGATCAGCCCCTTAGGACTTTCCCCAATAAGCTCTCCAGGTTGTCATCAACTGAATTCACTCTCTAATGAAATAAAACTTAAAAAGTATACAAACAACAAGATGGTGAGCACTAAGTCTTGAGTTCTCTAAAGTATAAATCAGAAAAATAATACTGCCTAGAACAGTTAGCTTCAGCAGGATACAGCACTGAAGGGCACTGCATAGGCTGAAGAATTTTTTTAAAGAGATATCTTCAAAACTGGGAGGTGAGAGCAACAGAGACATATCTTTGGAATTGACTCTTCTATCTAAAGAAAGCCTCAAGTGCAGATTTGGCTTTCTCTTTCTGCAGGCTCCTTTCAGAATTATAAAGTGGAAAGACCACTGCACTGGGAAGTCCAGAGTCTTGGATTCAGTGGTTCTTGTGTTAACTAGCTGAGTGGGCCCAATGCAGCCCTTTCATCTTTGTGAACCTCAGCATTTGCAACTGTAAAATAAAGAGAATGGTTAGGATGGTCTCTCAGTACCCTTTTAGCTCTAAGGTTCTTTGAATCAATAAGTCTATTCCCCTGTAGTGTCTAAGAGTTTTATCATTAGCTAAACTTGGTGACAACTTCTGAGACACTGCTCAGTAGAGGGAAGAACAGGAGTGGGAGGTGAGGCCAGTTGGTTCAGAAAGTATTCTCCCTGTATTTTAGGGCATGGGAGGGGCTGTCACTGATATCATGAACACTGGTTGGTGACTATACACACACTTTGGGGATCAAGGTGCCTAGCAGACTGATATCCAGTTAAAGGAAAAGGGGAAAAGACAATCTACCCTCAGTCAATGGGGCACTGGGAAGAAGGAGGGATTGGAGAAGCTAACAGACTGCAAGAGCTCATGAAGATGTAGAGTATTCAAAAGAGCCAAGTCATTCATTCATTTCTTCATTCGTTCTTCCAAGAGATATTTATTTAGTCCTTCTATGCAAAAATAATTTAAAACAATGCTGAAAATATGTCTCTATTTGAATTTGCTTTACAATTTAAAATACCGTTTTATTTTATGTTTCATCTGATATTAACTCTATGGGATATAAACTCTTGCTTATGACAGGAGCAAAGTTCAGAGAGGTTAAGTTTAACAAATGTCACAGAGCTAATTCACTGAAAAGTCGGGATTAAAATTCAAGTTTTCTCATTTCTGCTCTTATATTCCTCCTGTTAAATCACAGACACACTGTCTACTCCTACAAGTTCCTACTTTTGCCTTGTCAAGTGGATAGCCTTGGGCCCCACGATGCCAATACCCCTCTTGGGGATGAGGGCGGGCCGTCCACCCCATAATATGCCTCAAAGGCGTATTGATTATTTTGAATTAAAGTTACTTAAGAAAACAGCCAACACAAGAGGGACACTCTGACGCTCCTCTCTGTCTCCCTGAAAGCAGGAAATAAATCTCCCCTGTGAAAGGTGAATTCCCTGCATCTGGAGGTAAAAGGACACCCTCATCACTAGAATAGGGAATTCAGGCCGAGAAATCTATATGAACAAAACATGTTACTTTTTAAATTTACTACCTCAAGCCCAAACTCGATTTAGATGATACACTAATCGAACACCTCAAACCTAAGTTTATTTGTCCTGTGAATTCCTCACACATTTATTATTTCTTCGTCCAAAAAGTATAAACACTGCCAGCTTTGGCCACTTCTTGGGCCCCATTTCTATGAGACCTCTGTGTGCACAAAAAAATTTTTTTTTCTTTTTCTCCTGTTAATCGGTCTTATGTCAATTTTATTATTAGTCTAGCCACAAGACCTCAAGAGGAGTAGAGGAAGAAATATCCCCCTCCCCAACACCCCTTTTCCTTCATTTGGCTCCTTGAGAACAAAGAACTAAAAATAAAAAGTCCTATAAGAGTTTAAATTTTGTCCAATAGGAAGTAGGAATGTGCATTTTCTTCCCAAGAGGCAATGCATTGGTAGCCCTGAACTACAGGTAAAGATGTTGAAGGTGGGCTACTGGCTCTGACACTGGCTTTATATTAACTTCTCTGGACCTCAGGCCTACACCTGCCAAACAGGTGACAACATCTGCCTTCTAGTATCAAATAAGGTAGAATATGTAGAAACCCCTTGAAGACAAGAAGGGAAGCTGTAACTGTGGTGTGGTTATTATGGTTATTAAATGTATGATTGGGGGAATAGATCATAGCCAATGCTGGCTTGACTTCAGGCTTGGAGATCCAGCAAATCCAGAGGAGAGGGATTGGACACAATTTCTAAACAAAGGAGCAAAGTCCATAAGCGGCTCAGTGCTTAGAAAATAAGGAACAGTTGGTCTCACAGCTTGACCCAGCAGGAGATTTGGCACAGATCCTCAGATCATCATGCTCTGACTGGTGAATCAAGTGGGCCTCACCAGGGGCTGGACATTAGCCTCCTTCTGGCTAGAGAGAAGCAGGGGAAGTTGTGACCACCTGTCCTGCTCCGGATGTCACTACTTCTTGCAGATTTTCCTGCAAAAGCAAACAGAGTCCAAGCCAGGTCCTTGTCAAAACTGCAAAGCAAAAAACCTCTGCTTGCCTCATTTCTTCTTCAATCTTCCCATTCCCTCACCTCATGGTGTCCCTCCAGTGGCCCCCAGAGTGCACACCCATGACCTTGTGGCCCTCAAAGCCAGTCTGTGGAGACAGCACACTGTGGTACAAACACCTCTGCTCTTAACCTCCAAATTCACTGAAAGTGAACTGCCCCTTTCTTGTCTTGCTCTCAGCAAGTAGTCAGTTGGAAATCAGAGCCAATCAGTAGCTCACATGGAAGAGATTATAAAACATGACCAAAGTTAAAAGTAAGTCCTCTCAAGAATAATAGCATGTTAATAATAGGCTCTTATATTCAGAAAGTATTAGAATCTCTACAGGGAGAGGGGAAAGATGGCGGAAGAGTAAGACGTGGAGATCACCTTCCTCCCCACAGATAAATCAGAAATACATCTACACGTGGAACTCCTACAGAACACCTACTGAACGCTGGCAGAAGACCTCAGACCTCCCAAAAGGCAAGAAACTCCCCCACGTACCTGGGTAGGGCAAAAGAAAAAAGAATAAACAGAGACAAAAGAATAGGGACGGGACCTGCACCAGTGGGAGGGAGCCGTGAAGGAGGAAAGATTTCCACACAGTAGAAGCCCCTTGGCAGGCGGAGACTGCGGGTGGCGGAGGGGGGGAGCTTCGGCGCCGCGGAGGAGAGTGCAGCAACAGGGGTGCAGAGAGCAAAGCGGAGAGATTTCCGCACAGAGGATCGGTGCCGACCAGCGGCTTGTCTGCTCACCCGCCGGGGCGGGCGGGGCTGGGAGCTGAGGCTTGGGCCTCGGTTGGAGCGCAGGGAGAGGACTGGGGTTGGCGGCGTGAACACAGCCTGAAGGGATTAATGCACCACGGCTAGCCAGGAGGGAGTCCGGGAAAAAGTCGGACCTGCCGAAGAGGCAAGAGACTTTTTCTTCCCTCTTTGTTTCCTGGTGCGCGAGGAGAGGGGATTAAGAGCGCTGCTTAAAGGAGCTCCAGAGACAGGCGCGAGCCGCGGCTAACAGCGCGGACCCCAGAGTCGGGCATGAGACGCTAAGGCTGCTGCTGCAGCCACCAAGAAGCCTGTGTGCGAGCACAGGTCACTATCCACACCTCCCTTCCGGGAAGCCTGTGCAGCCCGCCACTGCCAGGGTCCCGGGATCCAGGGACAACTTCCCTGGGAGAACGCACGGTGCGCCTCAGGCTGGTGCAACATCATGCCGGCCTGTGCCGCCGCAGGCTCACCCCGCACAACGTACCCCTCACTCCCCCCGGCCTGAGTGAGCCAGAGCCCCCCAATCATGGGCTCCTTTAACCCCGTCCTGTCTGAGCGAAGAACAGACGCCCTCAGGCGACCTACATGCAGAGGCGGGGCCGAAACCAAACCTGAACCCCGGGAGTTGTGCGAACAAAGAAGAGAAAGGGAAATCTCTCCCAGCTGCCTCAGGAGCAGCGGACTAAACCTCCACAATCAACTTGATGTACTCTGCATCTGTGGAATACCTGAATAGACAACGAATCATCCCAAATTGAGGAGGTGGACTTTGAGAGCAAGATTTAATATTTTTTGCCTTTTCCTCTTTTTGTGAGTTTGTATGTGTATGCTTGTGTGTGAGATTTTGTCTGTGTAGCTTTGCTTTCACCATTTGCCCTAGGGTTCAATCCGTCAGTTTTTGTTTTGTTTTGTTTTGTTTTTTACTTAAAAAAAAACTTTTTTTCTTAATAATTTTTTTTATTTTAATAACTTTATTGTATTTTACCTTACTTTATTTTATTTTCCTTTATCCTCTTTCTTTCTTTCTTTCTTTCTACTTTTTCTCTTTTATTCTGAGCCTTGTGGATGAAAGGCTCTTGGTGCTGCAGCCAGGAGTCACTGCTGTGCCTCTGAGGTGGGAGAGCCAAATTCAGGACACTGGTCCACAAGAGACCTCCCAGCTCCACATAATATCAAATGGCGAGAATCTCCCAGAGATCTCTATCTCAACACCAACACCCAGCTTCACTCAACGACCAGCAAGCTACAGTGCTGGACACCCTATGCCAAACAACTAGCAAGACAGGAATACAAGCCCACCCATTAACAGAGAGGCTGCCTAAAATCATAATAAGTCCACAGACACCCCCAAAACACACCAAAAGATATGGACCTGCCCACCAAAAAGACAAGATCCAGCCTCATCCACCAGAACACAGGCACTAGTCCCCTCCACCAGGAAGCCTACACAACCCACTGAACCAAGATGGACTTAATTCATATTTATAGGACACTCCATCCAAAAACAACAGATTACACATTTTTCTCAAGTGCTCATGGAACATTCTCCAGGATAGATCATATCTTGGGTCACAAATCAAGCCTTGGTAAATTTAAGAAAATTGAAATTGTATCAAGTATCTTTTCTGACCACAATACTATGAGACTAGATATCCATTACAGGGAAGGATCTGTAAAAAATACAAACACATGGAGGCTAAACAATACACTACTTAATAACGAAGTGATCACTGAAGAAATCAAAGAGGAAATTTAAAAATACCTAGAAACAAATGACAATGGAGACAAGATGACCCAAAACCTATGGGATGCAGCAAATGCAGTTAAGAGGGAAGTTTATAGCAATACAATCCTACCTTAGTTAACAGGAAACATCTTGAATAAACAACTGAACATTGCACCTAAAGCAATTAGAGAAAGAAGAACCAAAAAACCCCAAAGTTAGCAGAAGGAAAGAAATCATAAAGATCAGATCAAAAATAAATGAAAAAGAAATGAAGGAAACGATAGCAAATATCAATAAAACTAAAAGCTGTTTTTTTGAGAAGATAAACAAAATTGATAAACCATTAGCCAGACTCATCAAGAAAAAAAAGAAGACTCAAATCAATAGATTCAGAAATGAAAAAGGAGAGGTAACAACTGACACTGCAGAATACAACAGATCATGAGAGATTACTACAAGCAACTCTATGCCAATAAAATGGAAAACATGGAAGAAATGGACTGCCAAGACTGAATCAGGAAGAAATAGAAAATATGAACAGACCAACCACAAGCACTGAAATTGAAACTGTGATTAAAAATTTTCCAACAAATAAAAGCCCAGGACCAGATGGCTTCACAGGTGAATTCTATCAAACATTTACAGAAGAGCTAACACCTATCCTTCTCAAACTTCCAAAATAGAGCAGAGGGAGGAAAACTCCCAAACTCATTCTACAAGGCCACCATCACCCTGATACCAAAACCAGACAAAGATGTCACAAAGTAAGAAAACTACAGGCCAATGTCACTGATGAACATAGATGCCAAAATCCTCAACAAAATACTAGCAAACAGAATCCAACAGCACATTAAAAGGATCATACACCATGATCAAGTGGGGGTTAACCCAGGAATGCAAGGATTCTTCAATATACACAAATCAATCAATGTGATACACCACATTAACAAACTGAAGGATAAACACCATGTGATCATCTCAATAGATGCAGAAAAAGCTTTTGACAAAATTCAACACCAAGTTATGATAAAACACGCTCCAGAAAGTAGACATAGAGGAAACTTATCTCAACATAATAATGGCCATATATGACAAACCCACAGCCAACAACATCCTCAATGGTGAAAAACTGAAAGCATTTCCATCAAGATCAGGAACAAGACAAGGTTGCCCACTCTCACCACTCTTATTCAACATACTTTTGGAAGTTTTAGCCACAGCAATCAGAGAAGAAAAGGAAATAAAAGGAATCCAAATCGGAAAAGAAGTAAGGCTTTCACTGTTTGCAGATAACATGATACTATACATAGAGAATCCTAACGATACTACCAGAAAACTACTAGAGCTAATCAATGAATTTGGTGAAGTAGCAGGATACAAAATTAAGGCACAGAAATCTCTGGCATTCCTATACACTAATGATGAGAAATCTGAAACTGAAGTCAAGAAAACACTCTCATTTACCATTGCAACAAAAAGAATAAAATATCTAGGAATAAACCTACCTAAGGAGACAAAAGACCTGTATGCAGAAAATTATAAGACACTGATGAAAGAAATTAAAGATGATACAAATAGATGGAGAGATATACCCTGTTCTTGGATTGGAAGAATCAACATTGTGAAAATGACTCTACTACCCAAAGCAGTCTACAGATTCAGTGAAAACCCTATCAAACTACCACTGGAATTTTTCACAGAACTAGAACTAAAAATTTCACAATTTGTGTGGAAACACAAAAGACCCCGAATAGCAAAAGCAACCTTGAGAATGAAAAACAGAGCTAGAGGAATCAGGCTCCCTGACTTCAGACTATACTACAAAGCTACAGTAATCAAGACAGTATGGTACTGGCACAAAAACAGAAAGATAGATCAATGGAACAGGATAGAAAGCCCAGAGATAAACCCATGCACATATGGTCACCTTATCTTTGATAAATGAGGCAGGAATGTATAGTGGACAAAGGACAGCCTACTCAATAAGTGGTGCTGGAAAAACTGGTCAGGTACATGCAAAAGTATGAGATTACATCACTCCCTAACACCATACACAAAAATAAGCTCAAAATGGATTAAAGACCTAAATGTAAGGCCAGAAACTATCAAACTCTTAGAGGAAAACATAGGCAGAACATTCTATGACATAAATCCCAGCAGGATCCTTTTTGACTCACCTCCTAGAGAAATGGAAATAAAAACAAAAATAAACAAATGGGACCTAATGAAACTTCAAAGCTTTTGCACAGCAAAGGAAACCATAAACAAGACCAAAAGACAGCCCTCAGAATGGGAGAAAATATTTGCAAATGAAGCAACTGACAAAGGATTAATCTCCAAAATTTACAAGCAGCTCATGCAGCTCAATAACAAAAAAACAAACAACCCAATCCAAAAATGGGCAGAAGACCTAAATAGACATTTCTCCAAAGAAGATATACAGACTGCCAACAAACACATGAAAGAATTCTCAACATCATTAATCATTAGAGAAATGCAAATCAAAACTACAATGAGATATCATCTCACACCAGTCAGAATGGCCATCATCAAAAAATCTAGAAACAATAAATGCTGGAGAGGGTGTGGAGAAAAAGGAACACTCTTGCACTGCTGGTGGGAATGTGAATTGGTACAGCCACTGTGGAGAACAGTATGGAGGTTCCTTGAAAAACTGCAAATAGAGCTACCATATAACCCAGGGGTCCCACTGCTGGGCATATACCCTGAGAAAACCATAGTTCAAAAAGAGTCATGTACCAAAATGTTCATTACAGCTCTATTTACAATAGCCCAGAGATGGAAACAACCTAAGTGTCCATCATTGGATGAATGGATAAAGAAGATGTGGCACATATATACAATGGAATATTACTCAGCCATAAAAAGAAAGGAAATTGAGCTATTTGTAATGAGGTGGATGGACCTAGAGTCTGTCATACAGAACGAAGTAAGTCAGAAAGAGAAAGATAAATACAGTATGCTAACACATATGTATGGAATTTAAGAAAAAAAAATGTCATGAAGAACCTAGGGGTAAGACAGGAATAAAGACACAGACCTACTAGAGAATGGACTTGAGGATATGGGGAGGGGGAAGGGTAAGCTGTGACAAAGTGGGAGAGTGGCATGGACATATACCTACTACCAAATGTAAAACAGATAGCTAGTGGGAAGCAGCCGCATAGCATAGGGAGATCAGCTCGGTACTTTGTGACCACCTAGAGGGGTTGGATAGGGAGGGGGGGAGGGGGGAGACGCAAGAGGGAAGAGATATGGGAACATATGTATATGTATAACTGATTCACTTTGTTATAAAGCAGAAACTAACACACCATTGTAAAGCAATTATACTCCAATAATGATGTAAAAAAATAAAAATATAAAAATAAAAAAATAATAGTCTCTTAAATAATTTTCCCAAAAGAAAGAAATAATGAATGCCAAATGGATTATCACCAAGAAAATCAATGGTATTACAGGGTGGATATCTTAAGGCTAATTAGTGGAAGAATTCTATTTACTCACCACCATTTCTTGGTCCTGATAAAGTTCCCCTTAAAAAGTAGAATCATTGCACAACAACCAAAAAACAAATATGAAGCACATATAACAAAACATTAGCTTTTGTCAATTCCAAATGATGAGTAGATGGAGGTTTTAATTCTCTGTTATTGTTGTTTTAATTTAAAAAATAAACAAAACAGGGGCTTCCCTGGTGGCGCAGTGGTTGAGAGTCCGCCTGCCGATGCAGGGAACACGGGTTCGTGCCCCGGTCCGGGAGGATCCCACGTGCCACGGAGCGGCTGGGCCCGTGAGCCATGGCCGCTAAGCCTGCGCGTCCGGAGCCTGTGCTCCGCAACGGGAGAGGCCACACCAGTAAGAGGCCCGTGTACCGCTAAAAAAATAAAATAAAATAAAAAAAGCAAAACAGGCTCTGGGAACATCAGGTGGGTAGTGCAATGTTAGTAACACAAGTTGCTGTATGGCTGATGTCTGTTCAGGGCTCAGAGTAACACATGTAACAAGTCTGAATGAGCATTTAGAGTAATCCCTTTTAACAAATTCAAAAACCAAGACAGGATCTCTTTATCTTGATCCTTAGAGACTTCACTGTCCCTTAGGAATATCATGTCCTCTAGAAGACACCTGAGGGCTTGAAACTGGCCTAATTTCTCTGACCTTGGCACTTAATCTATATCTTCTCTACATCATGATCCATACTTGACAGACACCCAAAGATGAATCCTGTAGTGGGCATGTGTTTTCTTTTGTACACCCGCCATCTCTTCTTTAGGTGAATCATCTCATCCCCATTTTATGTGATTCGAATCTGAATAAGTTCACATCCTCCCAGAAGTAGACAGCAAGTCGGGATTAGAAAGCAAGAGGTTTATTGGAGGAAATACTTGTGAAAGACGAAGAAGGAGACAGTAGAAATAGGCAGGGAGAAACTTCGTGTAGACCATGATGGAGGTTTGACATCTATAAAAGGAGAAAGGGAAGGAAGAATTGGGTAGAAGGACATCAGACTACAGTGCAGTTCTGAGAGAGTCTCAGCCAGGCCAATGTGGAGTGGGGGGGAGGGGGGTCTCTGAACTCAGTAAAGTCCATTAGAGGAATCCCTCAGGAGACAGAAATGGTCTGGTTTGAGTATTCCCACTGTGCTTGGTCATTGGCTGGGAGCAGCCCAGTGAAAATGTGGCCTGGTGTAATTCAGAGATGTGGTAACTAGAGGCAGTCAATCAGCTTCTGCTCCCAACAGCAAGTTCTAGAGAAGAGAGATATAGTAGGACTGTCAATCATATAACCCAGCACACCAAGAAAGGGACAGAATGATCCAAGCAAGACCAGTTAGAGCTCATCTCTGGAGTTGATATACAGACATTAAAAGGAGGCAGCTCTCTTTTCCACTGGGGAATCTGAAGTATGTGAATCCAGACCTGCCAACTTCCCTTGGCACATATGCGAAGCCAAACTTCATCAAGGAGAATATAAGATCAAACCACAGGAGGAAACAAAATTCAAACTGTGGAGCCTCGAAGCCTGGAGCCATTAAATACCTTCCTTTTATTTTTCCTTATTCCTTTATGTTTCCTTATTGAGTTGTACTTCTGGTACAATTAAAAGAGTGCTTTGCCTAATACCTGCATGTTTTCCCTGCAATTATCATAATATATCAGAGTATGAAAGGCCCTTACAGGTAATCCCCTGGTGGTCCAGTGGTTAGGACTCTGTGCTTCCACTGCAGGGAGCCCGGGTTCTATCCCTGGTCGAGGATCCCGCAAGCCACACAGTGTGGACAAAAAAAAAAGAAAAGGACCCTTATCCTCATTAGACACTTTATCATTTAAAATATTAGTAGAAGAAAGCAGAATGCAACTAGTATCACTGCAACTAATTAAAATTAATAGAAAAAAGTATGAGTTAATGATGATCCAGGTTATGGGGCTTGAGATCTAAGACAACATGGCAGGGACCAAGATGAAGGACACTGTGACCAAAAGTCTAGGCTAAATGAGTGATGAGATGATGAACAATTGTCTGAGGACAGATGCTAAGCTCAGGGCCAATTATTCCAAGACAAAGGGGAACAGGTGTAATGGGCAGAACCAGGAAGGACTGCGGGGATCAGGAAGAGGTCAAATTTCTAGAAAAGGGATTCATGTTATAAGGGAAAACAGTTTAAATTGCCAATACAATGACAATTCTATGAAGAATTTTTTTTTTTCTTTGAAGGATGGAGTAGAAAGCATTGTAAAACATGACTCAGTACCAAGAACTCCTGATTCTTTCACTAACCAGTTTTGTGACTTTAGGCAAGACATTTCACCTTTCTGGGCCACAGTAATATGATAACAGGGGTGGTCTAGACCAGTCGACATATATTTACCTTGTTTTGGGTCAAGTACTGTGCTAGACATAGGACGTTCAGTGATGGGGAAAAACAAAACAAAACAGATTCTTCCGTGTTCTCCTGGAACTTAGGTCTAGGGTAGTGATTTTTAAACATTTTGACATGACCCACTGTAAGACATGTATAAATGTATTTTAAATCAAACACTCTGTGTGTGTGTGTGTGTGTGTGTGTGTGTGTGTATGTGTGTGTGTTTATGTGAGTAAAAATTATTTTCATGAAACAGTATCTAATCTTGTTATATGAATTGCCCTATGCTATTTAGGTTCAGTTCCATTTTAATTTTTTTAATGCTGTTAAATTGATTTCATGCCTAACTAAAGGGTTATGACCAATCATTTAAAAAACATAATTCTAGAGGATATCCTCTAAGCTTTCTTTGCAGCCTTTTAATTCAACGATTCCATCACTCTAGGATTTCATTCAGTTCTCAAGCTTTTCCAAGAAAGTGATCATTACTTAATCTATGCTTAATGTTGGGTCCTTTGTAATCATGTGAACAGTCAAACTGGCCTTCCAAATCTAGAAAAATCCACATACAGAGTAATTTTGGCCACAACACACATTACTTCTAACACATCCTGTCTACTAACTTCCATGAAATTCCTGATGCTGAATAGCTTTGAAATGTCCTTGTCCTTTTCCCCAAATTTTATGCTCTTTTTGTCATTAGACAAATTCCACTTTCTCTAATACCTCAACTTCACAGAACAAACCACTGCCCACAATAGAAGGTATATTCAAGAACAACATACCCGCCAGGTATTTCCAAGAGGATGCCATTCCTCCCTTGTCATTTTGCCTCTGGTAGGCTGGCTTTATCTAAGAACACAGTATTTGCACCAAAGGCATTCTTCTGGCAAAGGAAAGTTACTTTTGAAATAGAGCTGTTCACTGGAATGAAAAAAATGCACTTTCTGATAAAGAAATCATACTTTTTCTGGTTTTATGAAGAGCAAATTGGCCCAAAGATGATGCTTCATTTCTGTGTTTGGTTGGTTACTTGTCAGTTTTCAAAGAGGAGAAGGAAATTTCTTAAGGTAGAGAAGGCAAGGAATTTTTTAAATGTGTGTTATTAAGAATGTGACCTGCCCAGGTCTAAGAGGCTGTAACTCTCACCTTTCCTTAATTAAACAGTGTGTGGTCTGATGAAAATACCATGGAATCAGAGTCAGAAGATAAGAATTTCAGTCTGGTTTCTCTTATATGCAGGTTGATACAAATGATAACCGAAAACCTATACTCCCCATAGAGGAATTTACAAAATAACAACATGAAATAATAAAAGATCATAGTTAGGTAGAGCAAAGGGTTTATGTAAGAACTGCATAGTAAATATGAAATTTCTACCACATAGGAACTCCCCAAATGTCAGGCACCTCTTGCCATACATGTCACACAGGTGACCTGCCAACTAACAGAGAAGTAGGAGGTCACACAGCCTGGGGGTGTGTGAAAGCATCATGTTGAAGGCTTGAGGTGATCCCAGGTAGGATTTCCAGAGTCCATGAGAAGAGGACTCTGGTGACTATCTCATTATAGAAATAGTAAAAAAGGAAACAAACAACAACTACAAAAAACTCAGTTTATGTAAAATATAATAGTGTGAATCCCACATTGGCTTTTGAACTCTGATCTTGTCTGGGTTCCATTTTGTATGAATCTCAATCTCTTTATGTATTAAAAAAAGGTTAACATTGCTTACCATACCTATATAATCTCCTTGTTTTATAAAGAGAGATGATTAAGGTAAAAGAATTTTATGAAATTTAAAGTAACTTAGAAACAAAAACTAATAATATTCATTCCACAAATGTGTATCAAGAGCCTGGGCTAGGGTCTAGGAACATGATCCTGAGTAGTCTGGCTGCTTTCCACCAACTGCTTGCAATGAAGTTAAATGGTGGGAGAGACCTAGGTGAGGGTTCACAAAAGAGGTGATGTATAAGCAGCAAGTATAAGATAAAAAGTAGCTCACCAGTCACAGAATGCAGCAGGGTTGAGAGAAGCACGGCTAGGGGAGAAAATAAGACCTGAGAGAAAATAAGATTCCCAAAGGAGAAACAGTATGAGCAGAGACATGTAGTTGGTTCAGTTTGATCAAATGTATATGCCTTGAACTGGGGACCCAAGATGAATGTGACATAAGTTTTGTCCCTCTAGATAAAGTCAATGTAATATGGTACATTCCATGAGAGAGGCATGTCCAGAGTGCTGGTGGGGAGCCAATCAATGCATAAGAAGTGAGCCAGGTGTCATGGGAGGTGTTGATCACCTCAGACCAGGAAACCAGCTTGTATGTGTGCAGGAGGGCATGTGAAAGCATGTAGCAGGCAGGGGGAAAAAAATGGCCAGTTTGGGGGAGAGCAAAGAACCCCAAGCTATCTATTTTATGCTAGTGGTGATGGTTTGCACATGGCTTTCAATAGAGAGCTAATGAGTTTATTCTTTATTCTATGCATGGTGGGGCACAGAATACTCTTCTGAGCACAGAAGTAATAGTCTGCTATTATAACTCTGACAGCAGTGAGCTGGACATACCAAGGTGAAGAAGAACCAGAGGCAGAGAAGACTGATTAATAAACCAGGCCTGAAATGGTGATGGGCCAGACAAAAAGAGTGGCAGGGGAAAGAATCAGACATATTTTTCTCATCTATCAGATGTAGATGGAGTTACTTTCATAGTATCAGTTGGAGGTATTAACTAAGATGGATTTATTTCATTTTAAAACTGATACCAGGCAATTTTCTGCTGTTGATTTCAGCATACATTAAAAAGATCGACAACAGAGGCTTTAAGCCCAGCCCTGAATTGGATCGATGAGGACACTGAGGCAAGAAAATAGTGAGGACTGTCCTGAATCAGCCAGTCTTGGTAGCAGATAAGGGAGAAAAGCCCCATTCCTGTGACTCTAGTGCACCTCTTGTTACATTTCACCCTAGAAACCACCACCCATTAGCATCCAGAGAGACCAAGATACAGAGGGAGGGTGTGCTCCTGACAGGGAGGGTGGAAGCTCTCAGTTCTTGGCTCTCTTGGTTGCTCCAAGTGAGAGGTACAAATCCTTCACCACTCAGGCTCAGCCCTCCCACATCACACATTCACTGACAAATGCTCACTGAACCCTGCTAAGAAAGAGTCCTGCTGCTAGATGCTGGGAATGCAGAGACAAATAAATCCCAGGACTGTGACAGGTCTAAAATGAGTTTTTATCAAGGTGGGAAGCACTTTGCTAAGGTGGACAGCATGGACCCACTGGCTAGTGGAGTCTGGAATTACTTTGGCTCTTTTTAAGTCTGGAATGCTATCCATGGCACCAGTGCCAACTCCATGTGTTCACTGAAGTTGAAGCATTGATTTGAACCTCAGTCTCCCTTGGCTGAGATCCCTCAAAGCCTGCCTTGTCAACTTCTCTCCCTGGCAGCCAGGCCATATCCCTGAAATCTTTAGCCACTGCCTGGGATGCTGCTTGCAGCCAGACAGACAGCCCACCATGGGTCTGACTTCCAGCCTTCCTTAGGCTCAGCGACCCTCACTGTTATGTTTCACCCATATCAGAATCTTGGATTCTGCTTGAATTAAATCTCAATTTGCCATACATTCGTATCCAAGCATTTCACTCCAGGAGGATTCCTTAGGGGTTAACTTGGTCCCTTAGTCCTAACACAGTCTGATCCAAGATACTCCTCTTCACGTGTTCCATGCAGCAATCCAGAAATGCCTTCCAGCAAAACTGCCTGAGAAAGGACAAAAGCAACAGTTATGGAAGACAGCATTTCCCAGGAAACCCAGAATAAAATGGGGCTCCCCTGGGTACTGGCAATAAAGTACCAGGAAGTAGAAGAACAGAAAGAGCAGGTGCTGTGCGAAGTGCTGAGCCCTGAGACAAGCAAAACCCAGAGAAGTGGTTGTTTAGACACTGCTTCATTTTACCTGGAGTTTATTTAATCTGGGCTCAGCTGTCTCAGTTAAATTGTTTGGGTTATTTATATGAAAGTATTGAGCTGTTGTGGTTATTCTCCACCTACGGCTACCAGGTTTATTCGTGTTCCAACCTATCACTATGGTTCTCAGAGAAAGATGAAAAGTAAAAGAGAAATAAACCACCCAGAACCATAAATGTGGGACTCCTCCCTCCTCTAATGAGCCGCCACAGCCAAACAAATGATGCTTTCTGAAACTGCACACATATTACCGTAGCCATGGAAACAAACTTAGCAACAAAGAAACCTTGACCTTTCCCCATCTGTTTAGAATCTTCACAATGACACGTTAATTTCAACATAGGAAAACAAAAAAAGAAGAGCATAAATGTTACCTTTTCTCTAATTTCCAGGCAGCAACCATCCCAGTGTGGATAAAATTCCTAGATGAGGAAGGAATGATGCAGTTAGTTTAAGCCCAGCACCCTGAGGTGGAACCCCAGTAACATTTTACTGGCAGTAAGCAAGATGACTCAAATATGCTCTGCAGCTTACAAAGAGACTCCAGGAAGGGCTCGAAAACTGGACCAGAGATGGACAGCTACAAGAACAAACAGTAGCCAGTGTAAATATTCCCAAGAAACAATAATGGAGATCTCCAAAAACTAATATTCTGTGAGAGTTAAAGCTTTCTTTCCAGGCAGCTATTGTTAGCAGCTAAAAGCTGAAGACAGTTGAAACAGATTCAGTCCAATTCTATTCAATCCAATAAGCATTTAAGGAGGCTGTCTGTTTCCATTGATAGATAAGAATTGGGTATAGAAGAGTATACAACACAGATGTTGTCTCTAAACTAGTACATTTTTTGTAAATACAGAGATATTAACTAAATTAAATCAATTACAAAAACTCTGTGAAAGGTGAGATAGATGTTGCAGAAGTAATAAGGGAAGGTGTCTGCATAAGGTGTCACTAAAGTTAAATTTGAAGGTATCAGAATATTTTTCAATAAATTCATTGTCATATGAATTCATAGAGATGAGTCAAAGATGTATTTAACACTTTAATGAAGAACCAGCAGGATGGCAAAGCTGATTTGAAAGAGGAGTTGAGAAAATGAGGTGGGGAGGGATAAATCAGAAGCCTGGGATGAACACACACACTACTATATTTAAAATATATAACCAACAAGGACCTGGTGTATAGCACAGGGAACTCTACTCAATATTCTGTGATAACCTATATGAGAAAAGAATCTAAAAAAGAATGAATATATGTACATGTATAACTGAATCACTGTACTGTACACCTGAAATTAACACAACATTGTAAATCAACTATACTCAAACAAAATAAAATAAAAAATAAAATTCTATTCAAGTAAAAAAATAAAAATAAATTAAAAATTTAAAATAAACTAGTTCCCTAAAGGCTAAATGAAATTGAATTTATAATATACTCACCTCCTCGGATGCTTAACCATTTCATACATGTTTAAGATGAAAACAGAAATAAAACTGCTCTTAGTTTTCACACACACACACACAAAAACTGATATATGTCAGTGGAAAAAAAAAGAATAAAAGAACAAACTTAGGGCTTCCCTGGTGGCGCAGTGGTTGACAGTCTGCCTGCCGATGCAGGGGACACGGGTTTGTGACCCGGTCCGGGAGGATCCCACATGCCGCGGAGCGGCTGGGCCCGTGAGCCATGGCCACTGAGCCTGCGCGTCCGGAGCCTGTGCTCCGCAACGGGAGAGGCCACAACAATGAGAGGCCCGCATACCACAAAAGAAAAAGAAAAAAAAATGCTCCAGTTTGACATTGAAAGGGCATGCAGGATTCTTTCTGCCTTATTTCAAGTTTCGGATAATTCTCCTTAACGAAGGCAGAATATAAGTAGAGAGCAGTAGTGGAAACAAACATCATTAAAACTGAAGGAAGAGCTGGGATGACAGTTTCATACACTCAAGTGTACTATTAGGAGAAAAACAACACTCAGCTATGGACTGAATAAGAGAAGATAAGGTTCATTTGCAATCTAAGAAATATAGGATTGAGCAGATAATTTTTACAGGATTAGAAATATGTTGAGCATCAATTTTTTTTCTATTTGCTCAAAAGCCTTGTGCGTAGGCTACAAACAGATTAATAATGTGGTAGGAAATCACTTTTGAGAATTACTGATTCCATGGAAAAAATAAATCAAGAGCTACATACGAAAAGGAATTTGGTTTATTTGGTGCTGTTTTCCTTAGAGAAATATAAAATGCTCAATATTTGCTATTTTTAATTAAGAGCTAGCTAATATGTTTAATACAACCAATATGTGCTGAAAATATATTTGACCCTTCAATTTCATGTTTACACAGGTTGCAATGGAAGAAAGGGACAGAAAGGTAGGAAAAGACCGAGAAATGTAAAAGAGAGTAGAAAGAAGAAACATGAGTAAACTACCAGACAGGAACAGAAGAAACAAAACCAAAGGTTAAGAGGAACATTGGAAGGGAACAGTTGAGACAGTGGGAATCAGGAAAAGTCCCAAACAAGGAGAAGCAACATACAGAAGAGATTTAAAAAGAGATGAGGTTAAAAGAGCAAAGTGGGAAGGTATAGGCAAAGATATGGCAGTTGAGAATTAAAAGCAAGTTGAAATCTCCATTCCCTGATGATTCATTTGCTCTGTGGATTTCTTTGTCTCCTTGTTAGAAGCAGTGGTCAGTTACTGACTATCATTCAAAGTTCTTCAGTTACTCTATTAATGCAGAGGGGAGAAATTATCTAATCCATAAGGGAATGCCATGCTGCCTAAATGAACTCTAGCTGGAGTTCCAGACTGATTCCCTAAGGTAAGAGGTTTCTGCTCCCAGGGAAACTTAGCAGCTGAGAAGCAGTGGCCACATGGCAGACCCAGCCAGGCCTTCACCCAACGATGTGACCTGAGCAAGTCTCAAGGCCCCTGGCCATCTTCTCCTGTGGCAATAATAATGTGCCCATATATTGCAAGGAGAGAATAAGATCAAGTAAAATGACAGAAGAGAACGTGTTGCCAGGTGTTGGGCAGCCTCTGGTCCCCAGGCAGTGACAGCACAGGTTAGGGCCACGTCCTCAAAGCAGCAGCACACTCCAGTGACTCTCATTCCAAAGCCCCTTCTGCTCTCCTGCCCCTCTGACTAAACCTTCTCCCACTTTCCTCTGGGCTCCAAACACAACCAAAGAGGTTAATAAATGCAAGTTAGAGAGCGGTGCCTTGCAAGTTTTCTGCTTTTAATTTCTGTTTAATGACTTATTGGCCAGAACACTATCACATCATCTTACTTAACAGCCTTTCCCTGACAATAAACTGTGCTTGGCGCCCACCTCGGCCCACAAACCCTACAATTAAGCGAACATTTGTCCTCGCAAGCTTGACAGAAACAGGAGTCGGAGGCAGGCTGAGAGGAGCCTGGATTTATTAAAGTAATAAATAACCTGGAAGCCCCCACCAAGGCTCTGCCTCCCCCTTCTTATTTACTTCCTTTTTGTGCCTTCTGGGATGGAGAGATGGGAGACTTAATTGCTTGGAAAGAAAGTTGCGTAAGAACAACATGCACTCTCAACCCAGAAACAATAAAATAAAACTGGGAGGCTGTAGGGCTACAACTTAATAACAGCTTTGCTGCTGGCTGGGCTGGGCTTCTTGGCAAGCCTTCACTCATTCTGTTTCTAGAAGAGCAACACTCACTCCTGCACATAAATGCACTCAGAGGGCAGAGTCCTCCAGCTGGCCAGAGGGAGGCCCTCTAAGATGAGGTTCTTCTTCACCTTGTTGCTTTTCCCACCTCCTTTTATTTTAAGAATCTTTTAAAATCATTTGGCAAATATTATCTTAAGTGTAGAAATCCCCAGATATTATTTTGGACTTAACATTTTTAAATGTCATTTTTATTCCCACATATTCCTTCTCACTTGGTCATGAATTTTTAGATTATTATCACATAATATACTTACATGGCTCAGTTACAACTTATCTAACCAGAACTCGTTTTTCTATAATATTGTTATACCCAAAACATTATATTATATAAAAGCATTAAGAAGCAAAACAGTTTTCTAGACAGTCAAAATAGATGTGATATATACATACTATATACATACATACACACACACTTTATTTTACACACAATTCTCACAAATATATTTATGTGCTAAGTCTCCAATCTAGAAAATAATAATCTTCCCTACAGTTTAATTTTTTGAGATAAGGCACTCCTCATCCTACTTCCTTTGTCCAAATTGAGCTTGTGAAAGTCACATAACACAAAATTAGCCATTTTAAAGTGAATGTTTGAGTAGCATTTAGCATATTAACAATGGTGTGCAACCACCACTGCTATCTAGTTCCCAAACATTTTAATCATCGCTAAATAAAACCCTATACCATTACGCAATTACTCCTCATTACTCCCTACTCCAGCCACTGGCAACTACCAGTCTGCGTTCTGTCTCTATGGATTTACTGATTTTATACATGTCAGGTAAATGGAGTCATAACATGTGACCTTTTGTGTCTGGCTCCTTTTACTTAGATCAGTGTTTATGAGGTTCATCCACATTGTAGTGTGTATCAGTACTTCATTCCTTTTTATGGCTGAAAAATATTTCATTGTGTGGATATACCAATTTTTTTTAATTCATTGATTAAAATTGGGTTGTTTTCAATTTTTTGACTACTGTGAATAGTGCTGCTATGAACATTTGTGTACAAGTATTTATCTGAACACCCGTTTTCAATTCTTTGGGGTAAATACCTAGAAGTGGAATTGATGGATCATATGATAATTTTATGTTTAACATTTTTTTTCTACAGAGCTTGTTATTTTTTTAATTTTCATTTCATATTGGGATATAGTTGATTTACAATATTGTGTTAGTTTCAGGTGTACAGCGAAGTGATTCAGTTATACATTTACAAGTAATTATTCTTTTTCAAATTCTTTTTCCATTTAGGTTATTACAGAATATTGAGCAGAGTTCTCTGTGCTATACAGTAGGTCCTTGTTGGTTATATATTTTAAATATAGAAGTGTGTACATGTCAATCCAAAACTCCCAATCAATCCCTCCCCCCACCCTTTCCCCTAGTAATCATAAGTTTTATCTCTAAGCCTGTGAGTGTTTCTGTTTTGTAGATAAGTTCTTTTGTATCACTTTTTTAGATTCTGCATATAAGTGATATCATATGATATTTGTCTTTCTCTGTCTGATTTACTTCACTTAGAATGATAATCTCCAGATCCATCCATGTTGCTGCAAATGGCATTATTTCATTCTTTTCAATGGCTGAGTAGTATGCCATATATGTACCACATCTTCTTTATCCATTGATCTTTTGATGGACATTTAGGTTGCCTCCATGTCCTGGCTATTGTAAACAGTGCTGCAATGAATATTGCGGTGCATCTATCCTTTCGAACCATGTTTTTCTCTGGATATATGCCCAGGAGTGGGATGGCTGGATCATATATGAACTCTTTTTATTTTTTTAAGGAACCTCCATACTATTCCCATAGTGGCTATACCAATTTACATTCCCAACAACAGTGTAGGAGGGTTCCCTTTTCTCCACACCCTCTCCAGCATTTGTTTGTAGACATTTTGATGATGGTTATTCTGATTGTTGTTAGGTGATATCTCATTGTAGCTTTGATTTACATTTCTCTAATACTTAGTGATGTTGAGCAACTTTT
Source organism: Aethalodelphis obliquidens (assembly GCF_003676395.1). NCBI lineage: Eukaryota > Metazoa > Chordata > Mammalia > Artiodactyla > Delphinidae > Aethalodelphis > Aethalodelphis obliquidens. The sequence goes on along the minus strand of NW_020837976.1, from coordinate 20,295,508 downwards.
CATGTACCTCTTGGCCATCTCTATGTCTTCTTTGGAGAAATTTATATTCAAATCTTCTGCCCATTTTTGGATTGGGTTGTTTGTTTTTCTGATATTGAGCTGCATGAGCTGTTTGTAAATTTTAGAGATTAATCCCTTGTTGGTTGCATCATTTGCAAATATTTCCTCCCATTCTGTGGGTTGTCTTTTCATTTTGTTTATGGTTTCCTTTGCTGTGCAACAGCTTTTGAGTTTAATTAGGTCCCATTTGTTTATTTTTGTTTTTATTTCCATTACTCTAGGAGATGGATCAAAAAAGATTTTGATGTGATTTATGTCACAGAGTGTTCTGCCTATATTTTCCTCTAAGAGTTTTATAGTATCCAGACTTACATTTAGGTCTTTAATCCATTTTGAGTTTATTTTTTGTATGGTGTTAAAGAATGTTCTAATTTCATTTTTTTACATGTAGCTATCCAGTTTTCCCAGCACCATTTATTTTTATTTATTTATTTATTTTTACGTCTTTATTGGAGTATAATTGCTTTACAATGGTGTGTTAGTTTCTGCTTTATAACAAAGTGAATCAGTTATACATATACATATGTTCCCATATCTCTTCCCTCTTGCGTCTCCCTCCTTCCCACCCTCCCTATCCCACCCCTCCAGGCGGTCACAAAACACCAAGCTGATCTCCCTGTGCTATGAGGCTGCTTCCCACTAGCTATCTACCTTACGTTTGGTAGCCAGCACCATTTACTGAAAACACTGTCTTTTTTCCATTGTATAGTCTTGCCTCCTTTGTCATAGATTAATTGACCATAGGTGTGTGGGTTTATTTCTGGGTTTTCTATCCTGTTCTATTGATCTATATTTCTATTTTTGTGCTAGTAACATACTGTTTTCATGACTGTAACTTTGTAATATAATGTGAAGTCAGGGAGCCTGATTCCCAAGATTGCTTTGGCTTTTCAGGGTCTTTTGTATCTCCATACACATTTAAAAATTTTTTGTTCTAGTTCTGTTAAAATTGCCATTGGTAATTAAATAGAGATTGCATTAAATCTGTAGATTGCCTTGGGTAGTATAGTCATTTTGACAATACTGATTCATCCAATCTAAGAACATGGTATATCTTTCCATGTGTCACCTTCAATTTCTTTAATCAGCATCTTATATTTTTCAGTGTACAGGTTTTTGGCTCCTTAGATAAGTTTATCTTTCTAGGTATTTATTCTTTTTGATGTGATGGTAAATGGGATTGTTTCTTTAATTTCTTAGTTGTTAGTGTATAGAAATGCAAGAGATTTCTGTGTGTTCATTTTGTATCCTTCAACTTTACCAAATTCATTGATGAGCTCTAATAGTTTTCTAGTAGCATCTTTGGAATTTCCTATGTATAATATCATTTCGTCTGCAAACAGTGATAATTTTATTTCCTTTCCAATTTGGATTCCTTTTACTTCTTTTTCTTCTCTGACTGCCGTGGCTAAGACCTGCAAAATTATATTGAATAAAAGTGGCGAGAATGGATATCCTTGTCTTCTTCCTGATCTTAGAGGAAATGCTTTCAGCTTTTCACCATTGAGTATGATGTTAGCTCTGGGTTTGTCATGTATGGCCTTCATTATGTTGAGGTATGTTCCCTCTATGCCCATTCTCTGTAGAATTTTTATCATAAATATGTGTTGAATTTTGTCAAAAGCTTTTTCTGCATCTATTGAGATGATCATATGGTTTTTATTCTTCAGTTTGTTGATGTGGTGTATCACACTGATTGATTTGCAGATATTGAAAAATCCTTGCATTCCTGGCATAAATCCCACTTCATCATGGTGTATGATCCTTTTAGTGTATTGTTGGATTTGGATTCCTAGTATTTTGTTGAGGATTTTTGCATCTATGTTCATCAGTGTTATTGGTCTGTAATTTTCTTTTTCATGGTATCTTTGTCCGGTTTTGGTATCAGGGCAATGGTGGCCTCATAGAATGAGCTTGGAAGTTTTCCTACGTCTGCAATTTTTTGGAATAGCTTCAGAAGGATAGGTGTTAACTTTGGTAGAGTTCACCTGTGAAGTCATCTGGTCCTGCAGTTTTGTTTGTTGGGAGTTTTTTAATCACAATTTCAATTTTAGTAGTTGTGATTGGTCTGTTCAAATTTTCTATTTATTCCAGTTCAGTCTTCAGAGATTTTTCCTTTCTAGGAATTTGTCCATTTCTTCTAGGTTGTCCATTTTATTGGCATATAGTTTTGTAGTCTCTCATGAACTTTTGCATTTCTGTGGTGTCTGTTGTAACTTCTCCTTTCTTCTTTCTAATTTTACTGAATTGAGCCCTCTCCCATTTTTCTTGATGAGTTTGGCTAAAGATTTATCAACTTTGTTTATCTTTTCAAAGAACCAGCTTTTTGTTTCATTGATCTTTTCTATTGTTTTCTTTGTCTCTTTATGATTTCTTTCCTTCTACTAACTTTGGGTTTTGTTTGTTCTTCTTTCTCTGGTTGATTTAGGAGCAAGGTTAGATTGTTTGTGATTTTTCTTGTTTCCTGAGGTAAGACTGTATTGCTATAAACTTCCCTCTTAGAACTGCTTTTGCTGCATCCCATAGGTTTTGGATCATTGTGCTTTCATTTTCATTTGTCTCTAGGTATTTTTTGATTCCCTCTTTGACTTCTTCAGTGATCCATTGGTTGTTTTGTGACATATTGTTTAGCTTCCATGTGTTTGTGTTTTTTACAGTTTTTTCTTGTCATTGATTTCTAATCTCGTAACACTGTGGTCAGAAAAGGTGCTTGATATGATTTCAATTTTCTTGAATTTACTGAGTCTCACTTTGTGGCCCAGGATGTGATCAATCCTGGGGAATGTTGCATGTGCACTTGAGAAGAATCTGTATTCTGCTGCTTTGGGATGGAATGCTCTATAAATATCAGTTAAGTCCATCTAGTCTAATGTATCATTTAAGGCCTGTGTTTCCCTTACTGATTTTCTGTCTGGATGTTCTCTACATTGATGAAATTGGGGTATTAAAATCCCCCACTATTATTGTGTTACTCTTCCATTTCTCCTTTTATGGCTGATAGCATTTACCTTATATATTGAGGTGCTCCTATGTTGGGTGCATATATATTTACAATTGTTATATCTTCTTCTGGGATTGATCCCTTGATCATTATGTAGTGTTCTTCTTTGTCTCTTGTAACTGTCTTTATTTTAAAGTCTATATTGTTTGATATGAGAATACTTTCTTTTGATTTCCATTTGTATGGAATACCTTTTTCAATCACTTCACTTTCAGTCTGTATGTGTCCCTAGATCTGAAGTGGCTCTCTTGTAGACAACATATACATGGGTCTTGTTTTTGTATCCATTCAGCCAGTCTATGTCTTTTGGTTGGAGCATTTAATCCATTTACCTTTAAGGTAATTATTGATATGTATGTTCTTACTGCCATTTTGTTAATTGCTTTGGATTTGTTTGAAGGTCTTTTTTCTTCTCTCTCTCTTTTGTTCTCTTCTCTTGTGATTTGATGACTAACTTTAGTGTTGTGTTTGGATTCCTTTTTCTTTTTTGTGTGTGTATCTATTGTAGATTTTTGGTTTGTGGTTACCATGTGGATTTGATATAGCATTCTATATATAAACAAGATTGTTTTAAGATGCTAGTCTTTTAATTTCAAATGCATTTCCAATATCCTGCATTTGTGGTCTCCTCTTCTCACAATTGCTGGTTTTGATATCTCTGTATAAAGATGATTTCCTACCTTTACTGTGTGTTTGCCTTTACTGAAGAGCTTTCCCATTAGGACTTTTCTCATTTCTAGTTTTGGGCTTTTCTTTTTCACCTAGAGAAGTTCCTTTAGCATACAAAGCTCGTCTGGTGATACTGAATTCTCTTAGCTTTTGCTTGTCTGTGAAGCTTTGTTTTTTCTGTTGAATCTGAATGAGAGCCTTGATGAGTAGAGTTTTCTTGGTTGTAGGTTCTTCCCTTTCATCACTTTAAATATATTGCGCCACTCCCTTCTGGCCTGCAGAGTTTCTGCTGAGAACTCAGCTGATAACCTTATGGGGATTCCCTTGTATGTTATTTGTTGCTTTTCCCTTGTTGCTTTTAATTTCTTTTTGGCTTTAATTTTTGTCAATTTGAGTACTGTGTGTCTCAGCATATTCTTCCTTGGGTTTATCCTGTCTGGGACTCTCTGCACTTCCTGGACTTTGTAACTGTTTCCTTTCCCATGTTAAGGAAGTTTTCAGCTATTATCTCTTCCAATATTTTCTCAGGTCTTTTCTCTCTCTCTCTTCTCCTCCTGGGACCCCTATAATGCAAATGTTTTTGTGTTTGACATTGTCCCAGAGGTCTCTTAGACTGTCCTCAATTCTTTTCATTCTTTTTTCTTCATTGTGTTCCATGGCAGTAATTTCCACCACTGTGTCTTCTAGTTCACTTATCTATTCTTCTGCCTCAGTCATTCTGCTATTGATTTCTTCTAGTGTATTTTTCATTTCAGTTATTGTACTGTTCATCTCTGTTTGTTTGTTCTTTAATTCTTTTAGGTCTTTGTTAAATATTTCTTGTATCTTCTTGATCTGTGCCTCCATTCTTTTTCCAAGATCTTTGATCACCTTTACTATCATTACTCTGAATTATTTTTTAGGTAAATTGCCTATCTCCACTTCAGTTAGTTGTTCTTCTGGGGTTTTATCTTCTTCCTTCATCTGGGACATATTCCTCTGCCATCTCATTTTGTCTAACTCTCTGTGATTGTCGTTTTTCCATTCTGCAGACTGCAATGTTGTAGTTTTTATTTTTTCTGCTGTCTGCCCCCTGATGGATGAGGTTGTCTAAGAGACTTGTGCAGGTTTCCTGGTGGGAGGGAGTAGTTCCCACCCACTGGTGGGTGGAGCTGGGTCTTGTCCCTATGAAGGGTAGAGCCATGTCAAGGGACATGTCAAGAAGTCTGTGAGCTCAGTAGGACTTTAAGGAGCCTGACTGCTTATGGGTGAGGCTGTGTTCCCACCCTGTTGTTTGATTGGCCTGAGGCATCCCAGCACTGCAGCTCACAGGCTGTTGGGTGGGGCCAGGTCTTAGGTAAATGGCAGCCTCCAGGAGGACTCATGCCAATGAGTACTCACCAGAACTACCACCGCCAGTGTCTTTGTCCCCTAGGTGAGCCACAGCTGCCCCCACCTCTGCAGGAAACCCTCCAATACTAACAGGTAGGTCTGGCCCAGTCTCTTATGAGGTCCCTGCTTTTTTCCCTGGGTCCTGGTGCACAGGGGACTTTGTGTGTTCCCTCCAAGAGTGGAATTTCTGTTTCCCCCAGTCCTGTGGAATTCCTGCAATCAAACCCCTCTGGCCTTCAAAGCCAGATACTCTGGGGGTTCCTCCTCCCATTGCCAGACCCTCAGGCTGGGTAGCCTGATGTGGGGCTCAGAACTTTCACTCCCATGGGAGAACTTCTGTGGCATAATTATTTTCCAGTCTGTGGGTCACCCCCCCGGTGAGTATGGGATTTGTTTTTATCACGATTGCACACCTCCTGTGGCTTCTTCTTTGTCTTTCAATGTAGGAGATCTTTTCTGGTAGGTTCCAGCATTTTTTTGTCAATGGTTGTTCAGCAGTTAGTTGTGATTTTGGTGTTTTCATAAAAAGCGGTGAGCTCACATCCTTCTCCTCCACCATCTTGGCTCTACCTCCTATATTTAACTTTTTGAGAAAACAACAAGCTGTATTCCACAGCAGCTGAATGATTTTGCATCACAACTAGCCATGTACAAGGGTTCCAATTTCTCCAATTTTATTTCACACACTATTCTCCCTAATATGTTTATGTACTTTCCCAGCCCTAGTCTGGAAAGCAGTAATCCTTGCAAGGCTCCCTACTAGGGGCTGGTCACTCCTTTTTCTACTTCTCTTGTCCAAGTTAAGTTTGTTCCCAGAAATGCACCTAGTATCAATGTGCCTACTTATGGCATCTCACAGAATTACCCCAAAGCTGAAAATTTCTATTCAAACTTAGGCAAAGTTGCTGTGAGCAAACCTTGATTTTTTTTTTTAATGTCAACTTCTAAAAAAGATATTATCTTATGCAAAGTCCCTCAAATTTTCACATACATATTCCAACCTGGATTCCAGATAGTCTCATTCAGGGCTGTCATTATTAAGCCCTTATGAATAATTGTACTGTAAGTTATTGAAATGAGATGGAAACCATTTATTATAAAGAAAACTAAGCAGATTAAAAATCAAGGTAATTACTTACTGAACCACTTAAAAGATAAAAAGTAAGAAAGGAAACAATCAGAGTATATTGTAGACATAGAATTTAAATACAATTATTAATTTAACCAAAAATTATAAGATTGTATCAGAAGGATAGGGAGAGGAAACCAAGGAGTTGGTGGTGCAAGAGAGGTAAATTGTCAATACCTTAAAAGAAAGACAACAGATAATGTCTACAGTTGATGGATCAAAAGATAGCAATGTACATAAATGTTTCAGTTATTTATTGATGTAAAAAATATTACCCCAAAACTTTGCAGTTTAAAACAGCAACCATCATTTTATTATTTCTCACATATATGGAATTGATTCTGCCAGTTTGTTGTGACCTCAGCTGAGGCTGTTGGCTGGAACACCCACACATAGCCTCTTTATATGCCATGAATTTCTTTATAATGTGGTGGCCTCAGACTTTTTACGTGGTAGCTCAAGCCTTCAAGTGTCCTAAGAGGGTCATGTGTAAACCAAGATAATTTTTTATGACCTAGTCATGGAAGTCACATAGTGTCACTTCCAACATAGTCACAGGAATACCCTGATTCAAGGAAAGAAAATATAGAGAAGTACCAATGGGAGAAGTACCAAGGTTACATTGCAAAAAGAGTGCATGAGTTGGAGATCTTACTGAGGCCATCTTGAAAAACATAATTTGTCACACATATTATTTTGAAAATGTTAAAGCTGGAAGGAAAACTAAGAGTCTTAAGCCTTTGCTTCTGGTGAGGAAAATTGGGACAAGATTTTGAAACTATCTTATTTCTCAAAATAGTTACATATGTAACTTTGATGAAATTGTTTTAATTGTTTTAAAAAATAAAGAAGCTGATATTCCTCTCTAAATGGGTACATAAAATCCCAGGGGTTCCAGAGACATATAGTTGGATTATGTCAGAGCCATCTGAGCTCTGTATCTCATTGACCACTCTGAATAGGCATCACAGCTCAAACCACAGACCTAAAAAGTCAGCATCAGTTGTTTGGATCAGTCTTCATATATGACAGTAAGACCGCTCCATTCCATGACATGTGTATCAACCACAAACACGGCCTGAGCCCCTAGTATGTGAATACTACTGAATCAGGCACAGAGGGAGTCAATGATTAAATCCCATGGCCAATATATGTCTGGGTATAAGAGCTCCAAAAAGCTATCTTAGGGATGTTGTTCTTTGAGATATTACCAAAAAATATATTGAAACTTTTAGAATGAAATAATACCATTTGCAGCAACATAGATAGACCTAGAGATTATCACACCAAGTGAGGTAAACTAGACAGAGAAAGACAAATACCATATGATATAACTTATATGTGGAATCTAAAATATGACACAAATGAACATATCTACAAAACAGAAATAGACTCACAGACATAGAGAACAGACTTGTGGTTGCCAAGGGGATTAACAGATGCAAATTAGTATATATAGAATGAATAAACAACAAGGTCCTACTGTATAGCACAGGGAACTATATTCAATATCCTGTGATAAGCCATAATGGAAAAGAATATGAAGAAGAATGTATATTATATTTATAACCGAATAACCTTGCTGTATATAAGAAATTAGCACAGCATTGTAAATCAACTATACTTCAATAAAATAAATTTTTAAAAAAAGAATAGCTGGAAAGAAAAATATATATATATATTGAAACTTTGAATCCTTGAACCAAAGGAACCATAAATTGATACTAAAAGATCATTTCATTATTCAAATTTTTTCTTTGCTGTTTTCTGTTTTTCTCAAACCATTTTCTCTGAGATCATTGTGCTTGACCAGGCTAAAATGTTGAGTGTGGTGACTACTGTGGGAATTAGGAGAGTTCTGAAGTCCCTGCTCAAATATCAGGGATCTGGAATCAAAGCCAATTTAATTGGTAGTTTTTCTCATGCCCTGCCAATATTTTTCTTAATCTATTAAACAGAGACACCTAATTATAACCTGCAATTCTTTTCTTTTGGAATGTTTTCTTTCACCTTGCCCCCACCCCGAACACAATTGATATAAATTATAAGGCATCAATGCATTTCAATATCTGCCAGGTCTACAGATGTTACACAGGAGAGGGAGGCCCTAAATGTTTATAGTTGTACCAGAAAGTCTAGAAAAACTTCACTCCCCCACTATGTTAATGAGGAACCACCCAGTGCAACTATTTCTGAATTAAGATCACATAGTACAAGTGGTTGCAATGTATTAAGGCGCTGATATTGGAAAGGAATTGTGAAATGTTGCAGTGGAGAAAAGGTTTTTCTCTTCCTTATATAAGCCTTGTTCATAAGTTATATAACAGAGATAAGATGGCTATGTCTACATCCTGGCTTCTACATCATATCACTATATCAATATTTCTCAGAATTATATGAGTCAGATAGTTCTTCGACTACTTATAGTTTACTCCTGGGCTGCTGCAAAAGGAGTCCTGGTTTGAGGATCTGGAAACAAGAGCTCCATTTTCAAAAAAGGACTAGTAATATGAAAACACAACACTCTTTATCTGTAAATGACCCCAGCTCTATCACTTCATATAACACTGAATAAGTCATCTGAGCCCTTTGAGCCTGACTTTCCTGAACTATGACACATGAAGAATAATATCTTCCTTGGTTATTTGACTGCATTGTATTAATACTTTCATCTGCACCTCAGTTTCCTTTCTCCATATGTAAAATGAGAGATTTTTGATGTCTAAACATCCTTCTAAATAACATTCTCTGCATCTGTGAAAGTAAAATTAAGCATTATGAGTATTGGATGCATGGTATTATTGTATGAAGGAGAAAGGAAGTTTAGCTTTAAAAATATTCCAGTAGCTATTGAATTTATCTTTGGAAAAGCAGTAAGATTTAGTGAAAATGAGAGAAGACCTGATTTATTTCCATTGACTCTTGGAGAAAGCTAAGAACAGACATTGGGCAGTTGTTCTAGCTGCATCTTTTAGCATTATTGGCATTAAGTATTAATTCTAGAATGAAAGTAGGTATAGAAGAAATATAGATAGATAGATAGATAGATAGATAGATAGATAGATAGATAGATTGTTTGGTGATAAGTATTTATCAAAGATTATCATGAACACCTGTAACTTCATTTGAAACTAGTGTTCTCTCATTTCCTCACACCTCCACCCCAAACAGCATTTTCTTATTTTTGTGTGTGTGATTTTTCCCCCTTTTAAGGATGCCCATGGGACTTCTGCTCCTGCTCAAGATGGAGTAACAGGAACCAGATTTTTCCCCCTTCTGAAACAATTTTTAGAAAAGTAGTGTATAAACAATTTTAAAGAGATTGAACATCAAGGAAAGAGCAATCTGAGATGATTAGAGAGAACAGAGCCCAGCAGTTATAGGGGGCTGGGAATAGTACCTGTTTCCATATGCTGGATTGGAAAATCCTCATAATTCAGGACACAATTTGTAGAATATTTGAAATGGTCTTGCTTCATTAGTGGGGAATAATTATACCTAGACAAAATGCTATTCTTATCACACCTAACAAATTTTAAAAGTCATACCCCAAAGGATCAAACTATTTCTGAGAAATTCAACTGTATACTAAAACAGAGTATAAAAAATTTGTAAGAATATAAAAATATCTAACCCACCCCCCCAAAATATAAAACTCACAATGTCTGGCATCCAATCATAGAAGCCAGAAAATACAACCTCTAATGAGGAGAAATATCACCCAGTGGAAACTAACCCATAACTAACACAAATGTTACAATTAGCAAACAAGAACATTAAAATAGTTATTATAATGACTAGAAAACCCTGACATAACACAAAAAACAGCCATAAGAGACTCTGACAGGTAGAAAGGATGCAAGGACTTGAGGAACAACATGACAGTGAGTTCCCTGGGTTTTCTTTCTGTCTCCCATATATCCCAGAGAAGATGCTAGAGAAGCTGGAACTCCAGAACTCCAGACAGGTACAAAGTTCCAAGAAAAACTGTTCTCTCTGGTCAGTGGATTCAGAAAATATAACCCTAACAAAATAGAAAATAAACACCAATGGAAAACCACTCACATTTCCTCCTTTCTGCAGTTTCAGTAGAACCAAGCAGACACTTGATTACCCAACCCCCACCCAGTGGTAAAAGGAGGTGGCATTTCAATTCCCCACTAGGGTAGTGATAGCAGGACTAAGCAGGGGCTGGGCTTACATGACTATGCAGCAGCAGCAAGAAGGTACAAGTTGGTGTTTAATTTCCTCGAGCGAGATGTCAGCAGAAACAACCAGAGCTTACTGTGCACCCCACTCGTGTGCAGTGAGGCCGCGTGAGGAAGCACTTCTCTTTTGTCAGGGTGCTGTCACCAGGGCCTAGTAGGGAACAAAACACAGGGTGACTGCCTGCTAAAAAAAGAAGATTAAATAGGATCCAGAGTCTTACAACATATTACCAAAAATTTCCAAGTTACAATTGAAAACTAGTCTTCATACCAAGAACAAGGACAATCACAAATTGAATGAGAAAAGACTCAACAGATAGCAACACTAAGATGACTCAGATGTTGGAATTATCTGACAAGGATTTTAAAGCAGCCATTATAAAAATCTTCCTTCAGCAACTGTGAACACTCTTGAAACAAATGAAAAATAGAAAATCTCAGCAAAGAAATAGAAGATATAAAAAATAACCAAAGAAAAAATGTAGAAATTAAAAATACAATAACCTAAGTAAAAATACTCTCACTGGCCAGGCTTGAAAGTAAACTGGAGACAAGAGAGGAAAAATATCAGTGAACTCAAAGATCAATAGAAATTACTCAAAATGAACAGCAGAGAGAAAAAGAGATTAAAACAAACAAACAAACAAAAAAAACTGAAGTGAGTTTCAGGGACCTCTAGGACAATATCAAAATATCTAATATTTGTATCACTGGAATTACAGGAGAGGAAAAGTGGGGAGTTGAAACAATATTCAAAGATATAATGACTGAAAATATCTCAAATTTACTGAAAAGCACAGACATACTAATTTAAGATTAGTGAACTGTACACAGAATAAAGCCAAAGAAATTCACACCAAGACATACCATAATCAAACTTCTTAAAACCTAAGACCAAGAAAAACTCTTGAGAGAAGCTATTCTTACCTATAGTGCATAAAAACTATTCGACTGACAGCAGATTTCTCATTGAAACCATGGAAACCATAAAGAAGTGACCAAAAAAGGGCACAACTTTTTTGGTGCTAAAATCAAAAACCAGTCAACAATGAACTCTATCTAGTAAAAATATTTTTCAGCAATGAAGAGGAAACAAAGTCATTTTCAGAATAAATAAAACTAAGAGAATTTTTTTGCCAACAAACCTGTTCTTAAATAGTGACTAAAGGAACATTTCTAAACAGAAAGGAAGTGATAACAGAACAGAAAGAGACGTGAACTTAAGAAAGGAAGAAAGAACAATGGAATGGGTAAAAATAGGGGTAAGTATAATACACTATTCTTTCCCTTGTGAGTTTTTAAAAATTATATTTGATGGATGAAGCAAAAATTATAACATCATTTGATGTTGTACTCACTGTGTGCAGAGGAGATACTAGAGACTTTTACGTTCTAAAAGTGAGAAATATAAAGGAACCTAAATGAAAATAAAGTTTTTGCATTTCATTCAAAGTGATAAAATGTTGATACAAATAGACTGTGATATATTACATATATATTTTTTAATACCTACAGGCAACCACTAAAAAACAGTTGTATTTAAAAAACACTAGAAATAAATGAAAATGGAATTAAAAAAAATAAGTTCAAGTAACTTGCAAGAAGAAAAGGTAGGGTAAAAAGAAGAACAAGAAACAGAACAAGTAGACAGAAAACAATAAAATAGCAAGCTTAAGCACTAACACTTTTAAAAGTTAGCTATATTCCAGATGTTCAAAAAAATAAATAGAGATGTAAAATTAGAGTCCTTAGGGGAAGAGACAGAAAAATATTTGAAGAAATAATGACTGAAACTTTTCAAAATTTGATGAAAAGTATATACTCACAGGTCCAAGAATCACAACAAATTCCAAACATAAGAACATGAAGAAAATTAAACCAAGGTATATCATAATCAAAGTTTTCAAAAGTAGTAATAAAAAGAAACATATTTCCCCGACCTCATTTAGAGTTAAATTATAAATAGATAACAGAATGACTTTTAGAAACTACTCCATTATTTGCAAACTAAATAATATACTTCTAAATAACCCATGAATTAAAGAAGAAATCAAGAGAGAAATTATCAATTTTGAACTGAGTGAAAGTGTAAAAGCAACATATCAAATTGTATGAGACATAACTAGAGCAGTATTTAAAATGAAATTTATGGCACAAGTTGCCTATGTTAGAAAAAACCAAAAGTCTCAAATTAATGACCTTAACTTCCATTGAAAGACTAGAAAAAGAAGAATAAATGAAACAAAATGTAAACAGAAGGGAAGTAATAAAGATTGCAGTAGAAAGATATGGATTCTGAGATTTGAGAGGCACAATAGGTCTCAAGCAAGACAAATAAAAATAAATCCATACTAGGCATTTCCTAGTGAAGCTACAGACTATATCAGAAAAAGAGAAATTCCAACTGCTACCAGAAAGAAATGACTGTCTCTCTATAAAAGAATGATAATTAGACTAATAATATTTTTATAAGCAATAATAGATGCCAGAAGACAAATGCTAATATCTTCAAAGTAGGTAGAAATTACCATCAGACTAAATTTTGACAGGGAACTAAATGATCATTCAAGAGTAAAGTGCAAAATAAAAACATTTTCAGAAATACAGAAACCGGAAGTGTTGACTATTTAAAAATTCTTAATAAAATACCTATATAAGAGATATACTTCTACAAGAAGAAGATTAAACCCATGACAAAGAAGCAGAATGCAAGAAGCAAAAGAGATGTTAAACACATTAGGAAACATAAATATGTATTGAGGATTAAAAAGAGAAAAGATGATGATTAAACTTTGGAGAGTGTTTCAGAGCAGGAAATATACTAATTAATTTTAACCTTTTTTAGGGAAATTATACATGTTTAAAAGGTAAGATTAACCACCAGTAGAATGCAAATCATGTGGATAACTCGCAAAGTAGTAGGAGAAGTAAAAATGGATATTGAAACTGCCAGTCAGTCTAACAGAGGCAAAAAGGAGAAGGGGAAGAAGAAGCAAAAATGACAGGCCTGCAAAAATCTGAAAGAAGAGACTTTCTTCCATGTTTCCTAAGTTACCCCTCTTGATACTCTTCTTTCTTCAACCTTACAAACTTGGATTCCATGTCATTTTTTGTGAGTTTGTGTGTTGTATTCCAATGTCATTCTTCTATTTACCTTACAGAAATATAAACACTTCAAGACAGGATCAATACCCATTCCAAGGAAAATGAGTTCTCCATTTCTGACATCAGTATATGTAGGGAATCATAAAAGTCTCCAATAAGAACATCCATGTGGAAAAAAGTGAGCTTCAGAAAAATCCATGGCTGTTTAGAATCTGTAGTCATCAAACACATTCATAGTTCTATCATATAATCTCAAGCTGCATGCAACCTAAGGAACAATCTAATTCAATTGCTTTGTATTTACATATAAGGATATTGATGCTTAGGGAGAAAGGTGACTTTCTCTATTTAGAAGCAGAGCCTCCCTTGAAATCCAGAGGCTTCTTATACATGCAGAGACTACAAGAAGGAAGAGAAAAAAAAAATCAAGTTTTTGTGTTAGTGTAAGACAGTTTTAAAATAGGCCTAAAAAGCATGTCTTTTAAAAGAAGTAAAAGACAAAATAAACTGGGGGACAATATTTGCAAAAAGACATGTATCCAAAATATATAAAGAAGGGAGTTCCCTGGTGGCCTAGTGGTTAGGATCCGGGCTTTTACTGCCATGGCCCAGGTTCAATCCCTGGTCAGGGAACTGAGACCCCGCAAGCCACATGGTGCAGCTGAAAAAACAACAACAACATATATATACATATATTTAATATATATGCTTAATTTTAATATTTAATTTTATAAATATAACTTTAATATATATTTTTAAATTTATATATATTTTTGATATATGTATATATAAAACAAAGAACTCTTAAAACTCAACAGTAAGAAAACAATTCAAATAAAAAAATGGACAAAAGATCAGTACAGACACCTCACCAAAGAAGATAGCAGGTGGCAAATAAAAATGAAAAGATGCTCAACTGCAAACTAAAACAACAATAAGATACAATAATAAGATAACACTACACCCCTATTAGAACGGCCTTCTTACAAGGATGTGGAGCATCAGGAACCAGCATCAATGCTGGTGGGAATGCAAAATGGTACAGCCGCTTTGGAAGACAGTTCAGCAATTTCTTACAAAGCTAAACGTTCATTATCATGTGATCCAACAATTGCACTCTTAGGTATTTACCAAATGACTTAGAAACTTATGTCCGAACACAAAGTTGCACACAAATGGTTATAGTAGCTTTATTCATAGTTGCCAAAAATTGGAAGAAATGAAGATGTTATTTCAACAGGTGAATGGATAAACAAACTGATACATCCATGCATTATTATTCAGCAAGTAAAAAAAAAAGAGCTATCAGCCACACAAAGATATGGAGGAATTTAAAATCCATATTACTAAGGAAAATAAAGTCAGTCTAAAAAGGCTAATTGGAACTCTATGGTTCCAATTATATGACATTCTGGAAAAGGCAAAAGGACAGGGGAAAAAAATGAGTCATTACCAAGGGTTGGTGACTGCGGGAGAGAGGAATGAATAGACAGAGCTGTTAAAAAGAAAACCACAGGCCAAAACTGGCATCAGTTGTCTAATGTCCAGGATATCAAATGCAGATTTAATACCTAACTAATTGCAGTTTCAACCTTCCCTAGAAATGTTATCTTAATCAGACTGTTTGGAATTTTCTAGTCAGCACCAATAAGGCAATCTGTCAAATGGGCCCTCTCCACCCCACCAGAGGAAGAAGAGGCATGATAAAGCCTGTGTCATTCCCTTCACCCCCAAAAAGATGTCCTGGCCTAAATATAATCTTTTCTTTTGCTAATAGCTTCCTTGCCCCACCCCTCTTCCTATAAAAAACTTCCACTTTGTACAACCCTTCTGAGCACTCTTCTAGTTACTAGATGGGATGCTGCCCGACTCATGAATCATCTAATGAAGCCAATTAGATCTTCAAATTACTCTCTTAAATCGTGTTTTTTTCTAACAGAGCACAGGGAATTATGATGGTGAAACTATTCTTCATGAGTATTATTTTCAATTGTTTATCCTTGTTTCTATGTCCATGTTTTGTCGGGAATGTCAGATTTCTTTCTTTATACCCATCTCAATTTTAATCACGTAAACCAAAGTGTTTAAAAAAATGATCTAATCTTCAGAAATTTGCTTTATAAATGTGGCCTTCAAAAGGCTGCTATTCCAGGAATACCGTGTTCAGATCTGCACCTTAATACTAACCACACTAAATTACGGCTGAGCAGAGAGAAGTCAAGGAAGACCACAGAACTTTTTTCTTTTTTTTTTTTTTTGCACAGGCTCTGGACGCACAGGCTCTGGACGCACAGGCTCAGCGGCCATGTCTCACAGGCCCAGCCGCTCTGCGGCATGTGGGATCTTAGATGGACTGTCAACCACTGCACCACCAGGGAAGCTGGACAACAGAACTTTTAATGAGGCTTTGTTCTTTCAGTTATTTAAGGGTTGGGGGAGAAATTCTTGCAGTATTGTATACTGAGAAACAAGATCCGTGAACAGCAGGCACAACGCCAAGCCTCTAGCTTAGTGGGCAGCGCCATCTAGTGGAAAGACTTTGTTCGGTTTTACCAGCAATGAGCTGGTTTCAGTAGTCATTTAACTCTGCATCCCCATCTCATGCATAAAATTGGGGTAAGAGTGCCTGCTCTATTTATTTACTCTCTCAGCTACAGGGGTTAAAATACAAAGCAATGCAAAGCCTCGGGGTCTTTATTACTAGTTCATAGCTTCACTTGAAAGATGAAAGTTAATTTTTGCTCTAATTCTAACAGCAGACTCATCAAGATCCCATGAATTTAGGTAAGTTTGGTTGAAGCCTAATAGTTTTCTCCCCTTCTAGGATTGTGGCACATATTAACCTAATCAATGCATCTGAAAATTAATGAAGTGACTGGTTACAGTCCAATAACTTGTATATTGCATGCAGCCACACAAGCCATTTATGAAGGAAAATTATGGCCCAAGGTCTGATGTAATCCCAGGTAAGTCTCAGAGGAGGCCATGAAGGGAGACCCCATTTTCAGTTAGAAAACAGCCAAAAGTAGACTTAGACTTCACCTAGCTTGGTGATGAGGTCAGGCCAAAGCCTCTACCTCCCTTGATGTGCCCTGTCTGAGGCCCTCTAATTACCTTTTCTTGCCTCTGGGCCTCCTTTGTTTCCTCCTCTCTCATTCATATTCAAAACCATGCCTGGAAGCCTTGAACAGATATGCAAAGTGTTTCTTAAATGTAGACAATTGAAATATAAATGTTTCTCCCATATGCTATTCATTATTTTACAGGTTCCTCCAAGCATTCTCTGTATATATAGTGACTTAAATGGTGACTGTAAAATGTGAAGAGAATTTTTCCCCCAGTTTTTCTGTTCCTGCTTCTAATTCTCTATCCCCCTCTCCAAGTATATTTCAATAAGGAAGAACTGCATAAGACACATTTTGCTTATCTTTATTATTATTATTACTATTATTATTTTAGTGAGATTGCAAAGAACCAGATCTTTCAGTCCAATCCCTGCCACTAATCACCCATGTGATCCTGGTTAAACTGCCTTAACCCCTGGGCCTCAGTTTCTTCATCTGTGGAATGGAGATCAGAGTAACTTATGAGAAGCATCAGCAATGCCTGGCACATAGGAAGAGCTTAGTAACAAATATTTTAAATACTTGGGGAGGGGGTAACTTTTAAAAATATAAAGTGTGGCCAGTTTACTGGTAAGGGAGAAAGAGCTCAATGCAGAAAACTATCAGTGTTCTCAAAGGAGAGAAACTCTGGAAGATGTTGTGGAGGACCCTGAGACTCCAAGCAATTCCCTGACCCATCACAAAACAAGCAGTGCCTTAGTGCTCTTAGTGGATATTAGTACACGTGTAATCGGCAATGACTGTGTATGTCATTTTCAGGGAGACAACTCTCTATGGGTCTTTCTTGTTGCTGCATATCTTGTAAGTAGAGGCACTGACTCTCTTTGTTCTAGACTATCTTTTTTTTTTAATTGAAGTATAGCTAAGTTACACTGTTGTGTTAGTTTCAGGTGTACAGCATAGTGATTCCGCTTTTTTGCAGATAATATTCCATTATAGGTTATTATAAAATATTGGGTATAATTCCCTGTGCTATACAGTAAATCCTTGTTGTTCATCTATTTTATGTATAGTAGTTTGTATCTGTTAATTCCATACTCCTAATTTGTGCCCCCCCCACCCAGATTATCTTCTTAAGGATGTTTGTATAACAACTAGCCTTAGAAGATCTCTTCCTCCAAAGCTAAGGGCAGGTTTGTTTACTGCCCAGTATAATAAAGATAATAACTGCCTCTGTGGTAAAAGTTGAGAAGATTTACTTGCAGCCCATTATAAAATGCGTGGTTTCCTAAATTTAGGAGTTTTCAGCCATGATGCCTACCGCTATCTGTGCAGCACCTCCTGGGCTGCCAGTGTTGCTTTAGAACTTGAGGCCAAGGGGAATGGACACTAACATAAAGCTTCTGCTGCTCGCTGTGCTGTGAGCAATGAGGTCCTTTGTCTCTGAGTCAGGACACTTGAGTCTTCCACCAGGGCCCATGAAACTGTGGTTGACCAACCTGTTAGCTTGCAAGTAGGGAAAAAAATCTCAAACCCCTCACATTTGTTGACATGGTTGCTTCGAGTCTGTGTTCTAACCCCCAAAATGAGTCCTCCAGATGAGCATATTAGGTGGCCAAGTATGAAAACTCAATGAAATGAGACTCTATCTCCACTTAAAACTCATTTGGGAAACTCAAACTCGATGAAATCAACTATTTGATAATAGAAAAATCATTGCTTATCTGAATTAGACCAGTTTTCTCTTTAAACTGAAGCCAACTTGTGTGTAAACACCTGTATGTGTAGCTTGAATTGTCCTTTTATTTGAGTTTTCGTCATTCCCAAAAGGGAGAAAGCAAATGTGAGGTATTAAACAGAAATATCACCTTGGTTTCCAATATAAACCAGGAATATTATATGCACATTTCAAATTCTTCAATGTTTCTCCATTTTACAAAATGCAAAATTGGAGCTCAGAGATGTTAAATACTTTGCCCAGATCACACAGCTAGCAAGTTGCAGAGCTGGATTAAGAACTGAATTCTGTCCGATTCTAAGTAGATTTTGCTCTACCATATTATTCTTCCAGAAGAGGTAGGACAGAGGGCAATCCTCAAGGAGATGAGTAAGCTTCCCTGACCTCTTCTCTCTCCCTCTTCTGTCCTACTGCCTGAAATTCCATCATTAGAGAGCAGAGGCAGTAGCTATATCATAGGGGTGGAAAGCACTTCAAGGGAGATGAACCCTCATATCTTGGGGCTGAGGCTTATTGTGGCTTTAAATGCCTTACAGTGCTGAATATCAGTTTTATCATCTGTACAACATACCTAATAAAAACTGTCCTTATCACATAGGGCTTCTGTAAGTGTGAAAGAAAAATCAGAATGAGGTAATATGTGCAAAAGCACTTTCTCAACCAGGTTTGCTTTTGTTGCAGAAGTTCTTAAGGAGCTCCAATTTTTTAATCTTTGATACTTTAGGTTTTCAAGACTGTCCATTTAAAACTCAATAGAAGGGAGGTGCATTTTAAATAACCAGTGAACTGCAAGGCCCAAAATAAACCTCTGAGGATTAGGATACACTGTAGTCTGCAGGTGGGCAGTAACAAAAGAGAAAGAGGTGGGAGGGCCCCTATTTCACTAATTTGCCCACATCCAGCATTGACCCCAAAAGGTCGCACAACCCAAGTGCAATAAGAACGTAGGACTAAGAGTGAGCCAAATCCCCTGAGCTTTTCATCTTCATTTCATGTATTAATTTCTTTTCCAAATATAAGCTAGAACACTAAATCATCTAAGAGCATCTGTCTGATAAAAGATATGCAAATATCTTTATAAATATACTGTATCATCTATAATGTTGACAAGTCAGATAAATGCACCAACTTTCACTTAAAACTCTAAATTCCAAATACAGGAGGCAAATACAGAGATTTTATACATACATACACACACATACAATCCATTTCATTTTCAGCTCCACATATTGTTACAAATTGCATATATTATTCATAGATTCTTCAGTCTCAACCCACCTTCATGTACAAACCAGACTCAGATATTAGAGGAACTTCCAATGCCAAGACTTGAATTTTGAAAACAGTAGATTATCAGAATTGTTAGAAAGTACTCCGGAAGTGCAATTAGGGCACATATCATCTCTTGATGTGTTCAGTAACAACAATGACAAATATCCAAACAAAATAAAAACAACAGAAAATAAACCTGGTCAAACATTCGCCAAGCAAGAGCCCGCTCTGCAGCTGCAGCCCTGGGCCACCTGCTACTCTCCAACCACAGGCTCCATTAACTATTCCTTTTTGTCTCCTTAATAAATATTTGGGATGTGAAGCCCCCAAAGGCAGTGGGAGGCACCCCTGAGGAAAGTGGGATGACTGCACAGAGGGGACCCTGATGAGTAACTGACTAGGCAGCTCTCACTTGGTCCAAGCGAGCCCTGAGCTGGGAGTCCTGGGAGATGATGGATGGTTCACACTGACTTTCTGAAAGGAAGGTGCCTGTGTAGAGAAGTCCCAATTTGCAGTTCTTTTGTTCTTGTGTTTTTGTGAGCATTGACCTCCTCCTCCTTCCTCCTTGTTTCCTTCCTTCCCCCTCCCTCAGGCTTTCCTTTGCCACATAATTCTATAATGCCAAGAGAAAGTCAGAATAAAAAGAAAGAATAATCAGGGTCGAAAGACCAGAGGGGCCATCTCTGATCTGCTGATGAGGCTGTGGGCTTCAAAGTATTTGACAAGACATCAATGGAATCGATGTGCAGAACATCCCGTGTTTTACATGCAGCTCTTGGGAGAGAGGAGACATAGCCAACGGGATCTGATAGCATGTGAAGGCTGATCTGGTCAGCAAGGCTCCTGAAGCTGGCAGACAGGGAGGCCAGCGGAAGCTGGAGAGAGCCCAGGCAGGCAAGTAAGCAGAAAGAACAATCAAGGCAGGTGGATAACCATCACAGTGCTTATTAGTTCAGGTTGCAGGGGTCTTTTATCTGATTGTAAAGAATGTGCTAATCTTATAAAATTTGGAAAACATAGGACTCCTAAAACAGGGGAGGACTTTTGTTGAATTACGGTAAGTCCCCCACATACGAACATTCAAGTTGCAAATTTTCAAAGATGTGAACATTCATGCCAGTCCCTGTATGCCAGCTGTTGTACTGTACTACTGTACTTTTTCAAGGTATTGTACTATCAGATTAAAAATGTTTTCTTTATTTTTTGTGTTTGTTTTTTATGTAAGCATTATCTGTGTGAAAAGTATTATAAACCTATTACAATACAGTGCTATATAGCCGACTGTGTTAGTTCAGTACCTAAGCTAATTTCGTTGGACTTACAAACAAATTGGACTTAATGAACATACTCTCGGGATGGAAGTTGTTTGTATGTAGGGCACTTACTGTACTTGGGTTGTGTCTGCATACTCTGCACCTTTCAGAAGCCTAAAAACACAGAACATGATCGCTGTTCAAGGTCTAAAATGGACGATAACTCAACTGCTGACAGGTAATGAGTTGGCACCTTAATTTCTATTGGGCTCCAGAATCCCTTTGAAATCTCAGCCAATCATTTAGATACTGTTGAGGCATAAACTTGGATTTTAAAAGTTCACCTACTTCACTGAGTAAAGGGTTAATTACTGTATATATTTAACAAGACAGTATATTCCATCGACTGTTTCTTCCAGTCTAGCCAAATGCATAATTTTAATATCTCACTTGTCTGGCTATTCAACATTTCCTCTTCATGAAGCCTAGCTTGAAGAAATTTCAGTAATAATGTTTTTAATTAGTTACTTCCTGTACAGCTAATAAACCTAATGTACTTAGGTCTCCCACTCCAAGCCCCAAATCTCCTTCCTGTTCAAGACTAATCCTTGCTTATCCCACCTCCAGCTCCATCCCTCTGCCTCAGATCTACAGAACTAGAGGTGTGAGCTAGAGGGTTCATCCTCATGGCACTGTAAATGTGACAATAGCTGATACTTACATGGCAATTACTATGTGCTAGCATCTGCTGTAAGTGCTTTAAACACATTAACTCATTTAACCTTCACACAACCCTATGAGGTAGGAACTATTATTACCTTCATTTTACATGTCTAGAGGGTCTCTGTAGTGGCCTGCTCAGGGGAAGTACAGTCTCAGGAAAGGGGAGAGAAGAAACTCTTAGTTCAATGACATTTACTCAGGACTGAAAGGAAGAGATTCTGAGCCCAGTTGTATTTCTCACTCAGCTTCTCCTGTGGTCCAGCCCTGTATCTAAGCATTAAGGAGAAGAAACTACAACTAAAAATTCGATGGGTCCCCTGCCATAAGGAGAGTACTCAGTGGCCTAGTTTCTGACTCTAGCAAGCTCAGGGGATGAGATATGGCCAGTTCACAGCTTTGGAGGGAGAAGAACAGGGAGTTTCTGCTTTGTTGGGGCAAAGGCTGCATAAGAGTTTCTCATGGACCAGGCGTGGTCCAAACGGGAAGGAGAGCTGGCTGGGAGCCATGTGAAATCCCACGAAAGAAAATAGTCAGGAAAGATAATGCGTTCTGGCAGACTGAGTGTCTTTGAAGTAAATTGTCAAGAAAGAAGGGCTGAGGGCAAGGCAGCAGCTGGAGGAAGTCACTGTTAGTGTGGTCCCTAAGGGGGGCCTCTGAGAAGGCCACTGAGGCATGCACCTGAGAAAGAGACAGACTTAAACACCTACGGGCCTACCAATCACAAAGCTCTCTCAGGGCAGGACCATTCAAGTAATGACTTCTCTGGCTCTTGACTCTGCTCCCTCCCCATTTACCTACCTTGGAAGGGTTCAAAACATATTTTAGCAAGAGGAGATAAGAGAGGTGTATAGAGAAGATGGATAAGGATCCCTCCAACTGTCCTCTTCCTGGTTATCAGGTTCTTGACTACATCAGACTATCAGAAGGTAAATATCATAGTAAAGATAATACAACTGCAGAGAACATTTGTCCTAGGGAGAGAGGGAGGGAATTACCCCGGGGGCGTGGAGGGAGGGAGCTAGGGAGGGGGGAAAAAGAAACACCATGTACCCTACCACTGCAGCCAACACTCTGAGAAGCACGGTGAAAAATCAAAACCTCCCCAGAAGTGACCTGAGAGAACCAGTGTTTAAGGGCTATATTTTTAGCAAGGGTACAAGTCCCTAAAGCAATAAGTAGTATGATAAGAGCATCATGAACTTACAAAGGAAAATAAACATATCAAAAACTGCTCCCTCAGACACACCTATTCAGGGTTATCACCTGTTCCACTAGTGCCCTTTATAATTTCTTAAATATCAACTATGCTCAATAAGGTATAGGTAGTTTGCTATTCAGAGTGTAGATTCAGTCATTTCCAACCACTCTTGGCTGAATTAGAGAATCTCTCTACTTACTATTATACAGGAATGTCAACTCTTTGGTCCACACCTAACCACCAGATTTAAGGTTCTTATGGGCATGAAAGAGCAAAATTCTTAGTGTCATTATGGGGTTTCTCTGCCTGAGGGTGCAACAGACTGCACTGGCTACAGATGCAAACAACTAGATGGGAGATTTGGATCATGTACCAAAGGGAGGAAGGAGGTGAAATCTGTGACTCCAGAACTTTGTCTTTTGAGATGTGATGGGCAGAAGAGAGTGTGAGAAAGGAAAAACGGGAAAGTCCTGATCTGCTTTAGAGAAAAAGAAACAGAAAACCGTGCTCTCTGGGTCTTAAAAAACGCTGACAGCCAGGAAATAACAGCAGTTTGATCTGAACAAGTACTCAGAATACGACAGCGGACATTTGAGCAAGAGCCTTCTTGTCCACATGTGGAGGTCCTTTGTTGTGGAGTAAAATACAGAGTCTCTGGGCAACCAGCTGAGAACCTGATAGGCTGAACTGCACTGAGAGGGGCGTGACCACAGGTGTCCCTTGACAAAAACAGTATCTCACATAACAGGGTCTGAAGAGGGCAAATGAGTGGAGCAGTAGTACTGTCTCCCAACAGTAGGCACAAGTACAAGGGCTTGGACTTAAGTCTGAGTCACAGAAAATGAAGGGTGGGGCAGTAGCGGGAGGAAGGGAACTCTGGGTCCCATCAAGAGTTACATAGATTCCAACCTTGTTAACTCAGCAGGGATTTGTCCTGACTATGGAATTGTGCAGTGCTAAGAAACGTTATAGTATCTTCTCAATTAACAGTCTGATATCACAGACTCTTCACTTAACACTTTTGAATCTCAAATTCTGTTTTCTCTTCAATTAAGCACTCCTGTGCTCTTTCTAACCCACAATTAGAGAAGAGACCCCAAAGGAAACATTTTTTGAAACTCTACTATTGACAGATAATTTGTAGATTTTAGAACATGGTTTGCATAATCACCAGTTCCAAGGGATATACAATCAAAGCCTGTTCCAATATTTTAAGCTTTTTATTTTCCTGGGTTTTTTTTTTTGTTTTTTTTTTCTTTTTTTTTTTTTTTAAATCTTACATAGAGAACTTTATCGCGAAGACTTTAGTTTTTTCCATCTCTGTTAGGATGCTCTTATTCAGTCCACAGAGAGTTGTCCCTGCTAATTTGCCTTT
Source organism: Aethalodelphis obliquidens (assembly GCF_003676395.1). Lineage (NCBI taxonomy): Eukaryota > Metazoa > Chordata > Mammalia > Artiodactyla > Delphinidae > Aethalodelphis > Aethalodelphis obliquidens. The sequence goes on along the minus strand of NW_020837976.1, from coordinate 20,271,341 downwards.
CTTCTCTATTTGAACTTTCAAGAAGCAAGCTTAAAATAGGTTTTGTGGTTGTTTTTTGGTTTGGGTTTTTTTCTGGTATTCAGCAACATTCGGCAGGTTATTTAGATTCACAAACCTGTGGTGACTCTTGCTGTTGATCCCTTCCATCAGTCACATTCAAAGAGACACACTTCCTTTCCAGCAACCCAAGTCGTTGTTTAAGTTCTGGAGACTCTGGAGTCCTAACAAACCCTTGGCAGAGCCTCATCCCCTTTTGTTGAGGCTCCTGATTCTCAGTCTCTCATTCTAAATGACTTGTTTCAAATTGTCACTGGGTTTTGTATTTATCTCAAAGTCAAGAGCAAGGTGACAAAGGCAGTGGCCTCCATTCAAGGGGTAATGTCCACCTCAGTTTATGACCCTTTCTTGTAGTCTCAACCTGCCCTAACCCCTCTTAGCCCAAAGCAGTGCATTTTTACTGATATCTCTTCATTTAAAATTTCCTTTCAAAATAAAATTAATTTTACTATTTAAAATGCTGATGACCCAAAACAGGTATAACAGAAAAAGTCCTGCTCATTGCTTCTCCTTCCTCCTAAACACCCAACACAAGATGCTCCCCACCCCCTGCCCTGTGCCCAGATCTCTGCCTGTGCCACTACCACATCCTATCTCTGCCTGTGACACTTCCACATCTTATGTCTGCCTGTGCCCTTCCACATTTACCCTTCATTAATCCAGCCCTTGCTACTTGCTGTGTTGTTTGTGTTCAGTTTTCTTCCATTTTTATATTTTTAATGTCTGTGTTTCTCATCATGTTTTTATTAAAAAAATCAGCACACACAATAATTACAAAAATATCAGAAAATGCAGACAGGCAAAACAATATAAAGAATAGCGAAGATCGAATTCTATCAAACATTTAGAGAAGAGTTAACACCTATCCTTCCCAAACTCTTCCAAAATATAGCAGAGGGAGGAAAACTCCCAAACACATTCTACGAGGCCACCATCACCCTGATACCAAAACCAGACAAAGATGTCACAAAGTAAGAAAACTACAGGCCAATGTCACTGATGAACATAGATGCAAAAATCCTCAACAAAATACTAGCAAACAGAATCCAACAACACATTAAAAGGATCATACACCATGATCAAGTGGGGTTTATCCCAGGAATGCAAGGATTCTTCAATATACCCAAATCAATCAATGTGATACACCATATTAACAAATTGAAGAATAAACACAATGTGATCATCTCGATAGATGCAGAAAAAGCTTTTGACAAAATTCAACACAGATTTATGATAAAAAATGCTCCAGAAATTAGGCATAGAGGGAACTTATCTCAACATAATAAAGGCCATATATGACAAACCCACAGCCAACAACATACTCAATGGTGAAAAACTGAAACCATTTCTATTAAGATCAGGAACAAGACAAGGTTGCCCACTCTCACCACTGTTATTCAACATTGTTTCGGAAGTGATTCCCACAGTAATCAGAGAAGAAAAAGAAATAAAAGGAATCCAAATTGAAAAATAAGTAAAGCTGCCATTGTTTGCAGATGACATGATACTATACATAGAGAATCCTAAAGATGCTACCAGAAAACTACCAGAGCTAATCAATGAATTTGGTAAAGTGGCAGGATACAAAATTAATGCACTGAAATCTCTGGCATTCCTATATACTAATGATGAAAAATCTGAAAGAGAAATTAAGGAAACACTCCCATTTACCATTGCAACAAAAAGAATAAAATACCTAGGCATAAAACTACCTAAGGAGACAAAAGACCTGTATGCAGAAAATTATAAGACACTGATGAAAGAAATTAAAGATGATACAAACAGATGGAGAGATATACCATGTTCTTGGATTGGAAGAATCAACATTGTAAAAATGACTATACAACCCAAAGCAATCTACATATTCAATGCAATCCCTATCAAACTACTACTGGCGTTTTTCACAGAACTAGAACAAAAATTTTCACAATTGTATGGAAACACAAAAGACCCCGAATAGCCAAAGCAATCTTGAAAAAGAAAAACGGAGCTAGAGGAATCAGACTCCCAGACTTCAGACTATACTATAAAGTTACAGTAATCAAGAGAGTATGGTACTGGCACAAAAACAGAAAGATAGATCAATGTAACAGGATAGGAAGCCCAGAGATAAACCCACGCACATATGGTCACCTTATCTTTGATAAAGGAGGCAAGAATATACAATGGAGAAAAGACAGCCTCTTCAATAAGTGGTGCTGGGAAAGCTGGACAGCTACATGTAAAAGAATGAAATTAGAACATTCCCTAACACCATACACAAAAATAAACTCAAAATAGATTAAAGACCTAAATGTAAGGCCAGACACTATCAAACACTTAGAGGAAAACATAGGCAGAAGACTCTATGACATAAATCACAGCAAGATCCTTTTTGACCCACCTCCTAGAGAAATGGAAATAAAAACAAAAATAAACAAATGAGACCTAATGAAACTTCAAAGCTTTTGCACAGCAAAGGAAACCATAAACAAGACCAAAAGACAACCCTCAGAATGGGAGAAAATATTTGCAAGTGAAGCAACTGACAAAGGATTAATCTCCAAAATTTACAAGCAGCTCATGTAGCTCAATATCAAAAAGCAAACAACCCATTCCAAAAATTAGCAGAAGACCTAAATAGACATTTCTGCAAAGAAGATATACAGATTGCCAACAAACACATGAAAGGATGCTCAACATCACTAATCATCAGAGAAATGCCAATCAAAACTACAATGAGGTATCACCTCACACCAGTCAGAATGGCCATCATCAAAAAATCTACAAACAATAAATGCTGGAGAGGGTGTGGAGAAAAAGGAACCTTCTTGCACTGTTGGTGGGAATGTAAATTGATACAGCCACTATGGAGAACAGTATGGAGGTTCCTTAAAAAGTAAAAATAGAGCTACCATATGACCCAGAAATCCCACTACTGGGCATATTCCCTGAGAAAACCATAATTCAAAAAGAGTCATGTACCACAATGTTCATTGCAACTCTATTTACAATAGCCAGGACATGAAAGCAATCTCAGTGTCCAATGACAGATGAATGGATAAAAAAGATGTGGCATATATATACAACGGAATATTCCTCAGCCATAAAAAAGAAACGATATTGAGTTATTTGTAGTGAGGAGGATGGACCTAAAGTCTGTCATACAGAGTGAAGTAAGTCAGAAAGAGAAAAACAAATACCATAGGCTAACACACATATATGGAATCTAAAAAAAAAAAAAAAAAAAAAAAGTTTCTTAAGAACTTAGGGGCAGGACAGGAATAAAGATGCAGATGTAGAGAATGGACTTGAGGACACAGGGAAGGGGAAAGGGAAGCTGGGACGAAGTGAGAGAGTGACATGTATATATATACACTTTCAAATATAAAACAGATAGCTAGTGGGAAGCAGCCGCATAGCAAAGGGAGATCAGCTAGATGCTTTGTGACCACCTAGAGGGGTGGGATAAGGAGGGTGGGAGGGAGGGAGATGCAAGAAGGAGGAGATATTGGGATATATGTATATGTATAGCTGATTCACTTCATTATAAAGCAGAAACTAAGACACCATTGTAAAGCAATTATACTCCAATAAAGATGTTAAAAAAAAAAAAAAAAAAGAATAGCCAAGATGCCCACCTACCCACCCAGAGTCACCAGCTGCTAATACACTGGTGTGCATCTCCTTTTAGATCCTTCAGTATATACATGTATTAATTTCTTCAAAAATGGGATTATGCAATCCAGTATGTTTTATGACCTATTTTAATTTATTTAAAAATCCATCAGTTGTTACACAACTATATTGTACCAGCTTTTCTCCATTAAGAATAGCATTTAGTAATAAAAAATTTTAAAGCAAGATAGAAGAAAACTACATAAATTCTGAGTAGAAAAAAAATGGTTAAGGTCACTTTAAAAGTTATCAAACTATCCCATGGTGCACCACAGTTACCAATACTAGAAAATCCTAGCCAAAAGAGTTTTATTTTGTTTTCACCAATCTTCATTTCAACCAAATTGCTTTCAGCCCAATCACTTGGGTGTGTCCCAATGGGTCTTCACCTTCTCTTGGAGGCCTTCCCCAGATTTCCCAGTTGATACTGCTTCCCACCTTCCATAGACTATGTGTCTTGAAGTTGGGATGTTGGTCACATCACATTCTGACTTGCTCTGCTGCTTCTTTTTTTTTTTCTGTTCTCAGTTTAACTCCCCAAAGTTAGGGTGCTTTGCATCTGGAAAGTGCTCAGTAAATGAATGAGTAAATAAAAATAACTAAGGATCACAACCAATATTGCTCACTATTCTTGGGATTATTTTTTTTAAGCATTTTTCCTGACCCAGTTTAAATTTCCTTATATTGGGCATAGGTAATTGCATTTGTCAGGAGTCTTTCAGATAAAGGTGACAGAAAACCAATTCAAATTAGCTTAAGCAAAAAAGGAGTAATTTATTGCTTCATGTAATTGGGAAGACCAGGAAGACACTTCAGGCATAGATAAATCCATGGGTTCAAATGATTATCTCTCTTTCTCTCCCTTTTTTCTCATATTTTCTATCTCTCTCTCCCTCTTTCCCTCCTTTCCTCCTTCCCTTTCTCTCATTTGCCCTTTATTTCTCCTCCACCAGTTAGATTTCCTTCATGTCAAGAGATTTTGGGCTGGGGTTGGGCATGGAGGGTTGAGACTACAGATCCACAGATAGCTCCAGGTTTACGTCATCCTGGAGGAAAGTTCTTAACTGTCTCTCCCAGTGACTGCACATAAAATCCCATATGTATGTTACAAGTTTGGTACTATGATTAGGGCAGGTGTGAGTCACATAGCCATCTCTGTTGCTGGGGGTGCTGTGCACTGTAACTGAAAGGTCCCCTAAATCTGCACAGAATGGTACAAAAATGTAAAACAAAAATGTATTATTATTTGGAAGAGAAAAAACATGACTAAAATTTGAGATGGTGTCAAGCAGCCCCATTTCACACATTCTCCTCCGGCCACTTACATTATTTCTTATTAAATTCAGAGACTAAGATCAACTGTTCTCTAGCCAGGCTAGAATCTTAGAGGTTTAACTCAATCCCTTCATTTTACAGATTAGGAAATGATATCTCATCCATCATCAGTGAACCAACTAGCATAGGGAAGGGCTTTCTTCACCATGTTGGGAGGAGCTAGTTTGGGAACTGGGAAACCATCACCTGGTCTCAGTCCCGCACAAATTCCCCTATGACTCAGACACTCAATTAACCTTATTGGGCTTCAGTTTCTTCCAGAAAATAAAGAGTTTGGACTCCATGATTTCTAATCATTTTATGATTTCAGGCATTGCAATTATGGGTCATAAAGATTAATTTGTTTACTTTTTCAAATCATTTGCCATAAGAAAATAGTACTTTAAAAATATTTTCTCTGACAATGAACATTCTACCTGGCATTTTATGGAAAATGGTGGAAAGTTCAATTCATGTGTAAAGAAGTTGAAGATTCATATCTATAAGCAATATGAGCAAACTTATTTACCCCAGTATGTACTTTATTCTCAAGATCTAAGTTGCTTGAGATGTGAAAAATTTTAAATCCCACTGATAAGGTGAAGATAAATTCTGTATAAAGATCTGTGGAAATACTTTAATAGCATGATAAATTTCAATGTCACATTCATTTTTAATCACCATTAAGTATTCTCAACTAAGAAATACTTAATCACCATTAAGTATTTCTCAACTAAGAAATATGTAGAAGTGGGAAATCTGCGGGAGTTAACTTTAGGAAAATGGTGAGAATGAGGAGGGCGAGAGAGTTGTTTTCTTTATCAAAATCTCCCTTACAAAGCATAATATAAACATTTTTTGAAGTCCAAAGGAATACTAGGATACAGGGACAAGGGTAATATATGTGCAAACACGTTTACAACTCTTTCCTTTTTATTAGAGCAGGCAGGAGTGGGTTTGCAAAATGAAATCCCTAAAGAAGTTGAATGAAGAACAAATTGCCTTTCATTGCTAAGCTTGATTCTATAGTATGTGCCAAGAAATTGGATTGACTGGGACCTTGAAAAGAGCTGATATTTGATTGACTGAAATACTGAAAAGAGCTGGCTTCCCTGGCTGAACATTTGAACTGTGGGCAGGCTGAAGTAACATTTTAAATGGCTGAAAAGAAGAAGGAATTTTTGATCATCAAAGGCAGCTTCAGACTGCCCCATATGAAAAGCTGAAAGAATCTGTGTTTCCACTTTCTCAGCAAATTGTACAACCCTGAGGAGCATTTGGAAATGTGCTCAATGACCCTGATTTGAAATCAGGGAAAGTAGCTCTAGCAACAAGTTCCTGACAGCTGATTTAGAAAATCTTTCAATTTTGCAGACTTCAGTGACACACACTCTAGGACAAGACCATCATGTGTTGTCACTCCACGACATTCTTAGTTCACTGTCTTCCAGTAAAATGTCAAAGTCTAGAAGGCAAAGAAATCAAACAAATCAAAGCAAACATTGAAAAAATAATACATATAATGAATATGGCCGGGTATGGTGATGTCAACACTACAAAAAAATTCTACTTACCTTCAGTTCCTAACGATGAGTTATAAAGCATCTATTGATGCACAAACCACAAATTTAACCAACACAAGAGAATTATGCAAATGATACATAATACTTGATCACACAATGGATACCACTACAGTTTATCACACCAGGAGTTCTGAGGGCCACCACTATGTATATCTTTTTCACCTGAACTTTCAGTGCTAGCACATTCTTGACACAGCGTATGCAAGGACTAAAAATTTGTCAAATGAATGAATGAATGAATTGGAAAACTATAGAACTAGAGAGGACCACAGAATAATAAAGTGTCATTTTTCAGACAGGGATTGTTAAAACTATTCCACAAAGAAAATCTTCAAGATTTTCTAAATTTTAAATGAGACTGCATGAACGTCCTTGGTACACACTTAGATATGACTACCAGAAAATATTTCCGATGTGCAAATGGTGAGGCCAATTTTCTTTAGATAAAGATGCTGTGAGTTGCTCTTTGTTCAGGCCACCTTAGGTGTCACCATTAAGTAGATTTTGAGAGAGCAGTCCACTTCCACCATTAGTAGATTAAGGGGTCATAATTCTCACTGTCTTCCATATGCACATAGATAGTCTATCCAATTCCCAGGCCTCTCAATGGAATACTTTTTATCTTTTTTCCCTCAACTCTTTCTTAGCTACACACTCACACTGCTCCATCCTACATAGGCAGTGTCAACACCTAAAATTCCATTGTCTCTAAAATATTGGCATGAAACATACCACTCCATGATTATTACCACCTACCTTTTAGCTCACCTGCTCACCCATTGCCACTACAACATTCTAAATCTCTTGGATACTTCCAATGCATTGGTTCCATCACTTTCACAATCTACCCACTATCCTAGCTTCACATTCCTCTTTGAGGAGCGTAGATGATATGCCTCATCAATTCAAGCAGTCCCTTTAAAAATACTGAATTCTCTTATTCTTCCCTACCTTCTTGGCCTTCATGAGACCAAACTCAAGCTCTGGACAACCCCAACAATCTGATTTTCTGTGCTTGCAGCTGAAGTTTGTTAGAAAAGGAGAGATTGCACAACTGTCTTCACCTTATTCATGATCACAATCTTGAAATGGGTAATCAATACTGACAATTATTTACTGGAGTAATTGTCCTAGCCAGAGCAATAAGGCAAGAAAATGAAATTAAAGGCATCAAAATCAGAAAGGAAGAAGTAAAACTATCTCTATTTGCAGATGACTTGATCTTATATATAGAAAACCCTAAAGACTCCACAATAACAAAATCAACCCGCCCCCCCAAAAAAAAAACTCTTAGAACTAATAAAGTTCAGTAAAGTTGCAGGATACAAAATCAACATACAGATCAGTTGTCTTTCTGTACACTAACAACAAAATATCTGTAAAAGAAATAAAGAAAACAATCTCATTTACAATAACATCAAAAATAATAAAATGCCTAGGAATAAATTTAACCAAGTAGGTGAAAGATTTCTACTCTGAAAACTACAAGACATTGATGAAAGAAACTGAAGACACAAATAAATGGAAAGATATCCCTTGCTCATAGATCAAAGAGTTAATATTGTTAAAATGTCCATGCTACCCAAAGCCATCTACAGATTCAATGTAATCCCTATCAAAATTCCAACGGCATCATTACAGAAAACAAAACTGCTATAATTTGTGTGGAACCACAAAAGATGCCAAATAGCTGAAGTAATCTTGAAAAAGAACAAAACTGGAGGCATCACACGTCCTGATTTCAAAATGTATCACAAAGCTATAATAATTAAAACAGTATGGCACTAGCATAAAAACAGATGCAGAATGATGGAACAGAATTTAGAGCGCAGAAATAAACCCATGCCTATATGGTCAACTAATATTTGACAAGGGAGCCAGGAATACTCCATGGGTAAAAAATAGTCTCTTCAATAAATGGTATTGGGAAAACTGGATATTCACATGCAAAAGGATAAAATTGAACCCCTATTTTACACCACTCACAAAAATTAACTTGTATGGAGTATAAACATAAACATATGACCTGAAACCATAAAACTCCTAAAGGAAAATATAGGGAAAAAGCTCCTTGAAATTGGTCTTGGCAATTATGTTTTGATATGACCAAAAGTGCAAGCAACAAAAGCAAAAATAAATAAGTGGGACCACATCAAACTAAAAAGCTTCTGCATAGCAAAAGAAATGATCAAGAAAATGAAACGGTAATCTATGGAATGGGAGGAAATATTTGTAATATCTAATAAGGGATTCATATTCAAAATATATTTTTAAAAAAACTCATACAATTTGATAGCAAAAAAAAAAAAAATCTGACTTAAAAATGAGCAAAGAACCTAAATAGACATTTTTCCACATAAGACATTCAAATAGCCAACAGGTACATGAAAAACAATGCTCAACGTCACTAATCATCAGGGAAATGCAAATCAAAACCACAATGAGATATCACATCATACCTGTTAGAATGGCTATTATCAAAGAGACAAGAGATAAGTGTCAGTGAGGATGTGGAAAAAAGGGAACTTTTTTTTTTTCTTTTTTGGCGGTACGCGGGCCTCTCACTGTTGCAGCCTCTCCCTTTGCGGAGCACAGGCTCCGGACGCGCAGGCTCAGCGGCTATGGCTCACGGGCCCAGCCGCTCCGTGGCATATGGGATCATCCCAGACCGGGGCACAAACCCGTGTCCCCTGCATCGGCAGGCGGACTCTCAACCACTGCGCCAGCAGGGAAGCCCAAAAAGAAACATTTAAACCCTGTTGGTAGGACTGTAAATTGGTACAGCCACTATGGAAAAATTATGGAGTTTCCTTTAAAAATTAAAAATAGAACAATCATACGATCCAGCAATTCCAATTCTGGGTATGTGTCCAAAGCAAATGAAATCACTATCTCATAGAGATATATTCACTCCCATGTCCATTGCAGCATTATTTACAATAGCCAAGAAATGGAAACAAACTGTGTTCATGGATGGATGGAGTATTATTCTGACATAAAAAGAAGGGAAGACTGCCCTTTGCAACAACATAGATGGACTTTAAGGGCATCATATTAAGTGAAATAAGTCACAGAAAGCCAAATTCTGTATGATCTCACTTATATGCGGAATCTACAAAAAATGAACTCATGGAAATAGAGAGTAAATTGGTGGTTGCCACAGGTAGGGGAATGGGTGAAAATGATCAAAGGATGCAAACTGCCACTTATAAGAAGAAAAATTCTGGGAATGGTGACTATAGTTAACAATACTGTATTGTGTATTTGAAAGTTGCTAAGAGAACAGATGTTAAAAGTTCTCAACACACAGACACACACACACACACACAACTGTAATTATGTGAGATGATGGATATATTAACTAACCTTATTGTGGCAATCATTTCACTAAATAATCTCTCCCTTCAAACTTCCTATACCTTTCCTCCCCCATTCACATTGACCACTGCTTTGTTTTTGAGACCCTCTTTAATTGGCTTGTGTTGTCACACACTCATGTATTTCTCCTACTTCCCTAGCCACTCCATCTCAGTTTCCTTCTCCTGCCCCTCTGCCCTACCCGACCTCCATATATAGTAGTTTCTCACACATCAGTCTTATGTACCCATAAAACTGTACCCTTTTTTAACATTTTTCTCCAAAGGTGATGGCATCAATTTTTTAAATAATAGTTTTATTGAAATGTAATTCACTTACCATAATACAGAGTTGTACATCCATAGCCACTACCTAATTTTGGTATATTTTCATCATCCCCCAAAGAAATTATATACCCACTAAGCACTCAACCCCCATTCTCTCTTCCCCCCACCCCTTGCTAACCACTAATCCATTTTGTCTCTATAGATTTGAATATTTCAAATAAATGGAACCTATCATATGTGGTGTTTTTGCAGCTGGCTTCTGTTACATAGCATGTTCTCAAGGTTCATCCATTGTAACATGTATCAGAATTTCATTCCTTTTTATTGATGCATAATTTCCATTGTTTTGTATATCACAGTTGTTTATTCAGTCATCAGTTTGTGATATTTGAGCTGTTTCCACTTTTTGGCTATCATAAATAATGCTGCTATGAACATTTGTGTATAAGTTTTTGTGTGGACATATGTTTTCATTTATCTTGGATATATCTAGGAGTAGAATTGCTAGGTCATATGGTAAACTCTTTGTTTAACATTTTGAGAAACAGCCAAACCATTTTCTAAAGCAGGCTGAAACATTTTACAATCACACCAGCAGAGTATAAGGGTTCCAATCTTCCTACATCCTCATCAACAATTGTTATTGTCTTTTTTATTACAGCTATCCTAGTAGGTATGAAGTGGTAATCTCCTCAATGACTAAGAATAACCAAAAATGCCCATTTTTCAATTGAGTTGTCTTTTTATTGTTCAATTTTAAGTGTTCTTTATATATTCTAGATACAAGACCGTCATCAAATATATGATTTGCAAATATTTTCTCTCTTTCAGTGGATTGTCTTTTCACTTTCTTAATGGTGCACTTTCAAGCACAAAAGTTTTTAATATTGATAAAGTCCAGTTTACCTATTTTTTTTCTTTTGTTGTGTGTGGGTTTGGATTCATATCTAAAAAGTCACTGCTTAATCCAGTGTCACAAGTTTTAGCTCTTACATTGAGGTCGACGATCTATCTTGAATTAATTTTTGTGTATAGTGTGAGTTACAGTTACAACTTCATCCTTTTGCACATGGCTATCCAATTGTCACATCATCATTTGTTGAAAAGACTATCCTCCCCCCTTACCCTGTTGAATTTTCTTGGCTCTCTTTTCAAAAATCAATTGAATATAAATTAATTATTTATTCCTGAGTTCTCAATTATATTCCATTGATCTCTATGTCTATCTTTATGCCAATACCACATTAACTTGATTACTGTAGCTTTGTAGTAAGTTTTGAAATCAGGAAGTTTGTGTCCTCTAAATTTGTTATTTTTCAAGAATGTTCTGGGCATTTTTGATCACTTGCACTTCATCATTTTTTGTCCTTTAAATACCATTTCATAAACAGACAACTCCCAAATTATATTACCCAAATCATTTTCTGAAGCTGTGACTCATATTGAAGCTATGCCTTTAATTGGCAGTCCCAATGAATTGTCTCACAGCTATTTCAAACTGTCCAAATGAAACAGAAAATTCATCCACATAACTCACCCCATCGCATTTCTTCTGCCACCTACACTTAATTACTATACGTGTCCCCACAATTAACCCCATTGCTCATGCAGGAAACTGACAGTCAGTCTTCACTCCTCCCTCTTCTTCACTCCACAGTCAATCGTTCAGCAAGTCCCACCCATCTTTCCTCCAAACCATACTTCAAACTTATTCACTTGTCCCCATATCCACTTTCAAAACCTTAATCCAGCCATTATAATTGTCTTCTCGATTACTAACTGGTTTCCCTGATTTTTCCCAAAAGATCCATTTTTCTTCACAAGAAACAGTGATAATTTAACAACTTAAAGCAGATTATTTTGGTCCCCCTCTTAAAAGTTTTCACTGATGTGCTTTACACTTAAATGAAATCTCAAATCTCTCCCATGACATATAAGCCCTTGCATGATTTGAATCCACTTACCTTTCCTGCCTTGTCTTTTGCTGTCTCCCCTTGCTCACAGGTTCTAGACATACCAGATTTCTTTTAGGTTCTCACACAAGACAACCTTCTTCTTGGTTTGAGACATGCTGTCTCCTCTGAATAAAATGCTCCTCCTGCCACCTCAACTCCCTACTATTCCATGGATAGTTCCTTTGACCCATCTGTTCTTGGCTTAAGTATCATCTCCTAGGAGAACTTTTCTTTGGTGACTATATATCTAAATTAGGTCTCTCTCATATCTTCTTTCACTGCACACAGTTGTTCTTTTTAACACATTTATTATACTTTGTATTAATTTAATTGCTTATACGCTTGGTTATTTTCTGTCTCTCTCATTAAGTTGTAAGATCCATGCAGCTAGGAACAATGTCTGTTCTTTTTACCATTGTATCCCCAGTGCTAAGCACACAATAAGTGCTCATTAAATCAGTACTTGAATAAATGTCTCATTTTTACCCATTAAAGATTAATAATAGAGGACAGTTTCATAATGCTTAGTATAGGCTGGGCACTGTTACATGCCCTTTGCATGGAACAATTATTTAAACCTCACAACAACTTTATGAGGTAAATTCTATTATTATCCTATTTTTTTAAAGAGAGGAAATCTGGTTACAGAGAAGATAAGCAATTTCCTCAATGTCACCCAGGCAAGATATGAGTAAACCTGGAATTAGAATGCAGGCACTCTGGCTCTGGCACCTATGTTCATAACCACTGTGCTACACTGATGTACACCAGGAAGGCATGGGAGGGGACTTTTGGCTTGATTTAGGGAGTTGACAGCTGTTGGTCCTAGAAGAAAATGACTAAACCCAGGAGTATGTGAAATTAAAAGAGTTGCAGATGAATCAAAACGACAATGAGATATCGCCTCACACCTGTTAGGATGTTTTTTATGAAAAAGAAATAACAATTGCTGGTAAGGATGTGGAGAAACCTATTGGTGGGAATGCAAATTGGTGCAGCCATTATGGGAAATAGTATGACAGTTTCTCAAAAACTAAAAATTGTACTACCATATGATACAGCAATCCCACTCCCGGATATACATCTGAATTAGTTAAAATCAGTATCTCGAAGGGTTATCTGCATACCCATGTTCACTGAAGCATTATTCACAATAGCCAAGATAAACACCTAAGTATCTGTCATTGGATGAATGGACAAAGAAGATGTGGTATATATATATATACAATGGAATATTTTTGAGCCATGACAAAGAAGGAATGCCTACTATTTGTGACAACATGGATGGACCCTGAAGGCATTATGCTAAGTGAGATAAGTCAGACAAAGAAGGACTAATACTGTATGATATCACTTATATGTAGAATCTAAAAACACTGAACTTGTAAAAACAGAGGGTAGAAGTTATAACGGGGTGGGGGAATTGGGGAGAAATTGTTTTAAGGGTACAAATTTATAACCAGTAGATAAATAAGTTCTGGAGAACTAATACACAACATAGTGATTATAGTCAACAATACTGTATTATGAATTTCAAAGTTACTAAGACACTAAATTTTAACTGTTCTCATCACATAAAAAATGATAAATATGTAACATGAAAAAAGTGTTAGCTAATGCTACTATAGTAATCATATTGCAATATATAAATGCACCAAACCAACACATTGTACACCTTATATTTACACAATGTTATGTGTCAATTATACCTCAATTAAAATATATATATATATATATAGTTGCAGAGGGAAGTCTCATACTGGGCCCTGCTGTGCACTGGATGGGCCTTAACCTTCATACTATCATCTGGCCCCCACAGTGCACACACACACTCACACACACACACACACACACACACACAGAGCTCCCTGACATTTCAGGATGTGTGTAGAGTTTCTTGGCTGTTTGTGTTCTTAGAACACCATTGTCTTTTTTCTGTGTTCAAAGTAAGTTCTGGTTCAAATGGTAAGTGTGGCTTCTTGAAGCAGTCAGTGCTCCCACTTTCAGTCATAGATATACCACAATCATCTTGTTCTCTCTTTGAGTCTCACTGAACCCTGTGTATGGTGGGCCTACCAGAATTCTGTGCTCCTGGGGCACTGCAGATGCTAACGGATGGCAAGGAATGGTGGTAGACCACATATCACAGGTATCTCTTCTGCCCCCTGCACATGCTGCACTACCCCATCAGACTTACTAACAAAACACCAAGATAAAATTACTAAGGCTTTTAACACAGAATCAGCATACCACTAAACTAAGCTCAGGGACTTGTGAATGTGGAGTCGTGTGCAACTGCACAGGTAGTGCTATGCCCATGAAGCTGGCCCTGGGTATCAGCATGTAATTGGCACTTAACTCCACAGGACTGGATGAGATCACCCATGAGAGAGAAGATAGAAAGAACAAATGGTCCCAGCCACAAGCACTGTGTTAGTTCAACATTTAGAGATTGATCAGAGGAGAAACAGTCCACAAAGGAGACTGAGAAAGCAGCCAGGAAGGTAGGAAGACATGAGACTACCTGGCCACGATTCTCTAATTGCATTTTTTGGGACTCCCATTCAGTGACAGACTAAATAGGATGGCACTGATGTGTGAGGGGCTCACTATTGAGATTCTGGTATAACTACCAGTACTGTGGGTGGGTAGGCAGAAATGAGTCATTTAATTGAGGTGGACTGGGATATTAGTGCTCTCACAGGGAAGCACAATAATGTTTGAGAACAAGTTTATACATATATTTTTAATTGAAGTATAGTTGATTTACAACATGATGTTACTTTTAGGTATACAGCAAAGTGATTCAGATATATATATATATATATATATAATTTTCTTCCAGATTATTTTATGTTATAGTTTCTTACAAGATACTGAGTATTTTTCCCTGTGTTATACAGTAAAGCCTTGTTGTTTATCTATTTTATATATAGTAGTGTGTTAATACCATATTCCTAATTTGTCCCTTTTCCCTTTGGTAATCATAAGTTTGTTTTCTGTCTGTGAGTCTGTTTCTGTTTTATAAATAGATCCATTTGTATTATTTTTTAGATTCCACATATAAGTGATATCATATAGTATTTGTCTTTCTATGTCTGACTTACTTCACTTAGTATGATAATTTCTAGGTCCATTCATGTTGCTGCAAATGGCAACACTTCATTCTATTTGATGGCTAAGTAATATTCCATTGTATATATGTAACACAGCTTCTTTACCCATTCATCTGTTGACTGATTGCTTCCGTGTCTTGGCTATTATGAATAGTGCTGCTATGAACATTGGAGTGCATGTATCTTTTCAGATTAGAGTTTTCATCTTTTCCAGATATACGTCCAGGAGTGGGATTGCTGGGTCATATGGTAGCTCTATTTTTAGGGTTTTTTTTTTTTTTTTTGCGGTGCGCGGGCCTCTCACTGTTGTGGTCTCTCCCATTGCGGAGCACAGGCTCCGGACATGCAGGCTCAGCAGCCATGGCTGACGGGCCCAGCCGCTCCGCGGCATGTGGGATCCTCCCGGACTGGGGCACGAACCCGTGTCCCCTGCATCGGCAGGCGGACTCTCAACCACTGCGCCACCAGCGAAGCCCTATTTTTAGTTTTTTTAAGGAACCGCCATACAGTTCTCCATAGTGGCTGCACCAATTTACATTCTCACAAACAGTGTAAGAGGGTTCCCTTTTCTCCACACCTTCTCCAGCATTTATTATTTGTAGACATTTTGATGATAGCAATTTTGACAGGTGTGAGGTGATATCTCATTGTGGTTTTGATTTGCATTTGAGAACAAGTTCTTAAATAGCCTTTGGATTCACAGAGATGCTCTTGAGGTTAGGTGCATCTATTTGAAGGCTAATTCTGCTTCTGCTGGTTCTGTGGCAGCATGTGTTTGTGGCTTTTTTCCCAAAGGAAAGACAAGACAAAACCTCTACCTGGCAGCTGATGGTAGCTGCTTACAGCAATAACACTGTAAATGGACCAGCACCCTGGGCATTCCTAGCATATGTTTTGGAATGCCATACAAATTTCTCACCTGGTCCAAAAAGAAGAGTTACAATTGTCCTAGAATACCAAATCGGCCTTCTTTTCATAACTGGACTTGGTATCCTGCACTGAGCCAGGTGGACTTTTAAGGAACTGGGCGTCTGTGGGCTTGTGTAGCCCCACACCCCGCTCGGCTCCTCCATCGCTTCCTGGGCTCCTCTCCTTCCCCTGCAGCGGCCTGGGCTGGTCGGTCCTCATCTGCCATGTCAGAAACCCTGGAAATGTGTATCGTGTCGCTTTCCCACGACTTGGGAGAGCAGTGCTGGAGGAGGTGGTGTCTGCCAGGGCAGCGACTACATCGCAGGTGAAGCTGGAGATCCTGATGACGTCCAGGCGGACACGGGCTGGAAGGGGTGGTTTGGGAAGAAGTCGCCGTGAAAGTGCCTCTTGGGACTGCCGCGAGCTACGTCTGCCTGGCTCCTGTGAGGTAGAAAGCCAGTGTTTCCTGGCTTTAGACCGTGAGTTGCTTAGGATCGCTTATCTTAAAACCAGCATCACTGAGGTATGACTTATATGTCATAAAACATAATTCTATGTTTTTTAGTAAATGTAGTTGTAAACTTAGCACATGTAGTAAATGTTCGAGTTTTGGAACATTTCCATCATTGCATAAAGTTCCCTCAGTGTCCGTTTCCAATCAATTCCCATTTCCATACCCAGCCCCTGGCAGCCTCTGATGTGCTTTCTGCTGAAGATTTACCTTCACTGGTAAATGAAAGCTTACAGTATGTGGTCTTTTGTGTCTGGCTTCTTTCACTTAGCATATTGTTGCAGTATAAGTAGTTCTTTTTTAGTGCTGAATAGTACCCATTGTATGAATGTATCACATTTTGTTTAGCCATTCATCAGTTGGACATTTGAGTTGTTCCACTTTGGAGTTACTATGAATCGTGCTAGGAATAATTGTATACAAGTCTTTATGTGGATATGTTTTAATTTACCTTGGGTAGATACCTAGGAGTGGAATTGCAGTTTTGTATACTAAGTTTATGTTAAACCTTTTTTTATTCTCAATGTCTCAGATCTCTTTTTATTAGATTGACAATAAAATGTTTGATCAAGAAACTAGCCTATTGAAACTAAAGTTGGTGAAGGAAGTTCTAATTAATGTTCTTGTTAATTTGGAATTAACCACTCTTTTACTCATTTTTCAAACACTTTTTGAGCTAGCCATTGTACTAACCATTCAATATTAAAGTTAACTACACATCATTAGTTTTCTTTGATGGCTGGAAATCTGTGTGTACATTAGGATGGATATACTTTTTGAGATTTTTTTTTAGTTGACTTTACTGAATTCCTTAAACTAACTTGCTTGGTTTTACTTGTATTTTTCTTCTAAAAAGAGAGAACAGGAAAAAAAAAAATGTGTGTAGTATCTAGTTTTACAGCATGGAAGGTAAATTTGACACTGATAGATTCTGTTGATGATGGTCCAAGGAACTCCAGAGGTTTGAGAGATGGGGGTTGTACAAAGCTGTACGGGAATGAGAGACCATTCTCATTGACCTACAGAGGTCTCGTTTTCTTTGTGCTAACAAACAGAGATAAAGAACATGATGACTGGCCCTGATGGTCTCAAGGAAGATAGTGGTGGTGATGATCTAAAGCTGAGAAGAATTGAAGAAATAGCTAAATTCTATGGTTCATTCAGATATGGATTACTCTACTATTGAGCTTATTTATATCAACATCCCTCCCTGTTTAGACTCCAGAGTTTTAGAATGGCAATACTGGGATGCTATAATAACTTCTATTTTAGAAAAGTTAGACACCTTATTTGGGGAGCTATCTGGTAAAATCGAACCAGAAAAGAACTAGGACTCTTTAGAGGAATGGCTTACTCCAGGGCTGGGGCACATAAAGCATAAGGTGAGCCTGGATCATCTTGTGCCAAAAAGGAAGAAAGGGCTCAAGAACATCCAAGTCATGTCAGGGACATATGCACCAGACTGAAGTCAGGTCAGTCCTGGGGCAATTTTACCAACAAAATAAGTGATGATAGGAATGCATTGTACAATAAAATAAAAGAGTCCATCCTAATATAAATAAATGAATAAATAATGGAGAAAGGAAAGCTCTACCTAACAGGAGATCACTAACAAGTGTAGAAAGAACAATTGAATTAAAAAAAAATCACCATTTGGCTTTCACCATAGTAATACTTGATTCAGGCAAGAATCATCAATCTATGCTAAAACTGGTGGGTACAAGTGTGGTAAAGAACAAGATATTTGCATAGTTTCAAAGTATCTCCCCATAAAACACTTACAAATTGCTCACTAATTTGTAAGTATAAAATACAAATTAACTTCAGAGTGAAGAAAGCTGGAAGACACATCTTAACCAAGTAATAAAAGTAACTACCAACAGGAATGGGACAAATTCACATCATGTGCTTTCTGATAAGAGGCCTTGAGAAGTACATGGCATTTTTGGCCCACCAAAAATGAACAAATCTTGAGGAAAATTAGACAAACTCAAACTGGGGTTTTCTACAAAGTAACTGCCTTATACTTTTTTTGCATGTGTGTGGCTGTGCTGGGTCTTTGTTGGGGTGTGCGGGCTGTTCGTTGCAGGCGTCTCTCTAGTTGTGGCATGCAGGCTTAGTTGCCCCACAGCATGTGGGATCTTAGTTCTCTGAACAGGGATCAAACCCGTGTCCCCTGCATTGGAAGGCAGATTCTTAACCACTGGACCAATGGACCACCAGGAAAGTTCCCTGCCTTTGAGGCTACTAATTCTATGTTTTGTTTTGTTTTTAACTAGTCCACACTTTATTTAGATTTATTTAGTTTTTAGCTAATGTCCTTTTCCTGTGCCAGGATCCTATCCAGGTGGCATGCATTCTTTATGGTGAAGTGTTAACATATCAAATTATTCATTTGGGAAAACCAGTGTATTTTCTGTATTAATTATAGAAAATTCATGTTGTTTTTGAAATTTACCTGCCTACCCCCAACCCCCCAATCCTCCTAAGTCTCAATCTGTTTTTTTTTTAATTGCAATGTTAGATCTATGTGCAAAAATATAAAGTACATTGTGATTATAGGTTAACAGGTACATGTTTAAGATTTATTTTGCCTGTATGTTTTTACTGAATGACTTACTTCCTATTTCAAGGCAAGTATGAACATGTGGCATGATGACACAACTGTTTCTTAGAAATTTGTTTAATTTGTTGACTACTGCCCATACCTTTGGTAATCCTGTTCATGACAAAAAAAAAAAAAAAAAAAAATAAGGAACAGGCTTTGTCTGGGGGGATTCAAGTCTAATGAACCACATACGTACACATACATGCGCATACTAGAGGTCAGTACCATTACCTCTCAGTGAGAAATGAAGGCCAGGAGATTTTGATGGTCAAGACTGTGATCACTGGAATCTGAGTAACTCAACTTAAAACACTTAACTCTGCTCTCACTTTGCAGCCTTACGTTGGGCAGATGATTCACTTGCCTTAAAGTTCTGGAAAACGGGGAGACAATTCTCCATCAGGACTGCTATACAGAATAGTGATATAATGCATATGAAGCAATTAGCATAATCCTGATATGTAATAGTAAGCCCTTATAAATAATGTTGACTATTATTATTATAATATATACCCAAAACATAAAACAAATGAGCTGGGGAACATACAACCCTAGTATATGGAGAATAACATACAACCCTAGTATATGGAGAATAACAAAAATCAGGTTGTATCAACCCCTTATTTAGGGATGTGAACCACACTTTACTTTTTTCTGGTAGCCCCACTCACAGTGGCTGCTATCCACACTTTCTTTCCCTAACTCAGAAATACCACTCTGAATACTATAGTACACTCATAATTTTTAATTAAAGCACTGTGTCCTCACAAACACTTTCTTCAAACTCAAAGCAAGCATTGTGCTTGAAACACTGTAAAACTTGCCAAAGAATCTGAATGGCAATGATAGTAAAGGAAAATACAGACTACGTTATAAAAAACAATGGCATTTGGGGAAAATAGTAAGAGCACAGAGGTTGCTGTGAGCAATAGAAATTGAAACTGATGAATCATTTTTCTTTCTGATGTAGGCTCACCACCCAGAGCCAAAATACTTTGCAAAACCAAAGCCACTATCTATCTTCGGTCAATACATGTCTTCCTTCCTAGAAAGCTCTATCTCCCTCATAATCCCTACCAAGTTTGCATGGACTACAAGGTTACTCATGATCAACCCTCCTTACTAGTTGTCAGTGTTTGCCATTATACAATTTCATACTAGTCCAAAAAATATAGAGCATGTAATATAAATATACATGTTACTATCTATGCAAAATGTTATCGATTTTATAAAGATAATTAAAATGACCCAGTTTGCCCTATAGTTAATTCAAACAGGGGTCAGCAGATTATGGCCTGAGGGTCAAATCTGGCCATGCCATTTGTTTACATGTTGTCTATGACTGTTTTACTCATAAAGCAGAGTTCAGTTGTTGTGACCAGGATCATATGCTTTCCAAAGCTGAAGATACTTACTACCTTGGCCCTTTAGAGAAAAGGGCCAACCTCTGTAACTATAACAAAACTACCCACTAAGTGTCAATTAAAAAGCTACAAATAAAGAATTAAAAGAGTTCAGAAAGTTGGAGTGGTCACTTTCAGCAACGCCATTTTGAGAACTTTTTGGTACCAATAGAAATAGGACTAAAAGAATAAGAATGCAGATCGGTTATAAACTTCTAGGCAACAAAAAATGATGGAAATATGTGAAGCAAAGAAAAAGCAAGAGAGAGGATGAAGCTTGCCAATTAGGTTAGTCATTATTCTCTTACGATAATTTGCAAAGGCCTTTTCATCTTTACCATTTTTCTAATCTGATGTATGTTTTATACAAGTCACATTCCATATGCTTCTAAGATATCTCTTAATTATATGCTTGCTTTCCAGCTGGGAACCCCACCCCAACAAGGCAGACTCACAGATATGAATTTGGTGACAAACATTATAATTAATGACATTCTCTGAAACTCTGCCTAAATTTAACCTTCTTAATCTTTTCTGTCATTTGATATTAAATATTTATTCAGCACCAGAAGAATGAGATATTATTTATCTTCCAAAACAAAATCACATGACCTTGCAACACATTATTTGCAAAGATTATTACTGTGCTGCTCTTTTCGTTTGTGTTTGTTCCTTTTCCCTAAAGTTCCATGATGCAAAAAAGCTAGATGGATTAGTAGGACTTCTAGTCTTAAAAGACCAAAAATTATTTTGCTTTAATCAGAAAGGATATATTACATTAACAGGTCTAGGGGAGCTATTTTTAAAAGCTCTTGAAAACTAAGTTTTCATTACAAAAAAAAATTTATTGCAGAAAGACAATTTATGCTTACATGTAAAAATATTTTAGGCTCAATATGAAAAGCTGCTGCCATATTACCTTTTGGCCAATTATTCAGATAGCCACATTTTTATAACCTGCTTTATGTACTTAAAACCTAAGAGAAATGTGAACCACAAAAAAAATAAGAAACAAAATACAGTATTTGTAAAAAAAAATGACTATCTTATTTGAAATATATACAATTCTCAACGTATAAATGAATAGGCCATAAAGTGTAAAACTTTAAGTGTTATAGGTTAGGACAAAAAATTAAAAAATAAAAAATGTAGGGGGAGAGGAGAAGGAAGAAGAGAGAAAGGGAACAAGGGAGGGAGAGACAAACAACCAACCAAAACTAAGACAGTCCAGATTCATATAACTGCTCATCTGATGTGAAAAGATGAAGAAAAAAATGGACTTTCAAACTTGAAGACTAAAATGTTTTACTATGTCAACATGAAATTCCTTCAGAGCTCTCATAATATGTACGTAGTTCTGGAACAAAATTTTTACTTCTTAGCTTATTAACAATGTGTACATTTGAAAATAAATATATACAATATATCAGAACAAACCCTTCAGGACCATATTTAAGCAAGGACAACCAAGGAAACAGAATTCAGGCATTTAGGATGCCTGTAACATTTAGGATATATGGTATTTTGAAGACTAATATTCTCTTCCTTGCTCGTTAGCCTGAAGTCTTCGTTATACACATGTTGTTTCTAAAGTAGTTTCCTTACAGAGACAAGCATCTTGATGGGCCAAACCAATTTCATTTTCTCCAGTACTACAAAAATTAAAAACAAAGAAACAGAAAATAATTAGCTTCACTGTTCACAAAGAAAGAGAAACAAGTTTATAGTTCTAAAAACTGCTTAGAAAGAGACATATAATTCTTTAATAGAAAAAAAAAACCCAAAACACCCTCAGGTAATTCCAGTCCTTAATTTTTTTAAAAAAAAGTCTATTAAAAAAAAAAAGGTGAAATTATTACTTTACTACATGCCATGAAGAGGATTTAAATTAACTACAATGTACAGGATTCCTAAGACTTGGCTTAAAAATCAGTTTATATGAGCAAATATTTGGGAGAGGGAATGTTTGCTAACTGTAAGCTCAAGATGATCTCATTATTACACGGCAGACAAATCTAGCACTAGGAAGGCAAAAATTCCACTGAATTCTGCAGTGACAGATGATTAATATTTTGAGTAGTGAGCTTAGTTCTTGGTATGACATTTTTAGAGACTGTGAAAATGTATAATTTATTCCAGAGTGCAGCCAATGCACAATACAGAGTACAGAAATGGTCTGGAAAAAAAAAATCAAAGGAAGCAGTCCTGAAAGAATAAGAAAGGCCCAGTCAAGAGTTGTTTTGGGGCCAATACATTAATAGTGTTCAATATTAAAATATCAAGTTAAAATAAAAGATATCAACATTTTTAACACCTATTTTGTGCTAGGCACCCTCACAATTATCTCAAAGTAATGTACAACAGTTAAAGGTTGTTGTCTTTAACATGTACAATCACCCACTCTCTCAGTAAGAACAACTCTGGGCACCTTTTTGGGGTGAGTCATCCACACCTCATGTGCCCTCTGATTCAGTCAAATATATGCTGGCTTATCTTGGAGGAATTAAGAATGCTTTTTATGGGTCACAAAACTTTGTGTCTATGAACTTCACTTCATTATTACTCTGAAAGAAAACGGGAAGGAAAAAGAACCGTGCTGACAAGTGGGTTTGTGTATGTATGTGCACATGCGTGTATATGCTTATAAATGTGAAAGATGCTGACTGATTTTAATCTATATAATTTAAAGTGGCAATTCTAGAAAGAATATGGTAAGATTTATTTTTAATGCTAATAAAAGGAATGTAATTTATAATTTAAGAAGCTATTTAAGTATTTTCTTAAAGGTAGTATCAGAGAAAATAAACTTCTCAAATGGTCCTTGGCACTTACATAAAATCACATACATTTATTTGGTACTATGTACCAGGAACAGTTCAGCTTCTATGGGAGACCCCAAGTTACTTTAAGACAAAATGCTTATATAAAGAAACAGTTATTTACCCCTACCCGCAACCCCTCCCCTGCACACACCTGAAAGTTAGACAAATGGGTGGGGACTCATTCTAGGCAAAGAAAAAGGTGTACTACTTGGGGAAGTAGGGATATTGGGTATAGGAAGTGTCATGGGGTAGCTCATCAGGGTTACAAAGAAGGTTCTTTTAGAAGGCTGGTAGAAGATGATGAAAGTTGAAAATGCAGATTAAAGGCAAACTGCGAAAGTTCCTCACTGACATGCTAGGAAGTCTAAATACCCTGGAAACAAAGAAAAACCACACCTATGTATCCACACCTGTGTATACGTATGTTTGTATGCGAGAAAAATGCTGCTACTAAACAGATGGTCTCTAAGAGATTTCATAAATATTTCAAAGTGTCTGTACCTATGGGGGAAAAAATTAGTAACACTATGTAGTAGAGCCAGCCCAAAATATTCCACTCCCTTCACATTTAAAGAACTTACATAAAAGTTCGATATAACAGAGGGGAGGGAAAACAATAGTTAGTATTACAAATAAACTTACTAAAGCCGATAATGAACCGAACAGGCAAATCTTACCATGGAGTGCATTCAAGTGTCTGAAAACTTTCCTTAGAAAAGATAAGGAAATTAAATTTGTACTGATGAAAAATAAACTGTAGGGAATTTTAGCTGAAAGTTATGGAGCATTCTGCTGAGTGCTGCTATTACGATAACTAATCTTAAAACCTTAAAACATTTGTAATGTACCAAGTGCCTATATTATAGTTTATAACATCATAGGTTTTAACATAGTTATGCAGCAGTACTGACTGCAGTGCAACAAGAGAGAACATGTGAGTCGATAAAATTCAAGACTGGGTTTTGGCCAATGTACAAGATAAGTGATATCCCATATTTATCATATTTATCAGGGATTAACTGTTCCCAATAACTCCTTTTTATGTCATACACTATTGGCTGTCTGCATGGATTTTTTTTCTTTTGATGCTCAGATGAAAGATTAAAGAGAGAAAATTAAAAGATCATTTTTAAAATTTACAAGTCTATTTTTAAAACTCACCACTCACCACATAATCTATTCATACCTAATAAATTAAGACATAGATGTAAATTGAGAAAAACATTATTTAGAAACTACTGTCTATTTCTACAATCCAGGGTTTGAGTTTGAATCTGGACTTTTTCACCTGTTCACCTTGAGACCTTGGGCAAGTTATTTAACCTATCTAAGTCTCAGCTTTCTCATCTGTAAACAAGCCTAGTGATACATTTACTCTACAGGTATGAGGATTAAAGGAGGTACTGAAGAGAAAAAAGTTTACATAATTTCTGGCACATTTAAGTGTTCAATAGGCTGCTATTATTGCTACTATTGTGTTTTTGTTGTTGTTCTTCTTCTTATTCCTTACAGGATAACTCAAATATATTAGGACTAGATCTGGGACACAAAATGATAAAAAATAGTTTTGTATGATATACTGGTGTTATTTATTTAAGCCACGTATCTGGGAATCATCTGACTCTTTAGAAAAATATTTACTAAATTAAAAATCACTTTGTTTTAGAACTGAAGAATTTCTATTTGGTCACATAATTCAATACTTTAAGTTTTGATCAATGAAATATTTTACATTGCTCTTCTTTATTCCTAATGGTAAAATAAGATCCATATAATGTAAAATCAGAAATGATGCTCTAGTCTCTTCTCCTTAGGGCATCTTTTGCATCCATGCCTTCTTAAAGTAGATGAGAGTAGAACAGTTACAGTGGAAACATCCTACACTGGGTTTAAGAACTAAGATCAGTACCTAAAGGTAAAACAGAATATAAATAAACAAAATTACTCAAGAAAAGCCCTTCAGAAGGCAACATACTGGAGTCATTTCTCAAAGAGTCCAAAATAGGAAGCTTTCCCCTCAGCACTGATGCAAAAAACCTATTTCTTTGTTTGAACAGCAGATGGGGCAGATGGCTTGTACTGAGGCCATGTTGTACAAAAAAAAATGAGAACCCTCAATATTGGAATGACATTCAGCATTGTAAGAAGTTACGTTATGGCAGGAACGTCGGATCTGAAACACTTCGGAGGGAGTCCCTGACACATTTACTAGACACATGGGAAATATCAGGCATAAGGAACACACTGTTTTCCTCCTTTCACTGTTGTTTTTTTTAACCCCCTCAAGTGTAAGAGTGTGTGTGTATAGCTGGCTTCTCTTAAGTTAAAGGTGCACAGATGGGACTGCACATTCATGTGACCCTCCACTCGGACCTGTGGTCCTCCTCCTTGAACATCCAGGGGCTAAGGAAGGGTCCTTGCCAGATGGATGACAGTGATCTTTGTTCTTAGTATCCTGAGCTGGGACTTAGGTAAAATTTCTGAATGCAATCTGTTCTTACTTTTTAACATTTAGTGTGCAAAAAAATATATATTTCTAACCCTAATCTATAAAGATTCATTTAATTAGATTTAATATGTATTAAGATTAATGAAAATCACATCCCCTTTCTCCAAACTTCTACCATCAATCAGTGAAGAGAGACAGGAAAAAGCAGAAACTGGAAAGGAATGGGCTGCAATGTGAGAGATTTCCTTTGAAAGGCATAGTTTTAGAGCAGGAAGTGATCCAAACTAAGTGACCTCCACCTTTCTGCTGGGAAGAAGAGTTCTGATGATGCAATTTCAAAGACAATGACCCAAATAAAAGTGTTTTTCAGTGGAAAATTTCTACCACTAATAGGTGGGTGTTGCTAGGCAACAAATATTGCAATGTTTAATCTCTACCCTTACTAGCAATTGGCGTGATGGAATAAAATAAGCCTTTTCAGCATTTCAACATAATAGTTGTATCTGGCAATTTTTTAGTCATTTTAAAGAATACTTCTTTTATGTAGAAAGAACTTTTGTTAGCATGTATCTGTCTACCTCCATTTTCTAAAAACTGGGTTCTATAATCCATAATGATTAACAGGAATACACTAAAATTAGCGTAACTCAATTAGCAAAATGCATCCTTATAATAAATGCTATGAGTGACAAAAAACAGATGTTGATCATCAAAATTTGAGTGTGCATGTGATTTATTAGTATCAATATTTAGAAAATGTATATTTAGGAATGTGAATTTCAAAGGGAAAATAAACTTCCTCAGAGATTAGTTAAGAAACAAGTATGCATCTATAATTTTATAATTTGAAAAGACTTATGTGAAATTAAGACCTCATTTAGTATCTCTGGTACCCTTCAATGCCTAAGCAAGTTCCAATTAAATTTAATATTCTTATGTTACTCTTTTTTTTTTTTTTTTTTTTGCAGTACGCGGGCCCCTCACTGTTGTGGCCTCTCCCGTTGCGGACGCGCAGGCTCAGCGGCCATGGCTCACGGGCCCAGCTGCTCTGCGGCATGTGGGATCTTCCCAGACCAGGGCACGAACCCGTGTCCCCTGCATCGGCAGGCGGACTCTCAACCACTGCGCCACCAGGGAAGCCCTCTTATGTTACTCTTATGTTGATATTGTTTTAGTTGTACAAAAGTATGAGCAGAGATGACATATTTAAAGAAATCTAAGAGCATGGATATTTTCAGGTTAACTTCTTGGGATAAACAATATGGGAGTCTTGTTAATCACTATGTTGTACACCTGAAACTTATATAACATTGTAAATCAACTATACCTCAGTAGAAAATAAAAAAGAATATGGGATTCTGATAAAGACGACTCGAGTTCTGCAAACTACAAAGTAATCTAGATTATCATTGGTTGGATATGGGGGGTCAAAAGATCTGGGTTCAAGCCTTGATTCTGTGCCTTGTTAGACACATGAAGTTGGTTAAGTCATTATACATCTCTGGGCCTTTTTCCCTTACAGCTCTAAAATATTCTGCTGTGCTATATGCTGATCCAGATCTGCCATTAGCTAGCTTGGTGGCTCTGACAAGTCACTTACTTACTATCTGAGTCACAGTTTACTCTCTTGAGAAGTGACTATGATTAATGACATGTGAATCAAACCTTGAGTTGGCACTTATAATAAAATATGACTCAGACTGGTGTTCAGAGAGAAGAAACATGTTTTGTTCAGAGACAGAAAGAGTATCAGCTAACATTTACAGGAAAAAAATTCCCTTATGCTCATTAGATATTTCTTAAGTGTTTAAAGGCACTGTGTTTCTGGGTCACTGATATACATCCCATCCTTTAAGAAGTTTGCATTTTAGGAGTTGTAAGGTAAGTATCCAAATATCTGTAATAGAAAACAAATATAAGTTCAACTTATAATAAAAGTACAAAGTACTATTAATATTCAGAGGAAGATGAATCAGAGTGGCATTAAGAATAGATCTTGGAAGGACAGACTGGATTTTAGCAAGCAGGAGTTTACAGATGATTCATTATTAAGAAGATGGATATTCTGGGCTGAAGAAATAGAACAGCAAAGTAGCCAGAGAAATGGAAGAAGATAAAAATATTGAGAGAAAGAGAGTATTAGGAAAATAGCTTAGAAAGAGGTTTAGAACACAGCAGTCTGGAAGGCCTTGAGTTCCTAGAGATTGGATGTCACTTTTAGGCACTAGGGAAACACTTTTCACATTTAAATTTAAAACAAAACAAAACCCAGTGTAAAACAGTATTTTGTGAAGATATATCTAACTGAAATATTTAGCATAATAAAGATAAGAATGCTGCAAGAAAAAAAAAATACTAAAACAGAGAGAACAGTTATGAAGGATTTTAGTTACCCAAGGTATCATAAAGTGAAAAACAACTGGGTTAAAATGTCTATAATGGGAAAATGACAGAAAACGATGATTTAAAAAATGCTTAAAGAAACTCGCAAGACTTGGTAACATTCTGTATACTGAGTGAGGGAGAAGTTAAAACAGACAAGCTTTGAGCTTGGGTTATTTGTAAAATTATTATTAACTGAATGTGTAAAGTCAGGAAGGAGTTTACAAGGAGAGGAGTGAGAGGATGTGGGAGAGGAAAGCGGCCTAATTTTTCTGTTTGCTGATCACTTCCAGCATCAACCTCATTATGAAGTTTAAAACTAAAACAGTTTTCAAATCTGAGGTTTATCATCAAAAAGTCTTCCCTCAAACATTTATAGGAAAGAGTCTGCTAACCAAAAGTCTACAAATAGATCTGTATGTGCTACACATCGCTTTTCTCAGCTTCTAAACTCCTTTCCTAGCACTTCACAGTTTACCAAAATCCAACGAGTGTCCAAGTCTCACTTGTCAAGGCCTCTGCTAGACCCAAGATTATTCTCAAGAAGGGTTTATAGTCACCACTGACTAAAAAGGACAGATACACCTATGCTGACACTCCACAATTTAGTTACTAAGAACATTTCAGTGGGATGTTTTAGTGCATGTTACTAGTGCATCGAACACTTTCACATTGGAAGGTTGGTGAGATGTCAAGAAGGCTTGACAAAAAAAAACAGAAAAGATGTCATTGGCAGGGAAAGGTATGGTTCTGTGAGGATTCTAGGGTAGTACACGGAGAAGCTGAGATGAACACACTGCCCTCAGAGAACTTACCTGGGCGAACTTGTGAATCTGCTCTACCACCGCGGCAAACAGAGCATGGACACTTTCATCAATCAGACTCTGCATGTAGTGCACTGCCTCTTCATCAGACAGGTCTAGACGAAATTTATCCTGAACCTACAAGGTCACAGTCTTATTAGCTTTTGAATAAAGAAAAACACACATTTCGAAAAGACAAGAACAAACAGATATAGGTATTATTACAATGAACTATTCTATGCCAAAGAAATGATTCATAACCTGTAAGGAGTTCTGAATACTATTCTCTTGAATGTGGAACTTTAGTTTTTGCTATATGCTCTTTATATCACCCTATCTTTGTTGGTTGTAAATATTTCTGCAGAAAAAAATTAACAAAGTGAATAGAAAATATAATTCTGTTAGACCCTGCAAATTTAAAAAGAGACAAAAATTGTTCTTTTAACTCAAAGGTGTGCTTTAGTATTTGCATTTCAAAGCTAGAATTATAAGATTTAAATTGTGACATAATAATTATTAACAATCTCCTTCACTTTATGAAATGGATATAGCAAGGTAAGCTTATATTACTATTCTCCCTCACCTTCTCTGCCTACACAAGAACAGGAACTATGTCAATTGCTGGCAAAATGAACTAAACTAGATCTTCTAAAATGTCCCCTTTCCTATAGGAGTTCCCTGTACTTCTGCAAAGAACTACTTCAACTGGCCTATAATTTCCAAAGACAGAGGACTTTTTCATTATTTCATATTAAAACATACAGTTGATTCTCAATAGCAATAAGTACTAGAAAACTTAGTAGAGATATATATCAGAATAGTTCCCTAAAACACAAAAGCCAATGTTACTGAATGACTACTTTGTGCTAAACACTGTGCAAAGTACTTTACATGCAGTATTTCACTCAACTCTCAGATGGCTCTGAGGTAGATAATATCTCCATCTATAAGATGCAGAAACTGAGACACAGAATTTATGCAGCCAATCCAGGGACCTTTAACTGATGATAAGTGGCTTGCACTTCCAGACAATTGCATCCTACTGCACTAACCATTGTACTAACTCCTTTCTCCTCTTATAAATAACCCATATATATTTCTGAAAAGGCAGGCTAGGAGAAAATGGGATTTCCAAGTGGATAAAAAGTGGTCCACATTTAGTATTTCCTTTTAAGTATAGAGTTTAACTACTATAAAACCAGGAAGAAGAAAGGGCAGACAGTATGACAACCCATGGCCCTGCTCAGTGCTCTTTTCTCTTCACTGCACTGGAAGTATACCAGCTGATCCGACAGCCCTCAGCCTCAGGATAGAGGAGGTAAAAGAGAGGTTAATATAATAAGTGAAGGACAATTTGGTGGAGGGAGACCTAAAAGTATACTTTCAATCAACTCTCTCTCCCATTTCTGGGTCCCAGTTAAAGAGTTTAATCCATTATATTCCTTGATTTCTACTTAGAGAGGTCACGTCTGACAATTTTGGAACTATTTTTTAAGAACGTCAAAAAACTGTAGGGCAGGAGAATCAAAATAAAACTTTAACCCAATTTATCAAAACTTGCATACTTACATAAGTACTTAAATTACAAACAGAAGATATGTATTTAGCATATAAAGAAAATGTTATTTGCCAAATATGAAGATATTCTCTTTTATAACAAAGGTTAACAACATATAAATGGTTGATCTGTTTTCGTATATACTGACTTATGTTAGGCTACTTGTTATTGTCCCCTAAGTCACCTCTGTGACTTTCACCTTTCCAGAATTTCTCCCCTGACTTCTTGGCTATCCCTACCAGCTCCAAACCCTCTCCTTTCATACCTCATTAGTAAGGCTGCACTCAAAACAATCTGGAGAGTGCCTTTAAGCAAAAGGATACACACTTGTAAATCTCAGCCTCTGCACTGTCTTTCAAAGGTAGATAAGATACCCTTTGTTTAAAATATCGTGAGAATTTCCAAAATGTGATGCAGAGACACAAAGTGAGCAAATGTTGTTGGAAAAATGGCACCAACAGACTTGCTCAACACAGAGTTGCTACAACCTTCAAAATCTGTAAGAAACGCAATTATCTATGCAGCACCATAAAATGAGTAGACAGTTTAAAAAGAAGTAAAAAGAAATTGATATATATGTACTAAAATATGTTATAAAAAAGGAAAATATTGTTGAACTTTGTTATGATTAAATAATTTGAATAATATGTACTTCTCTGAAGACTTCAGCCTCAAATGTGCTACTCTGTTTCTTTAGCTGGCTTTCATTCATGAGATCAATGCAAAAATTTTCTAGGTAGTAAGACTTCAAAGTAATGCCAGCAAGTGTTATTTCACAAAGTATTAAAACCTATTTCTACTTCTTAAAAAAGCCAAACAATATGAAACATAAATTTTAGTCTATTGCAGCATCACTTTCCAATATTATTATTACTTTAAAGTCAAGTTTATGTTGCAATTGGTTACTTCACATCCTTGATAAAACAGTAGCAAGCAAATAAATCTTTATGGAATACCCTTTTGGGTAAAAATATGGTAAAATACTTTTTGTTCAAGGTTCACTTAATTGAAACTAGAATAAACAGCTAGGGAGTAAACAGTGTAAAGAAAAATGACTAAGGTACATGCTTTTCTTCCCCATAAATTAATTGCTTCATGTGTTAAAGGATGATGCCATAAAGAGAGCTGGTAACAAATTAAACAATAAAATCATGATTCTCTAAAAGAGAAGCAAAAGTTGAAACAAAAGAACAGTAACTATATAACAACTGGCAGAAGAAACTGGAAGACTCCGTTTGACAAATACTGTTAGAACTTTCATAAATGACTTCTGAACACAAGTGAAGTCAGGCAACAGTGAACATATGACAGAGATAGATGGGTTTAAAATAAACAGCAAAAACAGATCCTGAAAACAGCAAAGCAAAAAAAAAAGGCAACAACATTTGAAATCTGGTGCAGTCATCAACTTTAGCTAAGAAAACGTTCATCAACCATGTTTCTTGATGGATGAGCTTAAATTGACAAAAAATAACCCAGGCCAAAACCTAGTGTGATAAGTAGTCCATTGCCTAGTTTGGGGGTGGGGGGTGCTGAAACAGTGCTTCCTGGATAATAATAAATGAAATCTTAATAAGAACATAATTTCCTTAAATCGTTAAGCAATAAAATATTTACATTAAAATCCCTCTCATTGCTTGCCAATGACTCATAAAATTAGGTAAAAGAGATTAGCTTCATTCATGTTTGCAATGATGTAAATATTTTTGTATCCCCCAAATCCATGTTGAAACACTAATGCCCAATGTGATAGTATTAGGAGGTGGACCCTTTGGGAGGTGTTTAGGTCATGAAGGTGGAACCCTCATGAATGGGATTAGTGCTCTTATAAAAGAGATCCCACAGAGCTTCCTAGTGCCTTCCACTCTATGAAGATACAACAAGTTTTCGACCCAAAAAGGGCCTTAACTTGACCATTCTGGCACCCTGATCTAGAACTTCTAGCCTCCAGAAGCATGAGAAATAAATTTCTGTTGTTTACAAGCCATGCAGTCTCTTGTATTTTGTTATATATAGCAGCCCAAATGGACCAAGACAATGTTTAAACCACAGAGGTACCTTTCTAATAATGCTCAGAGTCAATTACATCAGAACTTAGGGATTTTGGTGCCAATTATTAATTTAACCACCAGGGCAATTCCATCTATGAGACTGTTTTAATTTTAGTAATTTTATACCTCTGTAAGTTAAAAAACTACACTAACTTTGAAGTTCAGTATTAATAACCACACTGATATTTAAGATCATTTTATGTTACCTTGGATAAATAAAGTACACTACATACATCCCTCTCAATGAATCAGAGAGTAAGAAATTAATTTGAATAAAAATCTTCAAATCTGTTACCCTTCCTCCCATCTCCTGCTGCAACTCAGGGTACGATTGTTCTGAATAACTGCTCATCTACGTGATGGCTTTCCTTCATTCTTCTCTTTGCAGGTTAAGTTAAGGCAGGTCTCTATTCTCCTGACACAGTAAGAAACCCCTGTAAGCAAGGGTATGAATGGGAAGGATAAAGAATGGCTGTTTGCTTCTGCTTCTCCATACTATTACAATATTTTGTTTCTGATCCTTAGCAGGCTTAGTCTGGGAGTACCAGGAATCAGGTATCCCAGTAGGAATATTAAAGAGAAGCTAAACTTTCAGGACAAAGAGCAAGGGCTGTGATAGTAAGCTCCCTCTCCTGGTGTAGTGACCTATTCATGTGACTGTGGGTACAAACAGGCAAGGGGATAAAACTTGTTGCAGAGGACTTGAGAGGCTGTCATATTCTGGAATGTGAAACAAAAATATACACAAGGTCTCTTTCTTAATTCATGTTACTTAAGAGTCTAGGGGTCAGGACAAGGGGAAATGGGTTGTTAAAACCCTGTTATTTTTTACATATGAAAAGTAGACTATGATATCTGAGGATGTATAAAAATTACCTTTTTCACAGTCTTATCTGGTTCAAGAGCAATATCTGGAATGTTTGCATCCACCATCAAGGAAAACAAGTTCAAAATAAGATTAGAATACCTAAAGGAGAGTGGGAAAGAAAAATAAATAGCAATGTGTTAGAATTTTGCCATTCTTTCTCATATTAAGAGCACTCCTAGAAGTAGTGCTTTATAATGATTACTATTACTCCTATGGAAAATAGAATGTGAGCTTATTCACCAGCTGTCTCAATGAAAAGCAAGCCTTGAAAACATATCTTATTCTAAGGTCTTGATATAATGCCATTTCTAGGTCCCCCACTAGGGAACACACTTTTGGAGTAACCATCTAATAATGACAGTTTTTCATTCTTTAGTAAGTATATTCTTTTTACAAGGGATCTAAGGGGAATCTGCTTTATACCATTAATTAGCATTACTAAGCAATGAAGATCTGTCTTTGCTCAATGCTGACAAGAATCTGCTACCTTAAGACTACCTCAGTATGTCATGGGTAAATGAGTCAAAGGGAAATAGTGTGAGTTCACTAATCATTCATAAATATCCTCTAGGGACACTAATCCCACCATCTTCGAAAATATAATGACTGGCCTGGATATAAGCAACCCTAAACAGAGGAGAAAATAGCTTGTACTCTTCTACACTAAATATGTGCAAGATATCTAAATAACTTCACCTTTGGAGTATGCTGGCCCCTGTAGGAACTAAAGGTTTATCCTCATCAATCATCAAACTTTTCATCCTCCTCCAAACAAGAATAAAGAATGTTACTATTCCAAATCTCATTTCCACGAGTGCAGCCATGTGGGGAAAGGTATCATTAAGTGTACACTGGGTGCAATCCACCTCCTGCTCCAGAACACTCTCCCCTTGGACAGTTATGCCCTGAGCGGCCCTGCAGCACTGTAGTGATAAAAGGAGGTCCAGGTTTGACTTTGGGGATGGATGTAAGTGAAGAAAGCTTTGGTTTTAGGCAATGAAGGTTTCTAGCTGGTCTTGGTAGAAGTGTCAACACAAGTGCCTTGCATTGTCTTCTCGAGTGGATGGAAGTCAGGACTTTAGGTTATGCAGAACCTTTATTCCAGCCATCTACTTATCCATAATATAAAAAAGTACATAAAAACTAATACTTGAACTGTAATGAAAATAGAACTTGTAGACAAAAATGACTATCCATATGAACCTCAAATTACCTATTTCATCATTTTTGAATTTTATATTACCCATGAAAATCAGGCACTATAATGAAAAAATTCTACCTTGATATAATCTTCTAATCAAATTAGGCCCTAACTCAATTATACTCTTTTAAAAAAAGTATGATAATAGCTAAACAGCTTGAACTTATAGTTTTAAAAGTTACTGATTTCCTTGTGGGAACTGATAAAAACCATGTCACAGCTTATTCCATTTCTACCCACATAATAATTTAATTCATTCAACCAACACATATTTATTGAGTACTCACTCTAAACACTGTTCTAGAAACTATGGGTATAGTGGTGAACTGAACAAACAAGGTCTCTACATACTCATGAAGCTTACATTCTGGAGGAGAGTGGGGACTCACACAATACACTGACAAAGAAGATAATTTCATGAGTACTTGACTGACAAAAGATTTTTAAAAATAAAGAAAAAACAGCAAAATGGGTCAAAGACTGATGGAGTGGGGAGAAAAGTCATCTTAGGGAGGTATGATGTTATTCTAACTGTACTGAAATAAATGAGTTTAAAGAGTAGAGTGACATACTCAGATATGCATTTTGTAAAAGCCCACACTGGCTATCTTGTGGGGAATAAGAATGGAGGAAGGGAAACTATTTTACAGATGTCCAGGTGGAAAATAAATAATATGGACATTATCAGGCTATATTTTGGAGATGGACTGGATATCACTTGCTTCAAGATGCCTTCAATAAAGGGGAGAACAGAGAACCTGCATGTCACCAAGGATTTAGCCTACATGGGGAACTATGGTTATTTATCAAAATTAAAAAAAAAAAATGAATGAAAGAAGAACAGGATTTGGGGCAGGGAATCAAGAGTTCCATTTTAGACACATATTGAGTTTGAGATCCCTACTACATTCTTAGTAGAGATGTCAAATAGGCAGTTAGACATATTTCAGAGGAGATAATAGGGCTGGTGGTAATAGTTTGGAATCATCAGCATTTGGATCCTATTTAAAGTCACAAGTCTAGATGTAAATGCTTAAGGAGAGAGTTTAGGGGAAAAAGATCCAGAACTCTTTATACTGATATGGAACTTGTAGATAGTTTAATATATAGAGGTCAGGAAGAAGAGGTAAGGTACCAGCAAAGAAGCAGGAGTGACCAGTAAGGCAAAAAGAAAATAGAGGAGTAGGTTACACCAAATAAAAGAAATGTTTTTAGGAACAAAGACATGGTCAACTGTGTCAAAGCTTCTAGGAAGCAAAAGTGGCCACTGGATTTGGTATAGGTAATTATTTATTTTGATAAAATTAGTTTCAATAGCAGAGTAGGACTGGAAGACTTACTGGAGAAACCTGAAGGAAGAAAGGAGGCTAGTAAGTGAAAAGTGGGGGATCAAGATTTTGGAGAGGTAAATTTACTACTGATGAGAGGGAGTGGCCAAGGTTGGCTTTACATGAGGAGGACACAGCCCCGAGAGGGGTCCGGTCATGGCTGGACCATTTATGCAGATGTTGAAGTCACAGAAGCAGGCCTGAAGAAGAAGACAAAATTTTCAATGAATGAAAATGACAGGGAAATAGGCAGTTGATGGTCAGCAGTAGGTAATTCATCTGATTTCACGGTGTGTGTCTAGGCTTTCCTTCTTTAAGAAGGCAATGGGAAGAAATGGTTCGGAAGTGGCATTAGGGAGCAAAAAGGGCACCAGGCCGTTCTCTAAGCTCTGTGGTATGTAGGAAATGGAAATAGAGAGAAGGGTCCACTGAGAAGGCTTGTAAGGACTGGTGTCAGTAGGATACAACCAACTGCTACATATTATGTTACGAAAAAATATTCTTTCAATGAACCCTTAATTATTCATACTCTGTTTTGTTGACTATATAGGGTTTGTCCCAACCTTGCCATAGGGGGATCTCAGGAATCTACCACAAGGTAACACAGGGAGAGGAATACAAGGTTCAGTTTTGAAAGGGATATTTCAAAGTATATCCCATACCTGGCTGCCCATTAAATTCATTTGGGAAGCTTCTATGAAATACCAATGACTGGGCCAAATCCCAGACCAATTAAATCTGATGGGGCTCAGAACTGTTTTGGTCCCCCCTTAGCCCACAAAGAACCCCAGGTGATTTTAACGGTCAGCCAGGATCTATGTTAAAATGTCTGCCTTTATGGAAGCATGTGTGTTCCTTTTGTAAAAGGCAAATATTAATGTTTTCTCCATTATCTGCTGGTATACATATAACCACCCATGCTTCTATTATTATGGCAAAGGGAAACAATGTAAATAAATATAAAATGGAATATTCTATAAGAAGCTTAAGCATCCAATTACTTTGTGGATAACCTGTCACTACCTTAACTGTATTAATCTTTTACATCTGTTGCCATTAACCTGCATTTTCCATTTAAGACAGAACCAGTTACACAAAACAGAAATTATGTATTAGTCATTCAAATGCTATCCAGAAAAACAGAAAGGTTACCAGAAATCTTTAAAGCCATTATCAAAAGAAAATATAAGGTTAAGTTTAAAAAAATGATAGAGTGGGCAAAGTGGGCAAAACCAAGTCTAAACAAAGATGTAAGGATGGATGTGATATAAATTAGATTTTTAAAAAGGAGTAGGTTAAGTACAGAGTTCAAGGAAAATGAACTCTTTCTCATACCCATGCTTATGCCAACCACCATGCTACTCACTGGGTATACAAAGATGGTCTAAATTTTTCAGTAAAAACCTTCAATACTAAGAATAAAAAGCATTAACTACAACAAGTGAGGTTCTTAACAGCATTTCAGACATCTTGTTTCCCCTACAATCTATCCATTTTGCATGCAACAAATATCAGAGTAGAATCCTATAAAAATATTTATTTAACAAGTGTACTACTTCTAGAAGGGAAAACAATGAGATTAGTGATGAAAAGTAGTGTGATCAATAGATTCACTGCTGTTTGGTGACTACGCAAACATCCTCTAAGACAATGTAAGAACTTTGCTTGATACAGCAAAATGCATTCCAAATTTCAATATTTTTACTGAAAAGTTTAGGCCCTCTTTGTATCATCAGTGTCTAGCATGGTGTTTGGCATAAACATGGATTAAGAGAAGTTATGTTTTCCTTGAACACTTAATATTTAAAATGTTTTAGCATTACTAAAGAGTTGCCATAAGAGTATTCAAAAAATAAATTTTCTAATTTATTATTGGTATAACAGTGTATTTTGTTATATGAAAATCACACCATAAAGTGTGTTCCGGCACCTGTACAAGTAACATTCATAACTTAATTCAAAAGGGACTGCTCTGTTTGTGGTCCACAGTTTATTCAATGATTTCTTGTTGATCAGCAATCAACAAAAACCATGAAAAGAACACAGTTGGTCACACCTAAAAACTCTAATAATAAGTGTGTCAAATATCCTTACCTCCAAACAAATTTTTGGCTATCTGGTTACTTCTTATGTCCTAAGAGAAATTTTTACTAACTGAACCATATTCTAAAATACAACATTAAAAAATAAATGTTTATCAAAATATTAGGGTCTAGCTAATCTTAACAGTGAAATTTTTGAAAATAAAAAAGTAAAACAATTTTCATGAAGACTTAACATAAAGTGAGGTAGATTAATCTCTTTATGATTTTTCTTAGTAGTGAGGAAAGTTAACTTTTGGCTCTGTACTAATAATCTGCCTATTTTCTCATTTTGCTGAATTGCTACTAATCCATTATCAATGACAGTTTATAAGACACATTGTTTTCTTTCTGCTTTCAATAAGATAGAGCACCTTTGACATTTCTCTAGTTATCATTGCATATCATCTTGTCTGCCTCCTCATTGAGATCACCATAGTTTCATCTAGCTTTCTGTAGGCTCTATTTTAAATTAAAAATCCTAGGTATTAAAGTGGAATTTTCATCTCTGAAAGTGCTTCTGCATCCAGACACCCATCTTCTCATTATTCCTTTAGCATTTCTGGAGAGTAAAACTGAGCCACTCTACCACTCATAGGATAATAATGCAGCTGTTTGTAAAATGTACGTTAAAGTTTGTGACCTGCGGTCGAGACTGAGTTAACAGTGAAGGCCTATTGAGCCACTGCAAAGATGAAACCTTATTAATATAAGACAGCCATTCACCTGGGACCAGTAGTATCAATATCACCAGGGAACACGGCCTCACTCCAGATGTGATGCAGAACTGTTCGTACAAATACTGAAGGTTCTTATTCAACATACATATACTGTCTATAAGCTGAGGTTACAAAGACAGAAAAGACAGGGCCCACATGCATAGGCAACTCACTTCTACTGGTTACATATTCACCTGGAAGAGCATACAGGTGTCTCCTGAGCTGGGATTTTTCTGGTGGACTAAGAATATTCATTTTGCATAGTTAAGTTGAAAATGGAGTTAGAATAAAATGATCCATTATTTTTGACTAACCATCAGAGCCATGTCCTGAATTTAACAAACATGACTTTTAATTTATCTTTTTCCTGATGATATATGATGTCCAGTCCTAAGTAAATTTGGATGAAGGAAGCAGAGATACAGTGGCCTTAGAGAAAAAGGGATAGAGAAAAAAATCAACATTTTTTTTAAGCAGAATGACTGATGAGGTGCTGAAGAGAGACAAAATCATATGTAACATTTATTCTTCAACTGTTTCGGAATGCTCCAAACTAAGGTTGATAAAGGTGCTAAAAAATAAAAATTACTTGACTAATCACTCCAAGTGAGCTAAATGCTTCATTCTTGTGTAATGCTAGCTTCCCACTTGGTGGGATTTAGCAGTCAAATAATTAGTGAGAAAGCAAGAAACTGTCTTTTTCCTTTGATATCAGACTGTTTATCAAAATAGTTATCAAATGTACATTAAAAAATACTGCTGCCTGTGTCATTTTAAAAAGAGTGATGCTAAAGAATGTATACATTTGAACAAATATTTTTCTTGCTCTGTGAAATCAATTTACCAAAATTCTCTATGTCAAGCAAATCAACTTACCTTCGAAGGTGGAGAAAAGCTGTGTAACACTGTTTTCGGAACTCTTGGTACTGTTCGCTCTGTGTGCCCCCCATTCCTTCCACCATTTCTTTATTCAGCTTCATAGGAGGAGGAAGAGGCTTTGGATCCCGACCCAAAATATATCCAAAGTCTATGTGGAAGAGTTTGCCTGGATGTTGATAAAAAACTCATTTGTTTCCAGAATTTTATATTAAGGAACTGGGAAATAGATATGTCATATAATTGGTAAAGCAGTGTCTCTTCATAAAGAATATTAGTTCATGATGAAGTCTATTAAATTGTCTGATCCTGTATCCACAGGCTAGGGAGTGGCCTTCAGAGCATATTTTATTTCCCTTCAGCTCACATTCATTCTGATGAAACTATACTTAAAATCATCCCACAGTAATATTTTAAAATTTAAATCCTACTTTTAGATCTCCAGAACCAAAGATAGCTAAAGGCTGGACAACTTTTAAAGGTATTAGTAGAAATTAGTAT
Source organism: Aethalodelphis obliquidens (assembly GCF_003676395.1). Classification (NCBI taxonomy): domain Eukaryota; kingdom Metazoa; phylum Chordata; class Mammalia; order Artiodactyla; family Delphinidae; genus Aethalodelphis; species Aethalodelphis obliquidens. Next base: position 20,230,945 of record NW_020837976.1, on the reverse strand, counting down.
CTTGTAGCAAATTTCTTATGCTAAAGGAAGATCACTTCTTTAAGTATTCCTGAGATGAATCCTTCCTTTAACTTATCACTATTCTCCCCACCTTCAAAAACATCCCCCCAAATTTCAAATTATATTGTTAGCTTCATTTGAATCATTTCCAACTAATCTGTGTTACTCATTAGCTGCAGACTAGGAAACCAAGCACAGTATTCACCTCTGTCAAGGGCTGAATACAGCTATAGTGCCCAAGAAGACAAACCCTTGAGCAGTCATCTAAACTCGTAGGTCACATATGTAAGAATGTGACTGATCAATCACTTTAGAGAATGATTCACCACTGAAATCATAAAGCATCTTTTGATTTACAAGTAGGTATAAAGTAGGCATACATTATAACACTAAAAGTAACACCCTGGATTCTACAATCTAAGTACCACCAAGGCAAGGACTTATGCATTTTGTATATTGCTGTTTCCCCAGCCTCAGAATAGTTTCTAGCACATACTAAGCAATCATTGTTGAATGAAGAAATGGACTCCCTCTTGCAAGAACACCAGAATCACAACTAGCTACTGGACAATCATAAGCAGGAAGACACTGGAACAAACCAAAAAAGATACCCCATATCCAAAGACAAAGGAGAAGCCACAGTGAGACGGTAGGAGGGGTGTAATCACAGTAAAATCAAATCCCATAACTGGTGGGTGGGTGACTCACAGACTGGAGAACACTTATACCACATAAGTCCACCCACTGGAGTGAAGGTTCGGAGCCCCACATCAGGCTTCCCAACCTGGGGGTCCGGCAATGGGAGGAGGAATTCTTAGAGAATCAGACTTTGAAGTCTAGTGGGATTTGATTGCAGGACTTCGACAGGACTGGGGGAAACAGAGACTGCACTCTTGGAGGGCACACACAAAGTAGTGTGCGCATCAGGGCCCAGGGGAAGGAGCAGTGACCCTGGGGAGACTGAACCAGACCTACCTGCTAGTGTTGGAGGGTCTCCTGCAGAGGCGGGGGTGGCTGTGGCTCACCATGGGGACAAGGACACTGGCAGCAGAAGTTTTTGGAAGTACTCCTTGGCATGAGCCCTCCCAGAGTCCGCCATTAGCACCACAAAAGAACCCAGGTAGGCTCCAGTGTTGGGTCGCCTCAGGCCAAACAACCAACAGGGAGGGAACCCAGGCCCACCCATCAGCAGAAAAGTAGATTAAAGTTTTACTGAGCTCTGCCCACCAGAACAACAGTCAGCTCTACCCACCACCAGTTCCTCCCATCAACCATCCTAGATAGCCTCATCCAGAGGGCAGACAGCTGAAGCAACAAGAACTACAATCTTGCAGCTGGTGGAACAAAAACCACATTCACAGTAAGACAGACAAGATGAAAAGGCAGAGGGCTATGTACCAGATGAAGGAACAAGATAAAACCCAAGAAAAACAACTAAATGAAATGGATAGGTAACCTACCAGAAAAAGAATTCAGAATAATGACAGTGAAGATGATCCAGGACCTTGGAAAAAGGATGGAGGCAAAGATCGAGAAGATGCAAGAAATGTTTAACAAAAACCTAGAAGAACTAAGGAACAAACAGAGATGAACAACACAATAACTAAAATGAAAACTACACTAGAAGGAATCAATAGAATAACTGAGGCAGAAGAACAGATAAGTGACTTGGAAGACAGAACGGAAGAATTCACTGTTGTGGAACAGAATAAAGAAAAAGAATGAAAAGAAATGAAAACAGCCTAAGAGACCTCTGGGACAACATTAAACACAACAATATTCACATTATAAGGGTCCCAGAAGGAGAAGAGAGAGAGAAAGGACCAGAAAAAATATTTATAGAGATTATAGTCAAAAACTTCCCTAACATGGGAAAGGAAATGGCCACCCAAGTTCAGGAAGTGCAGAGAGTCCCATACAGGATAAACCCAAGGAGAAACACACTGAGACACATAGTAATCACATTGGCAAAAATTAAAGACAAAGGAAAATTATTGAAAGCAGCAAGAGAAAAACGACAAATAACATACAAGGGAACTCCCATAAGGTTAACAGCTGATTTATCAGCAGAAACTCTACAAGCCAGAAGGGAGTGGCATGGTATACGTTAATGAAAGGGAAGAATCTACACCAAGATTACTCTACCAGCAAGGATCTCATTCAGATTCGATGGAGAAATCAAAAGCTTTACAGGCAAGCAAAAGCTAAGAGAATTCAGCACCACCAAACCAGCTCTATAACAAATGCTAACGGAACTTCTCTAAGTGGGAAACACAAGAGAAGAAAAGGACCTACAAAACAATTAAGAAAATGGTAATAGGAACATACATATCGATAATTACGTTAAATGTGAAAGGATTAAATGCTCCCACCAAAAGACACAGGCTTGCTGAATGGATACAAAACAAGACCCATCTATATGCTGTCTACAAGAGAGCCACTTCAGATCTAGGGACACATACAGACTGAAAGTGAGGGGATGGAAAAAGATATTCCATGCAAATGGAAATCAAAAGAAAGCTGGATAGCAATACTCATATCAGATAAAATAGACTTTAAAATAAAGAATGTTACAAGAGACAAGGAAGGACACTACATAATGATCAAGGGATCAATCCAAGAAGAAGATATAACAATTACAAATATATATGCACCCAACATAGGAGCACCTCATACATAAGGCAACTGCTAACAGCTGTAAAAGAGGAAATTGACAGTAGCACAATAATAGTAGGGGAATTTAACACCTCACTTACACCAATGGACAGATCATCCAAAACGAAAATAAATAAGGAAAGAGAAGCTTTAAATGACACAGTATACCAGATAGATTTAATTGACATTTATAGGACATTCCATCCAAAAACAGCACATTACACTTTCTTCTCAAGTGCACACAGAACATTCTCCAGGATAGATCACATCTTGGGTCACAAATCAAGCCTTGGAAATGTAAGAAATTGAAATTATATCAAGCATCTTTTCTGACCACAACACTATGAGATTAGAAATGAATTACAGGGAAAAAACGTAAAAAAAAAACAAACACATGGAGGCTAAACAGTACATTACTAAATTACCAAGAGATCATTGAAGAAATCAAAGAATCAAAAAATACCTGGAGACACACGACAATGAAAACACAATGATCCAAAACCTATGGGATGCAGCAAAAGCAGTTCTAAGAGGGAAGTTTATAGCTATACAATCCTACCTCAAGAAACAAGAAAAATCTCAAATAAACAATCTAACCTTACACCTAAAGGAACCGGAGAAAGAAGAACAAACAAAACCCAAAGTTAGTAGAAGGAAAGAAATCATAAAGATCAGAGCAGAAATAAATGAATTAGAAACAAAAAAAAAACAACAGCAAAGATCAATAAAACTAAAAGCTGGTTCTTTGAGGAGGTAAACAAAATTGATAAACCATTAGCCAGACTCATCAAGAAAAAGAGGGAGAGGACTCAAATTAATAAAATTAGAAACGAAAAAGGAGAAGTTACAACAGACACTGCAGAAATAAAAGCATCGTAACAGACTACTACAAGCAACTGTATGCCAATAAAATGGACAACCTGGAAGAAATGGACAAATTCTTAGAAAGGTATAACCTTTCAAGACTGAACCAGGAAGAAACAGAAAATATGAACAGACCAATCACAAGTAATGAAATTGAAACTGTGATACAAAATCTTCCAACAAACAAACACCCAGGACCAGATGGCTTCACAGGTGAATTCTATCAAACATTTAGAGAAGAGCTAACACCCATCCTTCTCAAACTCTTCCAAAAAATTGCAGAGGAAGGAACACTCCCAAACTCATTCTATGAGGCCACCATCACCGTGATACCAAAACCAGATAAAGATACTACAACAAAAGAAAATTACAGGCCAATATCACTGATGAATATAGATGCAAAAATCCTCAACAAAACACTAGCAAACAAAATCCAACAACACATTAAAAGGATCATACACCATGATCAAGAGGGATTTATCCCAGGGAGGCAAGGATTCTTCAATATACACAAATCAATCAACGTGATACACCATATTAACAAATTGAAGAATAAAAACCATATGATCATCTCAATAGATGCAGAAAAAGCTTTTGACAAAATTCAACATCCATTTATGATAAAAACTCTCCAGAAAGTGGGCCTAGAGGGAACCTACCTCAACATACTAAAGGCCATATATGACAAACCCACAGCAAACATCATTCTCAATGGTGAAAAAGTGAAACCATTTACTCTAAGATCAGGAAGAAGACAAGGATGTCCATTCTCACCACTATTATTCAACATAGTTTTGGAAGTACTAGCCACGACAATCAGAGAAGAAAAAGAAATACAAATTGGAAAAGAAGAAGTAAAACTGTCACTGTTTGCAGATGACATGATACTATACATAGAGAATCCTAAAGATGCCACAAGAAAGCTACTACAGCTAATCAATGAATTTGGTAAAGATGCAGTATACAAGACTAATGCACAGAAATCTCTTGCATTTCTATACACTAATGATGAAAAATCTGGAAGAGAAATTATGGAAACACTCCCATTTACCACTGCAACAAAGAGAACAAAATACCTAGGGATAAACCTACCTAGGGAGACAGAAGACCTGTGTGCAGGAAACTATAAGACACTGATGAAAGAAATTAAAGATGATACAAACAGATGGAGAGATATACCACATTCTTGGATTGGAAGAATCAATATTGTGAAAATGACTATACTACTGAAAGCAATCTACAGATCCAGTGCAATCCCTATCAAATTCCCGATGGCAGTTTTTACAGAACTAGAACAAAAAATCTTAAAATTTGTATGGAGACACAAAAGCCCCCGAATAGCCAAAGCAGTCTTGAGGGAAAAAAACGGAGCTGGCGGAATCAGACTCCCTGACTTCAGACAATAGTACAAAACCACAGTAATCAAGACAATATGGTAGTGGTGCAAAAACAGAAACACAGATCAATGCAACAAGATAGAAAGCCCAGAGATAAACCCACACACCTATGGTCAACTAATCTATGACAAAGGAGGCAAGGATATACAATGGAGAAAAGACAGTCTCTTCAATAAGTGGTGCTGGGAAAACTGGACATCTACATGTAAAAGAATGAAATTAGAGGGGCTTCCCTGGTGGCACAGTGGTTGAGAATCCTCCTACCAACGCAGGGGACACGGGTTTGAGCCCTGGTCCAGGAAGATGCCACATGCCGCGGAGTAACTAAGCCAGTGTGCTACAACTACTGAGTCTGTGCTCTAGAGCCTGTGAGCCACAACTACTGAAGCCCACGTGCATAGAGCCCATGCTCTGCAACAAGAAGCTACTGCAATGAGAAGCCCACACACTGCAACGTAGAGTAGCCCCTGCTCACTGCAACTAGAGAAAGCCTGCTCGCAGCAACGAAGACCCAACACAGCCAAAAATAAATAAATTAAATAAATAAATTTAAAAAAAAAAGAATGAAATTAGAACACTCCCTAACACCATACACAAAAATAAACTCAAAATGGATTAGAGACCTAAATGTAAGGCCAGACACTATAAAACTCTTAGAGGAAAACATAGGAAGAACATTCTTTGACATAAATCACAGCAAGATCTTTTTTGATCCGCCTCCTATAGTGATGGAAATAAAAATAAACAAATGGGACCTAATGAAGCTTAAAAGCTTTTGCACAGCAAAGGAAAGCATAAATAAGACTAAAAGACATCCCTCAGAATGGGAGAAAACATTTGCACACTAATCAATGGACAAAGGGTTAATCTCCAAAATATATAAACAGCTCATGCAGCTCAATATTAGAAAAACAAACAACCCAATCTAAAAATGGGCAGAAGACCTAAATAGACCTTTCTCCAAAGAAGACATACAGATGGCCAATAAGCACATGAAAAGCTGTTCAACATCACTAATTATTAGAGAAATGCAAATCAAAACTGCAATGAGGTATCACCTCACACCAGTTAGAATGGGCATCATCAGAAAATCTACAAACAGCAAATGCTGGAGAGGGTGTGGAGAAAAGGGAACCCTCTTGCACTGTTGGTGGGAATGTAAATTGATACAGCCATTATGGAGAACAGTATGGAGGTTCCTTAAAACAACTAAAAATAGAATTACCATATGATCCAGCAATCCCACTACTGGGCATATACCCAGAGAAAACCATAATTCAAAAAGACACATGCACCCAATGTTCACTGCAGCACTATTTACAATAGCCAGGTCATGGAAGCAACCTAAATGACCATCGACAGAGAAATGGATAAAAAAGCTGTGGTACATATATACAATGGAATATTACTCAGCCATAAAAAGGAACAAAATTGGGTCATTTGTTGAGACGTGGATGTATATAGAGAGTGTCATACAGAGTGAAGTAAGTCAGAAAGAGAAAAACAAATATCGTATTTTAACGCATATATGTGGAACCTAGAAAAATGGTACCGATGAACCGGTTTGCAGGGCAGAAATTGAGACACAGATGTAGAGAACAAACGTATGGACACCAAGGGGGGAAAGCGGCGGGGGGTGGGGGTGGGGGTGTGATGAATTGGGCCATTGGGATTGACATGTAGACACTGATATGTATAAAATTGATGACTAATAAGGACCTGCTGTATAAAAAAATAAATAAAATAAAATTAAAAAATTAAAAAAAGCTTTTGCTTATATACACAAGTTATTTTTTTCCTTAGAATTTGAATCTCTAAAACATTATGGTGATGATTATTATATAACAACCCCAAATAGTTAAAAGCCTTCCTAAAGTGGCTTATCATAATTCTTTCACATATTTTAGTGAAGGAATTTATTTTTAAAAATCTTAATAATAAAATCAAGTATGCAGTTATAAATGAGATCAAGATAGGCTGATAAGTTACAACAAATATATTTTTTCTGTGTAATGCATTTGCATCTATACATATGAATTAAAATAGCCATTACCTTATTAGAACTTGAGAGAAATATGAAATGAGATTTATTTTCTTAATGTTCAGAATTTATTTTCTTATTATAACTATAGGAGCATGATTGCGACATTATCCAAATGAATTGTTCAGTACTTTTACTGATGTAGTAGCTATGTGCTTGAAATATTTTGCAAAAATTCTTGTTAACAACTCTCTTATTTTTGCTCATTTTACTTATTTTCATCCAATAAAGCCATGTGAACCAATAAAAAAAAAGAAAAAAAGAAATGAATTCATTTAAAAAGCCAACTCAAAATTTCCCTAATGCAACCTGCCCACTCTCATTTATCTTGTAATGCATTCTGACCTGTTTTATGTGGAAACCTATCCTCCATCATTTTTGGGGAAGCTTCGATTTCTTTCCTTCAATGGCACAAGCCATTGTTCTTGAGGCACATATATTGAGTTTTTACACACTTTTGCCATCTTGCAAAATATTTTTTGATAGTGACTCTATCCAGTTAAAATGTTAAGCTATACCCTTCTGTCTATGCCTTCCTCTGAGCATTAACACTGTTATCTGTGAACTTTATACACCATCATTAGGTCACTGTTGGAAACATAAACAACAATGGGCATGGAACTGACTCTAGTTGTGGTAACAAAGTCCCAGGTAACAGTGATGCCCTGGCAGGCACTCTGAGTCAGGAGCATAATGGCCCTTTATTAAAACACTTTCACATCTCACTTGATCAGGTACGTGATCCTTATAAAGTTGCTTAACCTTTCTAAGGTTCACTTTCTAAACTACAAAACAAGTTAATACTGATAATTACTTTCTATGGAAGAATTAAAACAGATAATATAGCTAATACTTAACACAGTACTTGATAGACAGTAATCACTCTAAATTTTAAATACTGAACTTTGTTCAAAAATAAATATTGGGCTTCCCTGGTGGCACAGTGGTTGAGAGTCCGCCTGCTGATGCAGGGGACACGGGTTCGTGCCCCGGTCCGGGAAGATCCCACACGCCGCAGAGCGGCCGGGCCCATGAGCTATGGCCACTGAGCCGGCGCGTCCGGAGCCTGTGCTCCACAACGGGAGAGGCCACAACAGTGAGAGGCCCGTGTACCGAGAAAAAAAAAAAAAATACATTTTAAACATGCTTAAAATGTCCCTGATACCTGAGATCACAACGGCCAGAAATTAGTAAAATTAAATATTAAAGAGATAAGCAATCTTATTTTCTGCAACTTCTTCAGGCATCTTTCTTAACAAAGAAAAACTAAATAATACATTAAACTGGAAATGTTATAAAACTCTGAAAATGAGAAAGAACTTCAAATGTGCCAAGGCTGGGTAATAAAAAGTACAAATTTTAGGCAATAATAATATTAAATTTAAGTAAAATTCAAGATAGATACTGGCACTATTTTCCCACAACAGTAAAACTATATTGCAAATTACCTGGAGTTGACAGAAGGTGTACTGAATTTGGGACATGGAGTTCATATACAAAGAGAAACAACAGCTTACAAATGAGTGCTCATAATGACAACTAACCAGAGATTTAAACATTATCATCACCTGGCTGTAGAAAAAGTAGCCATTGTCCAGGAGGAAGAAATTTTCTTCTACCCTCCTAGGTTCTCTGGCGGGTCTAAGAATTAAATTGACATGAGACAGATTAAGAGGAGAAAATCAAATCAAAGTTTAATAACATGTAAACATGAAAGAGACCCAGAAAAACCAAGTAACTCCCCAAAATGGCTGAAACCCTCACCCTAAATACCATCTTCACCTAAAGACAAAGGAGGATGTTGGGGTAGGAGTTGGGACTTCAAATGTGAGGAAGGCATGAAGATGGAAAAGCAAATGTTTGGGAAACAAATGTTTGCTAGGCCTTGCAGAGACAATGGGACACAGAGTGGACTCTAAATTTCCAAGAGTCTCGCCCACCAAACCTAGCCTGTATTCTTTGCAGATATTTCTGGTGATAGCTCTATTCCTGTTATAGGTCCTCTATCTAAATTCTTCAGGCAGTTAGGGGCAAGGTCAAAGGTGCTTCCAGAGGCTTTTTGGCCTTGATTGTTTTCAGCTTGAAACTGCATGCCAGAAACATTTTGGGGTAGCTAATTTTGTTCCCCTGCACCATCATCAATGTAACTATTGCACTGAATACCAGTTTTCCATTTATCGAAATTATCTTAATTTTTTTTAAAAGATATACCAGGTTTAAAATATTCTGTTCAAACTGGAGAATCGGTTAAAGTCTTATAGGGAAGCAAAACTTGCCATCCCAAAATGTCTTTCTGGCATGAAAATTATTTTTGATCTGAAACCAATCAAGGCCCAAAAGGATGAAACTTAACCTTCCCCCAGCTACCTAAAAAAATGTCAGTAGAGGATCTGTTCCAGGAAGGGACCTATCACCATAGATTAATTATAGTATGAACTATGTATGCAGACAGGGAGGAACCTAGCGAAGTTTGTTAAAAATTCCTTTGTGTCCTATTGTCTCTGCATGGCCTAGCAAACATTTACCAAACATTTGCTTTTCTATCTCCTTGTCAATTGCCTCTCCTTCTTTGAGGTGTCAAACCACTATCCCCAACATCCTCCTTAGTCTTTAGCAAAAGATGGTATTTAAGGTGAGGGTTTCAGCCATTTTGGTGAGTTATTCAGTTTTTCTGGGTCTCTCCCATATACATGTGTTAGTAAACTTTAGTTTTTCTCCTGTTAATCTGTCAATAATCTCATGTCAATTTAGTTCTTAGACCAGCCAGAAGAAACTAGAAGGTTAGAGGAAAATTTCTTCCTCCCCAATAGTCTCTTAAGAATTTTTTTAAATGGATATATCTGGATCTATCTAGTATAGTAAATGACAAATGGAGGAGGTGAAATGAGAAGGAATTCTAATTAGATATAGATAGCAAGGAGCCTGTGGAGAATTGAAAAGTGGTTTTGTCTCCCCACCCCAAAAAACAAAGGCAGTAACAGGTTAGCTAAAAGCTTCCTATAGCTCACACTAGGGCTACCTAAATCAGCATGCTTTTGGTAAGCAGTTATTAATGAGGCTCCTACCTCACCTATTTCTATCAAAACACTTTAGCTGAGGTGTATATTGAAATTATTTGTTCACTCCTCTTTCTCCCCAACACTAAACTTTTAATGAATCATTAAGAGTCTTATACTCAAGAACCTTGTTCCATTTATTTTTGTTATAGTCCTGAAACCTAGAATATTGCCTAGCATACAGGAGTATGCAATGTTGGCTATTCTGCATTTATTTAACCAATGACATCTCAATTTCACCTTTACAGCTTAGACAACTTTTTTTTTTTTTTTTTTTTTTTTTTTTTTTTTGTGGTGTGGTACGCGGGCCTCTACTGTTGCGGCCTCTCCTGTTGTGGAGCACAAGCTCTGGACGCGCAGGCTCAGCAGCCATGGCTCATGGGCCCAGCCACTCTGCGGCACGTGGGATCTTCCCAGACCAGGGCATGAACCCGTGTCCCCTGCATCGGCAGGCGGACTCTCAACCACTGTGTCACCAGGGAAGCCCTTAGACAACTTTTAATAACATTACTGATGTGAGAAATTTTCTTCTAGAAACCTGATAGTTCTTATAGACGTTGTCATGTTTTAAAAATTTTGTGTCTTCATTTCTGTGAAGATCTATAATGAAATTAATAAAGGCTGAGTCTGGATCATCTGGATGCTACCTTACTCCTTAATACTGTCCTATGATTTCAGTGTTTTTGACTGGGTTGGTATCAAACAACAAACCTACTTTAATTGTTGCAGGCTAATACTAACAGAAGCAGAGTACCTTGAAAATTACATTACAGCATCTGGAATAAATGAAGGTTATGAAGCAGTTCGAGGAAAGTAGTGTAAGAATATTAGCATGGGACAGGACATTAACAGCACTCTGAATTGAAACTCACACTATATTATCTATACCATATTCACACTAGCAAGTGGCAATTTAGTTTCAGTATTCCTTTTCTGTCACATTAATATTGTTAGGTTAAATTTTGTTAGTTTGTAACATTATCTTATAAATCTGTTTGTATTTTACAGTTATGTATGAGTAGATGCATAGTAAGTTAAGATCAGGTTTTATGTTGTACATATTTAAGATTATAAAATGTAATATGTCAACACGGGGGGTTTCATTTCTGTTTAAAACAGTCCTACGTATTGCTCTTGATTGAAAAACACATTTTCAGAATTCCAAAATGTGCTTCAGGGTCTCTAAACACAATGAAATCAGTATTTTTGGAAGTTCACAGACTTCACCAATTTCCCAAGGGAAGTCCAAGATTCCCAAAAGATGAGAAATCAGTTTTGGAATAAGTAATTTGAAAATTCGGTACTTACTGGGAAAGCACCATCTCCTAATCTCTTAAGGTTCAAGGGAGGATGCTATCACTGAATTTTTCATGATTTGGTGAAAAGTTCATGATCAACTTCTGTTAAAGGTTTCACTGCCTTCAGCTAAACACATGTCCTCTGTTCAACTAAGCTAAGCACTTCATTTTCTGCTTATTTTCATCCTGGACTTCCCATTTATTATCTACCTTGTTAGACAAATACCATTCTACCCTTCAAGAGTTAAGAAATTAGAAGCTTACAATATCGTGGGTACAGATAAACCTTTCTTAGTTCTATTTATTTAAATAATGCTTTGTTATCAATATATTTCCTACTGATACCCACCACTTGAGCAGAGAACCTATTTGACCAATCTTTGATTCAAAACTGCTACCCTTAATAAATCATGTATCAAATGGTATCAACCATCACACAGAGTTTATTTAACGGGCTTGGTGCTTTTTAATAGGAAACCTAGCCCCACTTTTCTTCATTTCCTAACAGGCATTAATGGAATTCCAATGTCATCTATGCATCACTGCCTCCAAATGAAGAGTATACTTCTATCCTTCTTGTAAGAAAATTCTCAAAGAACAGGATTACTACTTAATTATAAGGCATAAAAGATTCAGTATCTAACTATGAAACCATTACTATGCTTTGCAAGTTCAAAGAGGAATGTATTTTGAAAAGAGGCTATCAACGTTTTAAGAAAACTTATCCTCATACCAAAGGGAATGGCTTTTTTAAACTTAATATCTGTAAATTAAACTTTTAAGAATTTTTAAAATACACTTCACAAAATTAAAAAAATGTTAAAAAAATTCAGGGAATGTGGTTTTATTCAAATCTATTACATTAAATAGTCAAGGAGCAAAGTGTACATAAAACAAACTTAATGTTAACTGTAACTACCTTCTTTTGTCCCTGCCTTGCAATATAAAGGGAATAAGAGGTGTTAATTAATTTTTCCTGTTATTTGCATAAGTGACATGAAAATATTTTTTAAATTGTAGTTGAAGACATTTGTAGTTCTTGGATTAAAGAGACTAGATACTGCCAAAATTAATAGTATTTAGTGGTAGAGTTTCTTATTTATTTATTTATTTAATTTCCCTTTTGTCTATTTAATAATTAAATACAACCAATCTCAAAACTGTACTTATTCCATTTTTTACACTGCTTATTCCTTCTACTTGACTCTCTCCTGTAATCTCTCCTATAAACTAGACTCTAATTTTTTGAAAATCCCACACAATTCCCAAATTCAAAAATTCTTCCCTGCTACTCTACTCCCCAGTAAGTTTCCCACTCTCAATTTTTTTTGTATATAACCTGACATTTTATTTTTTTCCCCAGAATGCCTTTATTTCTTACATGAACGTTATATCTTTCCTGTTGCCCTACCACAAACCCTAGAAAAAAAGAAGGGTGTGAATAACTATTTATTGATACAATGGAACTTATATTTTAGAATTAAAAATGCTCCCTACACCTACACTCCCACTGCTCCCAACACTTATTAGTTAAACCCTTATGATATACTTGGTTAAAGGTATTTTCATTTACAGTTAAAAAGTATAGTAATGAGGAAATATTTTTCAAAACTAGTTTTTGAGTAACAAAGTACAATAAGTCATACATAGGTACAGATTAGCATAGACATTACAGTCACCTGCTAAATTTTTCACATAATTTATTATCACTTCACATTCAATTGTTAAGATGGCTTCTTATAAACAGGGATAACATTAAGCTAACTAATGAAAAGGGGGCAAAACCATGTCTACTTATATCTCTGATTATATAGTCTATTTCCATTCAAGAAAAACGATTATTTAACTGTTATATATTTTCATTTTTCCTACAGTCATTAAAACAAAGTTTTTTTTCCCTGAAACACTCTTTTCTTCTAGAGAACTGTTTTAATGTCTGAAGCAGAACAGTTATTAACCCTTTGAAGATGAAAAACAATGGCCTTCAAAAAGCAATTCTAAAAGATCATGGTCTCAGGACCCTTTATACTCTTAAAAATTATTCAGAACCCCAAAAATGCCTTAGTTGGACTACCTATATTGATATTTACTACATTTGAAATGGAAACTGAGACATTTAAAAAATATTAATTAGCTTAAAAATAACAATTCAATAACGTTTTAACATGAATTTGTTTTCTATTAATAATACTTTCCAAAACAAAATATAATTAATGAGAAGAGTGGCACTGCCTTACATTTTGCACATCTTTTTTTTTTTTTTTTTTTGCGGTACGCGGGCCTCTCACTGTTGTGGCCTCTCCCGTTGCAGAGCACAGGCTCTGGACGTGCAGGCTCAGCGGCCATGGCTCACGGGCCTAGCCGCTCCGTGGCATGTGAGATTTTCCCGGACCAGGGCACGAACCCGTGTCCCCTGCATTGGCAGGCGGACTCTCAACCACTGCGCCATCAGGGAAGCCCTGCACGTCTTTTTAATGTCTGGCTTAATAGGAGAAGCTGGATTCTCATATTTGCTTCTTCTTTCAATCTATTATGATATATTGTTTTGACTGAAGTGAAAGAACAAAGCCTCTAAATAGAAATGGATTTTAAAAGGGGAGAAGAATCTTAATAACCTTTTCAGAGAATTACTGATCGTTTTCTTGGCTATTAAAACAAATTCTCAGGCCCTTCCGTACCTACTAAATCAAAAACTCTGAGCCTGGTGCCCAGCAATCTGTATTTTAACTGGCTCTCTTGATGATTCTAATATACTCAGAAGCTTGAGGACTTCTGATCTACTTTATACTGACTAATACAACTTTCAGACTCAGTCAGGTCATCATGGAAGGGACAGTGGCAAGATGAATCACCTAAATGAATTAAAACTCATATTCAGACTAATTAGGTTAGTTTCCTTGTGTTGTTCAACATCATTACCTTAAAATTTGGCACTTCTTTTTGTTCTGGGGTTACTATAAACATAACTTTTTTAATATTTTAGTTTATGAAACTTTGAATGCTTTAAAATACATTAAAATGTAATCTCTCCCCAAATTATTCATTTCGAAGCAAAACAGTGTCTAGCCAGCATTAAGGAATATATCATCTGATAAAACTTACATTAGGGCTTCCCTGGTGGCACAGTGGTTGAGAGTCCACCTGCTGATGCAGGGGAAACGGGTTTGTGCCCCAGTCCGGGAAGATCCCACATGCTGCGGAGCAGCCGGGCCTGTGAGCCATGGCCTCTGAGCCTGCGCGTCCAGAGCCTGTGCTCCACTACGGGAGAGGCCACAACAGTGAGAGGCCCGCGTACCGCAAAAAAAAAAAAAAAAAAAAATTAAATAAATAAATAAAAAACAACCAAAAAAACTTACATTAAAAAATTTACTGCTAATCTACACTTTTACTTCAGTGACTGAATTAAGCTTTGCCATATAAAAGGTAATCCGAAAGGAAGTAGATTGCTTTCCCTCCATAATCTGACGTCAAATTTTTCTAACCAGCCTATATATATTACCTGCAAAGGCATGGCTTATTTCAGCTTCCGGATATTTTACTGGAATGTGTGCTTTTCTCTATTTGTATCCCATACAAATCCAACACATTCTTCATGACCCAGTCTAAGTTACTCTATCCATAAAGTAATTTGCACCTCCTTAGGTAAAAAGAGTATAGCCCTTTATCATTTTTTATTACCTCTAATGAGAAGATACAATGTTCTTCTCAAACAAACTTAAAAAAAAAAAAGCAGCCTCTGGCTTCCCTGGTGGCGCAGTGGTTGAGAGTCCGCCTGCCGATGCAGGGGACACGGGTTCGTGCCCCGGTCTGGGAAGATCCCACATGCCACGGAGCGGCTTAGGCCCTAGGCCCGTGAGCCATGGCCGCTGAGCCTGCGCTCCGCAACGGGAGAGGCCAAAACAGTGAGAGGCCCGCGTACCGCAAAAAAAAAAAAAAAAAAAAGCCTCTACAAAAATTAACATTTTCCTTATGATAGGTTTCAGTTAACATAAAGACTGACTTCCTGATACTAAATATTTAAGAAACTTTCAAAAGATCAGATTTTAAATAATGTTAAAAAGAAAATTATTCACATGAAGACAAGTTCTCGTTATTTAAACATCTAAAGTAATGATCAATAAAGACTAAAAAAGTACTTATGGATAAAAAGGGCAGGTCTTATGTGCTTGGCTCTCTTTTCCATATATCAACTGAGAAATACAAATCAAACTGGTAAGTAATAGTATATCCACAATCTGTAGTAAAACTAAGTTTTGACAGGAAACAGATTTTTCTGAAACCCTGAGCATAGATTAAAATGACATGAAAAAACCTAGTTCATTTACTTATTTTCAAAGCATTTACTAGGTGCCTACTACGCACAGAGCTTTTTATACTCCTTTCTCTCATGTTCCAGAGAGTAAACAAGCACATATACTACTAAAATAATGAGCCACTCAAAAGAGATTTTAGAGGGCAGTAAGTTACAGGAGTTTGGATTTTAGGGTAGAAAAAGTTTTTGAGATATATTATTTCCTTATCTCTAAAATTATGATTACAAATAACAGCTAAATAAGCTAAATAAGGAAGGCATTCTTATTTCTTGGTGGTGAAATACACAAACAAAACCGTAATAGTTAGCCCACAAGGAATGTTTACTATGTGCACAGTACCATACCAAATTCTACCATATTAAATCATTCAACCCTCACATCAGGAGAGAGTTCTATTATTATTTATGCATTGAGGAGAAGAGACTGAGACACAGATATATTAGATAACTTGATCGGTCATACAATGGTGGAGGGGCAACTTAAACACAAAGAATTTGACTTTAGAGCCTGACATATTAACTCCTATGTGAAATTGTTCCCCAGAATTAAAAAAAGGGAAGTGAATCAATTGTACATAAAATTAAAGGATGATAAAGAAGATCAGGATAGGAGATGTATTGAAAGCAATGTGCAATTAGGATTAAAATGACTATTTTTCTTTGCTGTGAGCTTTCTGACAAAAGGCTCAAAGGGTATTACTCTGAAGTGCCACCACAGACAAAAAAGCTACCACTCCTCTCACTATATAAATAGATAAGCCCAGGTTAACAAGGCCATCTTTATGACCTACAAAAAACTTTCCATTTACTACAGATACCCAGTTCCTACTTCTCTTTTGTGAATGTTTTTCAATTATTTACATATTAATTTTATATGTTAATTATATCATACAGTCTGTATATCATAAACAAACAGCACGTTTTTCAGTTATACTGGTCCTTTTTTTCCCCCCTCAAATTCTCAAAAAGAAAAGCAAAACAAAACTTTTTCCAAAGAGTTGAGATAAACTCAAGTCTAATTTCATTTGAGTCCTGCCACAATTGAATTACCCTGAATAAACTTCTTAAAACTTCCTCAAAGAACAGCAACTCTGAAAAAAATTCATTTTTTCCTATCCTGTATCACAGCTTAAATTTTGTAGTTTCTTGCCAAAATAATATATTAATGCATTAATAAGTGAAATATCATTCACCCCAAAATATGCTTGTAGAAAACCATAATATTGACAAAGGAATTTCCAGACTTTTACATTTGTGATAGACACACAACGCCCTCTGCTGCACAAGTTGAGGAAACTTCAACCAAGTTAAAAATACCCACAACCAATTAAAGCATGGGCAAAAAATTTCTGAGAAATCTGAAATTGAGACTTATATTTTGCATTTTTGTACATTACCATTGTACAGATTTTGAAATTCTCTATAAGAGGTGAAACATTTTCCTCCACACATTCCTGAAGTTCTTAGTCTGACCCTTTTCTGTCTCATCTATATTTACAGGCGGAACAGTGTGTATTTAGGGTGAATCCCCAAAAGACCACAGTGAAATGAAATCTGGGTGTCTCCTTCCTCTCTGTTCCATCTCTCATATCAGGGAACTGGGCACTGACAAATCAGTAGTACTCTGATTATAATTCCAAACCATCTAAACCTGTCCAAGAAACACACACACACACACACACACACACACACACACACACAAACCTGCCCAAGCTGGAAAATGAGAATAGAAGACAAAAGGTATCTTATTTTGAAGAATGGGAGAAATGCTATTTATCATTAATAAAAGCTCCATCAACACTGAGAGACTGGAGAGTTATATAAGAAAATCTAAAGTTCTAAGTTTTTAATATGTTATGGTCTGTGTTGAAGGCATAATGGATCCAAAATATACAGTGGAAGATGCTTCATAATATTCAAGGCATTTTTAAGCACAAGCATTGAAATCTATTTCCTGCAATGAAACACCTTCAAAATTCATTTTAAATATGTAATAGTTGTCTAGGGCTTCCCTGGTGGTGCAGTGGTTGAGAGTCCGCCTGCTGATGCAGGGGACACGGGTTCGTGCCCCGGTCTGGGAAGATCCCACATGCCACGGAGCGGCTAGGCCCGTGAGCCATGGCTGCTGAGCCTGCGCGTCCAGAGCCTGTGCTCCGCAACGGGAGAGGCCACAACAGTGAGAGGCCCACGTACGGCAAAAAAAAAAAAAAAATGTTAATAGTTGTCTAAACTATACAAAGTCAAATTATAACATATGTAATTAATATAACTCGAAACTGTTCTGAAATATGGACTGTTAGTAAAAAATAAGTAGACACACAAACATTTTAAAATAAATCATTATAAATTTCTTGAAGTTGAGGAATGTATTATATACTTCCATTTGTCTTGACATAATTGGCCTTTCCTTATACAATCCAATTTCATTCAAACTAAATCCAAAAATTTAAAACACTTATCCTAGTGAGGAAGATGTAAAATGCTTGTTGTATGATATAAGTGTATGAAATTATTAAAGAGCAGTTAAGAAGAAATAACTCAAAGAAATGCTGTTTTAAAAGAGAGAGAATGTGCCTCTTATCTAGCACATTTTTAGGTAAGCTTAAAACAAAATTTAGAGCACCCTCTAGTGGAAAACTGGTGACAAGAAGCTTAAAACCTGTTTTTGAAATTTTATAATTCAATTTCCATACAAGTATCTATGACCTGGGCCAAAAAAGTATATTAGGTAGACCTTTCTTTCCAAATCTTACTCTTAAAGTATCCCCATCAATACACACAGACACACACAAGACAGAGCAGTTCTCAAAGTCCAACAGAAAATGTTCTATTATTTATCAATTTCCAGAAGAAGAGACAAGTAAGATTTGTGAATATAACATAGATCTAATGTTACTCTATACATTAAAGAATTCCACTGTGGTTATAATGATAACAATATAAAAACAAATGGAATTATTTTGGAAGTCTGATTCTTGTGGTTAAAAGATTCAACTGAAAAAGAGAGCTAAGAAAACAACACAGGAAAACTTTTTCCAAATTATAATTTTTTCCAAACACAGCATAATGTTTTTTTTTTTTCTGCGGTATGCGGGCCTCTCACTGCTGTGGCCTCTCCCATTGAGGAGCACAGGCTCCGGACGCGCAGGCTCAGTGGCCATGGGTCACAGGCCCAGTAGCTCTGCAGCATGTGGGATCTTCCCGACCGGGGCACGAACCTGAGTCCCCTGCATCGGCAGGCAGACTCTCAACCACTGTGCCACCAGGGAAGCCCAGCAGCATAACCTTTTATAAATATCTTTTGCTAAATTAGTAAATTTGGCAAGAACCTCCAATGCAATCTGATTATACTCCTTCAGGCTTTGGTAATTAAAGGGACTGCCTGGCATTAATACAGACATGGTTCCCACATGCAAATTTTACCAGATAATTTTTCACACTAATAATTTAAAACTGAATATATGAAATTCCAGACTACATGAATTAACATGGTTACTATATTAATAATTAGTCAGGCTACACTCAATTTTGGTATCAAAATTTGGAGGAATACTAACAAACTACATAATGTCCTTACCTGAGAGACTATTTTAAGTGTACTTTAAAATCTATTTTCTGTGAAGGGCTGAAGAAACTTGGATTATTTGGCATATGGAAGAAAAGGCTACACAGAAGAACAGAAATATTTATTAATTAATTCAACAATGATTTATCAAACATTTTAGCTAGGTATTGTTCAAGGCTCTGGAGGCACGGTGGCAAAGTGCATGGACAAGGTCCCTGCTCTCATGGAACCTACATCCGGAATGGGAGAGGATGATGATTAAGAAGTCAACAAGCTCCACGAGGGCTAGGATTTCTGTCCTGTTTATTTTGGTATCCCCATCACCTAGAACAATACCTAAAATATAGTAGGTGCTCAATAAGCATTTGTTGAATTATATTAAAAAGATACCTTCAGCTAGTGATAAGTGCTATAAAGAAAACAAAACAGAATAATAAATAGAGAGTAATGGAGAGGGGTGGGGTGGCAGGTATATAAATATTATTTGACTGGAGAGTTAGAAAAGGATACTCTAAAAAGATGCCAGGGCTTCCCTGGTGGCGCAGTGGTTGAGAGTCCGCCTGCCGATGCAGGGGACACGGGTTTGTGCCCCGGTCCGGGAAGATCCCACATGCCGCGGAGCGGGTGGGCCCGTGAGCCATGGCCACTGGGCCTGCGCCTCCAGAGGCTGTGCTCTGCAACGGGAGAGGCCACAACAGTGAGGCCCGCGTATCGCAAAAAAAAAAAAAAAAAAAAAGATGCCATTCAATCTTAGACTTACTCACCGAAGTCTTGAAAGATCTGAGAGAAGAGCTTCCCAGGAAGAAGAAACAACAAGGGTACTTGCCCAAGACAGGAGTGATTTTACATTCATACATTCAAACCTGTTAGTGTAGGCAAGCCACAATGGCTACAGTAAAGAGTTCAGATTTTAATCATACAGTTTGGGCAAAAGATATTGGTGGTTTCAAATGGGATAAAAGCAGTGGAAATGAAGAGGGGGTAACTTCATGATTTATTTTGGTGAGCAGTAGATACAATTTGATAATAGATTCGATATGTAAGATGAAGCCAATAGTGCAATTAAAAATGACTCCCAAGTCTGGGGCTTAAACAACTGAGTTACTATTACTATACTATGTTACTATTTATTAAGATGAGGAAACCAAGTGAGGAGCAGCTTATCAGGCAGGTAGTGGAGGAAGAAAACAACTTTTATGACTAGCTGTATAATATTTAGGATTTCAGGTAAACAGCTAATGAAATGGATTGAAATAGAGTAAGTTTGGAAGTTGCACAGAGATGGTGTTTAAAGCCATGGGGCCAAGGAGTTATTAGGAAGAAGGATGAGAATGATTATTCCACCTAACTCCAAGGGGAAAAGGTAAAGAATTAAAGATAGAGGTTAATGTGAGTTCAGTGTTGTTTGATAAGAGAAAGAACATTTAAACATTCTAACTAGAGCTGTACAGTAAGAGATTGGACTGCTTGCATACATTATGGGCTTCCCACTAAAGGAGGCATTTCGAGAAGTAAGGGCTAGATGACCATCTGTAGGATTTCTACTAAAGCAGTTCTTACAAGGGATGGGAGTTTCCCTGACATGTCCTTCCAAGGTACCATATAAAGGGACTTCAATTTAAATTCACTTATGCAACTTATTTTCTTATGAAGTAGATTCCAGGGCAAAAATCACTGGCATATAAAATGTATATTTGCTACTAGCCATTATTTGTTACCTGTTTTTGTCAGCAAAAGGTTATCCAGGTGCCTGTCTCCAACTCCAAGAATATATGTAATCACGCAATATCCAGCTGCAATAACAGTTCAAAAACAAAAGACAAAAGAACTGTGAAAAACACATGCAAACCAGGTTATACATACAACTGAATACAACAGCAGCTTGTGCTACTTTAATTTCAAATTGATTACTACTCTTTCTGACTTCTTACCTAAATTCTCAAATTAAATGTGTAATCTTTGACTCTATGAAGAGGTTATCACTTGAAACTCAAATTATTATTTGCAACAGAGAAAATACCCTGTAGAATTCTGTCAAATTATAAAAGTCACTTTAATCAAAAGTTAAATGAGGTTTCAGAAACCTTAATTATAACATGTGTCTATTGTTTCTCATTTCAAAGTAGATATGTTAAGAATGACAGTGAAAAAAAAAGTGTCTGCAGAAACACACATAATGAAGTCAACCATCCCACAACCATCTTATCTACACTATAACAAAAGTAAGTGTAGAATTAAAAAAAAAATCTTTAGAGAAACAATCTTGAAGTGCCAGCAGATAGAAAAACAAATGAATTCACGTGAGTGGTAAAGGCATGTATGAAGTTCACAGCATAATCCTCTAAATTAAGAAAAATTACCTGAGCAGGACAAGGGGCAGAGTCACTGACTCTACCTTTATTCTCTTTTTCTTTCTCTTCTAAAGTCTGGAAACCTGGCGCATGATGAAAGTGCTCAAAAAATTTAAGCAAACAACACCTGTTTGAAGCCGTTTTTTTTCTGTTCTGTTTCCCGCATTAGTAACTTAAGAACAAATGCAACTTGCAAACACACATATGACTATGCCAGTATTTACAAACACATGTTTATTTCAGACACTATGTAGAAAAAAGATCGGACCACCTGTTAATAACCAAATTAATCCTGTCTAAATTCATTAATATTAAAGTTCATTTGATTCAGGTTCTGAAGGCCATTATGGAAGTCCAAAAGTGGCTTAAGCAATGACATCCATCATCAGATTAATCTTCAATTATAATTATAAACAAAGTTACAATTTATTGAAGGCTAGGTTCTTAGCTAGGCACATTACATTCATCATGTCTAACCCTTTTAATGATGTCAGTTAAGTATTATAATCATCCTTCAAATTAAAAAACCTAAGGCTCTGGAAGTCAACAGGATTGTCGAAGGTCACTGGGCTGGGGTTTAAACCTAAGTTAGACTCTAACATCATTGCTTACGCCACTTTTGCACTGTACTCTGTGTAATTCCTCCTTCCCAAAGTGGTTATTTTGATGGATGCAACATTCAACAAGATATTTAAGCTCAAGTATATTTGTTTAGAATAACTCACCATACCCTGATTCTAGATAAAATTATATATTATATATATTTCAAAATATATCCATATGTAGAGAATGAATGAAAGATAGCATACTATCATTCAAAAAAATGCTTCTAATCATATTACTGGTCTACTAATAATTTTCACTTAACTGTAACAAATCAGTTACAGTTGACTAAACAAATCAGTTATTCTCAAAATATAGTCTGTAGTGTGACAAGGACTACTAGTTTGCCAAAAACACAATATCCTATGTACACTGCTTCCTTAAAAGAAGACCAAACTAAGATTTCTGGGGCAAGACTGTACCTACATAAAAGACTACATTTCCCAGCCTCACTTGAAGTTAGGCCTGTCCAGAAAGCAAATGTAGTTTTATGGTGAGCATTTTTATAGAGGGAGCTGACCAAGAGAATCAGAGACCTTGGTTGACACTAACATCCCTAAAGAGTTAAAACAACAACAGTAATGGCTTACATCTGGGCTTCTTACAAAAAAAGAATATAACTGTTACGTGTGTAAACCACTATAGTTAGATTATGTTAACTGATGCTGAATGAAACTGGTAGTTGGGCCACTGGGGGACTTGAGGGTCATTTACATAAAGGATGAGCAAATACAGCTTGATGGCCCAAATTGGTCCCCCTCTGTTTTTATATTTTATAAAGAAAGTTTATTGGAACAGAGCCATGCCCATTTATTTCAATATTTCTTAAGCACTATAATGGCCTGGTTGAATGGTTGCAACAGAGACCACCTGGCCTGAAAAGTATAAATATATTTACTATCTGAAAGGCTTTAGGGAAAAATTGACTGACATTTGATCTAAGGCATTGCTACCCAAAATGTGATACACAGACTGACAGTTTCACTACCACCTAGAATCTTGTTAAAAATGCAAACTCTTAAGCCTTACTTCATTCCTATTGCATCAGAATCTCCAGGGGCAATGTCCAGAGAGTGATTGTTATATATATCAAAGTTTGAAAAGCCCTCTCTAGTGTTCTAATGCATCTAAGAATCCCCTGGGAATCCTCTATGCAGATTCTGATCCAAACAGCAGGGAAAAGGCCTGAGAGTCTGTAATACGAACAAGTGCCCAGGTGAAGCTAATGCTGTTGGATTATACTTGTAGTAGCACTGCTCTAAAACTGCTGTAAAATATGCAGTTCCACAAATGACTAAAGGCTCTCCACTAAAAGACTAGTAAGTGACTTAACTGAAGGATATTAAATCTGATATTGGTAAAGAGAACTGAGAACACATTAGAACTTAGCACACTGAGTTCTCTAATAAGGGATTCACTTAGAAATCTGGTTGCCACTTGTCAAGGATACAAAACTCCTACTGATAATATGCATATGAAGATAGCTGAAATTCCTGCAATTTTCACAAAGAACAACATTGTGTTATCAGTGCATCTGAGTTGTTACATGGTACCAGTTACCTTCTTATTAATTATAAATTACAATTAGTTTAATTTTTATCACTATTTACTTTGTTTCAAGTTGTTTAGCTATCTCTAGGAAAGTAATGATTCACATACACAGCAACAGTATTTTTGACCTAAAATTTTCATGTAACTAGACCTGTATGAATTATGCCTGTCTCTGCTGATAAAGCAAGATGGTTTTTTTAAAATTTTTTGCGGTACGTGGGCCTCTCACCGTTGTGGCCTCTCCTGTTGCGGAGCACAGGCTCCGGACGCGCAGGCTCAGTGGCCATGGCTCACGGGCCTAGCCGCTCCGTGGCATGTGGGATCTTCCCGGACCGGGGCACGAACCCGTGTCCCCTGCATTGGCAGGAGTACTCTCAACCACTGCACCACCAGGGAAGCCCAGCAAGATGTTTTTATAAACTACTCTTTATCATCAAATTTGGTTTTTCAGTAATATTTCATTGTTATTACTGGATTATTTTCCAATGGAAATGGAAAATGTATGAAAAAGAGCCTTTTACCCTGCCTCAGTGTGTTAAGGTCATAAATATGTTGGATGATCATTTCAATAAATGTTTTTTAAGTCAAGTGAGACAGCATATGATCTTTCTCTCTTTCATATATATAAATGGTGGAGATGAGAATTTGGGGTGTTTCAATAATTCAAATGTCAACACTTAAAAGATAAAAGATTACATCTTGAAAAAGGTATCTGAGGCAAGAGTAGGATGATCCTTCGAAATTTTGAGGATATAAACAATATTCAGAATGATTTGAGATGGCACAGAGTAGATCAGAAGAGTTTCAGGAAAAATGAAGTTATTTTTTAACTATAATGGAAACACTATACCTGTCCAAGAGAATCTCGTCAAAAGGATGCTATTCATTAGTATTTGGACTTCATGTGAGATACACACACAAACATCTTGAAACTGGTTTTATAAAACAACTTTGACTTAAAGCAAAATACAGAGAAATATAGACAACTAAACAATACTATCTCCCTTTACTAGTAAAGATATGAGTGTGAGAATAATCAGTGTTCCCACATTTACTTGCATAATATAGATTTGACACCCTGCATAATCTGGAAAAAATGTCACCATAACTAATCGCATTCTTCTTACACTTTGCCAAAAACCTAAAACATTACTTTTTAAAATGAAAGTTATAATACATGCATCTATGTGATAATGCCCAACAATCAGATTCTAGTACAATGTTGCAACTTATTAAGCACTGAATCCTCTAATGAAAAATTCAAATGGCTTTCAACTTGCAACATTACCTGGAATGCTACCAAACTCACTGAAACACACAAAATTATTTTGTAACACAGCAGTATATATAGAAAACAGAAGGGAATTCAAAATAAGATGAAGAGAAGGCCTGCCATCAAATCAGTTATCAGGATATGAATAAATATGAAATGCTTTTATTAGGAAGAATATCTAATTTGAAGTTAACTGTCCAGGTACAATCTAAATGGCTATTTTTTTTTACATTAAAAAAAGGCATATTTTCGTTAGCTCATGGGAAAAAATGGAACATTATATAAAAGACACAATACTATGACATTTAGCACATATTATGAAATATTGTTCCAGTACTTTTTTTAAGTGAGCAGGGTTTTCAAAATTTAGTCAATACTTATAGGTTGTGTGCATATATACTTTTAAGTAGAAAAAGTTAACATTTCTTTATTAAATAGATTTACAAGGTAAAAAAATTTACAGTAACTATCAGAAAGTTAAGTAAAAAGACACGAGGTAATTGCTTGAGGGTATACAAAATATCTCAGGTAATAAAGTACTGAAAACTAGGTGTGGCAGATTAAAGATTCTTTAACATGCTTTTCATTTAAGATGGGAACTATATCCTTTCCCCTTGAATCCAGGCAGGTTCTGTGACTCCTATGACCAACAGAATATGACAGAAGTGACAAACTGCCAGCTTCCCAATCCAGGCCTTCAGAAACCAAAAGTTTCTACTTCCTGTCTCTTAGAATACTTCCTTCTGAAACCCAGCTCTGAGAAACACAAGCCATAGGGTAAGCCTTGTATGGTTGCCTTGATTGACAAGTCTTGCTGAAAAACAGTATAAGCTGCCAGCCATGTGAGTGATCTATCAAGCCTTTAGAAGTATATTAATTTTTTCAGATCTTAGAAAACACAGACTTAATGGAGAAAAAAGTGAATGGAAGAGAAAAGGGAAAAAAGGACAGAAGAAAGGAAGTAAAGCAGGAAGGGAAAGAGGGACAGGAGAGAGAAATACAGAGTGAGTAAGAAAAGGGAAACATTTTCTCTTAGATGCTTCAATTTTTTTTAGTCTTAAAATCTAAATACACTGTATGCGATCATTTTTATGGGTAAGCACAGTTACACGTAACACATGTAATGTTCCTTAGGTTAAAATAAGAATTAAAACCACAAGGAATATGAATATACATACACACATTTTATTTCAGTATTTTAAAAGTTCCTAGGAATATTATATTTTCTTTATACTTCTCAGCCAAAAATGTATCAAGTATAAATTTCGGAATAAATTATGTAGTACAAAATAACATGGAATACTACCTCATGGGAGCATTGTGAAAAATAAAAAAATGTCATGTATAAGAGAGCAATTTATAAGCCATAAAATGATAGGAAAGTTTAAATATAGTTGTTATATGTCTAGAAAATCCTCTACTTGCTTCCCCAAGCTTGACTGCTTAAGTAGAAATATGGACATAAACATAAATATAATATTTATGTAAAACAGGAATAACATGATATATGCCATATACTATTCAGGGCTCAACTCTAGTGTCAACTCCTTTATTAACCCTCCCTTAAACAATCTAGTTATTAAAAAAAAAAAATCTCTCAAGAAAATAAAAAATAATCCTCTAGAATATAAACTTCATGAGAATAGGCATAAGTGGCTGAAACATTTGAATTAATCCCTATGGCATGTCACTACTTATTTATTTCCAGAAAGGGACCATAAGTACTAATCTAAAATACCATGAGAGGCACCTCCTAACAGAGCACTGTTATCTTAGCTCTAGAGATTTATCAAAAATATAATTATTCCTGAAACACTTTTCCCACAGTCTACTTAATTGCTTACTCAAACTCAGGGAAAATCAAGGGAAAAATTACAACTTCCAGGAAGAAATAACTTATAATTACAAAACAGTTAAGTGATTGCAAAGATAAATCTATGGATAAACCACTAGCCAGACTCATCAGGAAAAAAAGGGACAAGACTCAAATCAACAGAATTAGAAATGAAAAAGGAGAAGTAATAACTGACCCTGCAGAAATACAAAGAATAATGAGGGATTACTACAAGCAACTACATGCCAATAAAATTGACAATCTGGAAGAAATGGGCAAATTCTTAGAAAAGCACAACCTCCTGAGACAAAACGAGGAAGACAGAGAAAATATAAACAGACCAATAACAAGAACTGAAATTGAAACTGTGATTAAAAATTTTCCAACAGGGCTTCCCTGGTGGCACACTGGTTGAGAGTCCACCTGCTGATGCAGGGGACGCGGGTTCGCGCCCTGGTCCGGGAAGAGTCCACATGCCGCAGAGTAGCTAGGCCTGTGAGCCTTGGCCGCTGAGCCTGCGTGTCCAGAGCCTGTGCTCTGCAACAGGAGAGGCCACAACAGTGAGAGGCCCACGTAAAACAGAAAAAAAAAAAAAAAAAAAAAAAATCTTCCAACAAAAAAAAGCCCAGGACCAGGTGGCTTCACAGGCAAATTCTATCAAACACTTAGAGAAGAGCTAATAACACTTATCCTTCTCAAACTCTTCCAAAATATAGCAGAAGGAGGAACACTCCCAAACTTGGAGGAACGCTCCCAAACTCATTCTACGAGGCCACCATAACCCTGACACCAAAACCAGAGAAAGATGTCACAAAAAAAGAAAACTACAGACCAATATCACTGATGAGCATAGATGCAAAAAATCTTCAACAAAATACTAGAAAACAGAATCCAAAGGCACATTAAAAGGATCATACACCATGATCAAGTGGGGTTTATCCCAGGAATGCAAGGATTCTTCAATACATGCAAATCAATGTGATATACCATATTAACAAACTGAAGGATAAAAACCATACGATAACCTCAATAGATGCAGAAAAAGCTTTCAACAAAATTCAACACCCACATGTGATAAAAACTCTCCAGAAAGTAGGGATAGAGGGAACTTACCTCAACATAATAAAGGCCATATATGACAAACCCATAGCCAACATCATTCTCAATGGGGAAAAACTGAAACCATATCCTCTAAAGACCGGAACAAGACAAGGATGCCCACTCTTACCACTAATATTCAACATAGTTTTCGAAGTTTTGGCCACAGATATCACAGAAGAAAAAGAAATAAAAGGAATCCAAATGGGAAAAGAAGTAAAGCTGTCACTGTTTGCAGATGACATGATACTATACATAGAGAATCCTAAAGATGCTACCAGAAAACTACTAGAGCTAATCAATGAATTTGGTAAAGTAGCAGGATACAAAATCAATGAACAGAAATCTCCTGTATTCCTATACCCTAATGATGAAAACTCCGAAAGAGAAATTAAGGAAACATTTCCATTTACTATTGCAACAAAAAGAATAACATACCTAGGAATAAACCTACCTAAGGAGACAAAAGACCTGTATGCAGAAAACTATAAGACACTGATGAAAGAAATTAAAGATGATACAAACAGATGGAGAGATATATTATTTTCTTGGATTGGAAGAATCAACACTGTGAAAATGACTATACAACCCAAAGCAATGTACAGATTCAGTGCAATCCCTATCAAACTACCAATGGCATTTTTCACAGAACTAGAACAAAAAATTTCACAATTTGTATGGAAACACAAAAGATCCCGAATAGCCAAGGTAATCCAGAGAAAGAAAAACACAGCCCAGAAATCAGGCTCCATGACATCAGACTATACTATGAAGCTACAGTAATCAAGACAGCATGGTACTGGCACAAAAACGGAAAGATAGATCAATGGAACAGGATAGAAAGCCCAGAGATAAACCCATGTGCGTATGGTCACCTTATCTTTGATAAAGGAGGCAAGAATATACAATGGAGAAAAGATAGCCTCTTCAATAAGTGGTGCTGGGAAAACTGCACAGCTAGAATACTTCCTAACACCATACACAAAAATAAACTCAAAATGGATTAAAGACCTACATGTAAGGCCAGACACTGTAAAACTCTTAGATGCAAACATAGGAAGAACACTCTATGACATAAATCACAGCAAGATCCTTTTTGACCCACCCCCTAGAGAAATGGAAATAAAAACACAAATAAACAAATGGGACCTAATGAAACTTAAAAGCTTTTGCAAAGCAAAGGAAACCATGAACAAGACGAAAAGACAACCCTCAGAATGGGAGGAAAGATTTGCAAACAAAGCAACTGACAAAGAATTAATCTCCAAAATACACAAGCAGCTCATGCAGCTCAATATCAAAAAAACAAACAACCCAACCCAAAAATGGGCAGAAGATCTAAACAGACATTTCTGCAAAGAAGATATACAGATTGCCAACAAACACATGAAAGGATGCTCAACATCACTAATCATTAGAGAAATGAAAATCAAAACTACAGTGAGGTATCAGCTCACACCAGTCAGAATGGCCATCATCAAAAAATCTATAAACAGGGTTTCCCTGGTGGTGCAGTGGTTGAGAGTCTGCCTGCTGATGCAGGGGACATGGGTTCGTGCCCCGGTCCGGGAAGATCCCACATGCCACAGAGTGGCTGGGCCCATGAGCCATGGCTGCTGAGCCTGCGCGTCCGGAACCTGTGCTCCACAACGGAGAGACCACAACAGTGAGAGGCCCACTTACCGAAAAAAAAAAACAAAAAAAAAAAACTATAAACAATAAATGCTGGAGAGGATGTGGAGAAAAGGGAACCTTCTTCCACTGTTGGTGGGAATGTAAATTGATATAGACACTATGGAGAATAGTATGGAGGTTCCTTAAAGTACTAAAAATAGAACTACCATATGACCCAGCAATCCCACTATGGGCATACACCCTGAGAAAACCATCATTCAAAATGAGTCCAGTACCACAATGTTCATTGTAGCACTATTTACAATAGCCAGGACATGGAAGTAACCTGGGTGTCCATTGACAATTGAATGGATAAAGATGAGGCACATATATACAATGGAATATTACTCAGCCATAAAAAGAAATGAAATTGAGTTATTTGTAGTGAGGTGGATGGACCTAGAGTCTGTCATACAGAGTGAAGTAAGTCAGAAAGAGAAAAACAAATACCATATGCTAACACATATATATGGAATAAAAAAAAAAAAAAAGGTTCTAATGAACCTAGGGGCAGGACAGGAAAAAGGACACAGATGTAGAGAATGGACTTGAGGACACAGGGAAGGGGAAGGGTAAGCTGGGATGAAGTGAGAGAGTGTTCTGGACATATATACATTCTCAAATATAAAATAACTAGCTAGTGGGAAGCAGAGACATAGCACAGGGAGATCAGCTCGGTACTTTGTGACCACCTACAGAGGTGGGATAGGGAGGATGGGAGGGAGATGCAAGAGGGAGGGGATATGGGGATATATGTGTACATATAGCTGATTCACTTTGTTATACAGCAGAAACTAACACAACATTGTAAAGCAATTATACTCTAATAAAGATGTTTTAAAAAAAAGATGCATCTATAAAAGAGTAAACAGAATTTACACCTTATTCCTACTATTATGTCAAAACACTAATGACCTCTTTTTTCACATTTTCTATCTTTTAATCTTCTTGCACAGCATTTAAAACTGCTATGGTTTGAATGTTTGTGTCCCCTCAAAATTCACATGCTGAAATCCTAATGCCCAAGGTAGTGGTGTCAGGAGGTGGGAACTTCGGGAGGTGCTTAGCCCTCATGAATGGGATTAGCCCCCTATAAAAGATACCCCACAGAGCTCCCTAGCTCCTCCCAACAGGTGTAGATACAGTAACACGTCTTTGACCCAAAGAAGGCCCTCACCTGACCAGGCTGGCATCTTATCTCAGACTTCCAGCCCCCAGGACTGTGAAAAATAAATTTCTGTTGTTTGTAAGTCACCCAGTCTCTGGTATTTTGTTATTGTAGCCCAAATGGACTAGAAAAAATCCTAACATGTTCTAAATGTGTATGAGTATGGTAATATCAGGATAGCTTGTTTTCCTTTATTTCCACATAGCAATGAAACGTAGTAAGTTGAAATACTTACCACAGCTTTTAACATAAGTATCCATAACTTCAGCACTGATCCCATTTGGCCCATTCTCACTTGGTGCATATTTTCTAAAAAAGTTCTGAAAAGATATTATTTTCATGTTTATAAATTCAATACAATCCTTAAACAAATCAGCATTTAAAAATTGTAAATAATGACAAAAAGGTGTCTGGTGTACAGCAGTCAGTAATTATAAAATGTGGACTTTAGGAAGCATATTCCTCAGGAATCAGTCTCATTACTATGCTTATAGGCTAAGACAAACAAACAAACAAATAAATAAAAGCCTGCTACTTCTATACCACAGGGGAAAACATTAAATAAACTTACTGCTATATCTCTATACTTAATTTACCAGTTTGTTTCACCTTTCTCTTGAATGTAAACATGAGGGGTTTTCTGGGTATCATACATTCTCCTAAAAGTGAACATGAGTTTTAAAAATTACCTTTTAAGTATGGCCACTGAAACACTGTTACCATTAATAAACTTAATAAAGTTACATTCCAATTTTCAAAATAATTAGAATGCAATGCTAAGAATTTTCAGATTCAGAGGAAAGTGATAGAAAGATAAATATAAGAGATGAAGACTGAACCAAAGAATTATAGGGGCACAATAAATACACTAGAGTGTCCAAAGAGTCTGGAAACACTGGGGAAAATCATGCATTTATTTATTTTTACCCCAGATTACCAACTGGACCTATTCCCTTACATCTAGATGTTAAAGAAAAATACACAGTGTATATTATTTGAAAATACAACTAACATACTATTAAAAAAGTAAGTTTATCCTATGTTTTAAGCTTTTTGGAGCACTTTGTAAGTTTGACAAAGAATCTATATCTAGAATATATAAAGAACTCCTATAAATCAATAAGGAAAAGACAAATGACCCAACATGAAAATGCGCAAAAGATATGAACAAGCACTTCACAGAAGAAATAAATGGCCTACACGTATTTTTAAATACTCAATCTTTCAGGTAATCAGGGAAATGAAAACTAAATAATAATAAATACCAAAATTTAGAAGTTTGACAATACCAAGATTAGGCAAAGATGGGTAGCAATGAGAAACAGTTGCTTATAAAAACAATTATTTTGGAAAACAATTTTTAATTATCTACTAAAGTTGAAGATAAGATAAGCTATGACTCAGCAAAATTATTTACACAGATCACACATGAAACTAAGAATCAGGACACAAACTGTCATTGGTTTAATTTACAAAATCATAATTGCACAGAGCAACATAATAATTGATAACTTTATTAAACAATTACTTCAGTTAGAACCTGTGTTAAAGCTCTGCATACATTTCATGTCATCTTCAGAACAATTCTAGAGCTAGGTACTCTTCATCATTATCCAAATTTTACAGATATAAAAACTGAGACTTGAAGGGTATGTTAGGGGGTCCCCTACACCTCTGACAGGTTTGATTTGTTAGTTGGGGTCACAGACTCAACTTACAGTTGTACCACAGCAGTGTGCATTACAGTAAAAGTATACACAACAGGATCAGCGTGGGAAAAATACACAGGCAAAGCCTGTGAATTCCACGTGCAATCCTCCTTCCTGTCTTCTGTGAAGGCATACACTGAGCGTACTTACTGGGGGCTGCTCATACAGGCACCCTCTACAGTCTATTTAGTTCAGTAACTATCAAAATTCTAGAAGGAAAGCAGGTTGTTTGCTATAAATCATATTATTTGTACAAACAGTCTAGGTATGTGAACCACCCTCATCAGTTAAAAGCCAAGTTCTCACAGAAAGCCAAATACCAGCTAAAGGCTAACCTGCTTGCAAGGTTACACAAAATATAGCTAGAAAGCTGCAGAGCCAAACTTCAAACTCAGGCAGTTTGATGTTTTGAGTGTGAGCTTTTAACCACTGAACATGACTGTATCCCAAACCAAACAACAGAATCAACCACCTGTTTTGCCAACAAAACAGAGTAACGCTTTCTTGAAAATCTAAACTCCATACTGAATTACTGAGACACTCTAAACTGAGAAACACAAAAACACACTACAGCAAATATCCTCTATCAAGCCTTTCACTGTATTATTTTTCATCTCAGGCATATCAATTTTTCTGTGTGAATTATATACATTTTTCTTAGGAAAAAGAAAAATTATATTTAAAAATTAACAAAATAAACTATTAAGATGTAATAAGAATTCTGAATTAAACACTAATTCACATATTTGAAATGTACAAAAAAAAATCCAAAGATATACATGGCTTAGTCCCAGAAAAAACTTGTCTTTTCTTATACTAAAGGAGAGAAATGACTTTGGAGGTGGGGATAAGGGTCTTAAAAAAATAATTGTGCAAAACATGTACAAGCAAAAATATCACCGTAGGACTGTTCTGACAAACAACAAAAATCGGAAATAATCAGAATGTTCACTGATGGCTAAATAAATTATAATATTTCCATACTTTGAAATATAATACAACCATAAACTTTAACAAATTTAAAATTTGTTTACCAGTTAATTCCTGATCTCCTATTATATGTTAGGCCCATTTTAAGGAACTGAACATCTACCATGGAAGCATTTCTAACTGTTAGCATTATTTACTTCTCAGGAAAGGAAAACAACTTTAGGGAAGACAGGTGATAAAAAGAGACTGTCATTTCTAACTTTATATACTTTTTAAAAAGATTGAAATTTTTATAATAAGAATATATTCATGAAATTTATAAATCTTTAAAATAGATACTATACCTGAATGCTTCCTTCTGTATCAAGAACTTCAGCAACAGGAACTGACTGGATAAATTGCATGAAGCCTACACAGAAACAGATGCATTGTATTAAGCATAGCTATTGGTGAAGCAATAAAAATAAAGATTCTGCTAAGAACAGTCTTCATTTGAAAATGTATACACTACAAACCTAATAGCTTAAAGAGGTCTATAAACATTGTATTTAGTATACACTGGCATTTACATCATAGGAAATACAAGGAAACTTTAAAAAAAAATTAGCTGACAATCTGTATGCTTCTCAAGGCCAATTTCTATTATTATACACAAGGAACACAAAGTAATAGGCTAGGCTTCTTAAATCTGGAATAAAAATTTCTTTCTATAGTATTATAACATATGTCAATTAAAATTATTCTGAATTTAAAATCATTTTAAGAAATCTGGAATTGTGGAATATCAATCACCTAACCCTAAAATTATAGTATATTCATTGGCTTTCTTTGTGTAATACTCCATCTTCTGCCATTCCCTGGAAATGATATAAGAGGGAAGTATAAATCCCTTAAACTACCAAAAAGAAGGGAAAGAAGATAGTATACAGGAGAATAAAGAGAAAAAGTAAATCTGGTAAGTCTAGGGACAACAAAAGAAGTATAAAACTACAAATCTGTGAAAAAAAATCAACGTTGAACGATGGAAACTATTTCAGGATCATAACCATGATCTGGTTTTGGTAAGTCTTACATTATAATCATTCACATGCAAATTAGGAGACTGTGTATTTCTTTAGAGTAAGAAATGTATCATCTATTCTTATAAATACTGAACAGTCTGCATTAATGTACTTAACAGACATTTATAGTTTTTCTACTATGTAGCAAGAACTTCACCAGATAAGCAAAAATAGAGCCTTGACCCTGCTTTCAAAGATCTTACAAGCTTGCAAGTTTTATTGGGATAAAAACTATGAACGAAAGAGAATAGCATAGGGAAACCTATATTACAACAGGGATCAGAGGACATCTGACATCTGAACCGTGTTTTGAAGGATAATAAAGATTAATTAGTAAAGTGGAAAGGATATTAAAGACAATGATCATATAAGACTGAAAAGAGCACGGTACATTTGAGAAAATGGAAGGTGGCTGGTGTGGCTAAAGCCTAAGAAGCAAGGGGGAGAGTGGCAAGAAAGAGGTGACAGAGATAGGTGCAGAAGTATGTCATACCATGCAAGAACTTGTAAACTAAGCTAAGGCTTTTGTCTTTGTCCCAAGAGCAAATGAAAGCTAAATAAATCAATCTATGTAGGATGGTAGAATATTTGCACTTTTAACAAGATCATTCTGAGAGAAAAATGGGAACAGGAATTAAACCACCAAAAAGATTTGGGGGTGGCCCAGAGAAGGGCAGAAAGCCTAAAATAAAACAGGTACTTGTTTCTTCAAGATACCTAAGGGTAAGAAGCTCTAAGAGTAACAAGATTATAAAATTTACAATAGGCATTAGGCAAGCATTCCTAGGGAATCTTCTGCCAAACTTCCAGAGGTTACTCAATATCAAAAAGACTTAGATATATATTAAAAAAAAAATTAGTGGATAAGGCAACATCATCTGCTGAGTGGCTTGTATAAGCAGGGCACAGCCTCTCTGGGTTTTAGTAACTCTCAGTAATGATTCCAGATACAGATCACCATGGAAGAAAACTACTGTAGTTTGTAGCTACTGAAAGTTTTTACTGCAAAGAAATACATCAGAAAGGTGCTAATTTTTCTTCCAAATATGTTGTTTAATGATTCCAAGAGGTATAAAAGGAAGGAAGGACAGAAGGAAGAATGGGAGGGATGGAGGGAGGGAGGGAGGGAGAGACGGAAGGTAGGCCAGCAGTCAGGAAGGCCCAAGTTGTCTTCAGTGTTACACATGAGTTCAATCTCTAACATTCTTAACACTTTTCAATTGGAAAAGGAAAAGTAGGGCTTCCCTGGTGGCGCAGTGGTTTAGAGTCCGCCTGCCGATGAAGGGGACATGGGTTCGTGCCCCGGTCCAGGAAGATCCTACATGCCGCGGAGCGGCTGGGCCCATGAGCCATGGCCGCTGAGCCTGCGCGCCCGGAGCCTGTGCTCCGCAACGGGAGAGGCCACAACAGTGAGAGGCCCGCGTACCGCAAAATAAATAAATAAATAAATAAATAAATAAATAAATAAATAAATAAATAATAAAAGAGGAAAAGTATACTCATTGGACACTGAAATAAATAATAATGTTATAAAATAAACTTACCATGTTTTGTACTAGTGGCTAATACTTTATAGGGCGTCAACTTCAAATCCAGATTTTCTTTTCGTAGCAGCTTAAGATCAAAAGTTATATTAACCAAATGAAAAGAATGTTATAAAATAGTTTTGCACGCAAGTACTATAGCACTTTAATACACAGAGATTTAGAAGGTAAACCTAAATTAAGGCTTAATTAAATCAATTAGTTAATTTAACTTTGATCATCAAAATAAATGTATTAAGCACTTTACACGGTGGCATGTCAAATTTCTTATCTTTTTCTAGATCACTGTCAGTTTTTGATGAACAGAAGGGTTCCTCCCAAGGATTTATGCAGGCCTTACTGGTCACAAAGTATTTTAGAACACAGGAAAAGGAAATGAGGACAAATATTTTCCTTTATAAGCCAGGGACAGAAACAGGATTTTAAAAAGAAGAAGATTTAATTGACTAAGAGGAAGAAAATTACTAAGTTTAACACTGAAAGAACTTAACTGGGAAAAACATTTTTATAAAAAGGAACACATGCAGTTTCATTTTATACTAATCATAAGAGCCATCCTGCAGTGTACAAAAACAACTAAATTTGCTCAAGATCAAGTGGAGATTGTTCAGCTTTCTAGGACTGCATCTGAATGTTACAAAACAATTCTGTCCATGCACAGCATATCCACTAAATCATCAATTTCTAAAATGAAAATATGTTCCCTACCAACATAAGGTTATGTTCACCTTGTCCATGAGTGAAATGATTTGGAGAATAAGTTGATCTTGGCGTAAATCATCCCCATGCTTAAATATAACTGGATATTTGCCTCCATCTTCTGTCTTAAAGAATAACTGTGCAGGCATAAGGGCACTCTGGAAATAAAAATATTATTTTCAAATTATATAAGATGGAAATGTGGGGAAATTTATAATAATCTAAAGAAAAGAAATGAGTCTAATAAAGAAAACAAATAATAATAACCTTAATTTATACAGGCCATGAGAAATAATAGCATAAAAAGTATCAGACAGAGGGATGAACAGACGTGTGACAAAGCAAATACAGTAAAATGTTAATAACAGGATAGAAGAAGTGGGTATACAGTTGTTTACTGTGAAAGTCTTTCAACTTTGCTGTATGTTTGAAAACTTTCATATAAAATGTTGGGGGAAAAGGCAACAAAAATGCTTCAAAGAATATATGGTTAGAACCTACAACCTCTAGTGGACTGAAACTCCAAACTTCAAATTATCTTAAATTTGTAGTATCCTTTTATCACCTCAGGCAAAATTTATTTTATAAATTACCTTGTACCCTAGCTCACAAAAGCTCAAGAAGAACTGGAAGTGATCTTCCTAAAGATAAATGATAAGCAAGAGGTTCTTTGTTGTAATTTCCCTTTTCAGATTCGGATCTGATTCTGAAATTTAGATTTCATCTGAAATCTAATGCAAGCAGCTGACAATCTCAGGATAACTAAGCACTAATCCCAGTGCCTTAAGGGGTTCACTCCCCATGGAGATCTAGCTTTCATTCTTAAGCTAAGGTCTACAAAATACTGTTTAAAAATACTGAAAACTAGGTGCATAACCTTTTCAGCTCTAAGGAGTTCATAAAAAGACAACAGGAATTCATGGATTCCCCTACAACTCTGTGCAGACATTTCAGTGTATGTACAAGCATATGGGTAACATTCTAAAGTATCCAATCCATCACTTTCATTGGACCCTTAAAGACATTCATGACTCAAAAATGGTTAAGAATTATAATGCTAGAGTTATGTAGTAAACACTCTAGAACCATTAATTGCTAACTGCAATTCAGAATTTTTAAGAATGCCCACATACTTAATAAGAGCTGGAAGAAAAAAATCAGGACTGAATATTAGGATTAAAAAGATGTCCCATGATATTTTATTGACCATCTACTTTGTGTATATAAGACATAATTATAAAATTATGTTATTAAGGAAAAAATGGATCCAGAATACACCTAACAATAATGATAGATTCTTATGCCCCACTCTTACAACTCCTGCTCTATGTCTTAGATATTCTTTTTTATCCTGTTTGCAAAAAAATAATAAAACTCCTTTTTTGATTCACTGGTTTTGATTAGTCCTAAGGGAATGAGAATATTAGAAGCAGGTCTTATTTGGGAGTTCTAGCAAGAACTAAGAAATACTTGCATTTTCTCTCCTGTACCAGCATTTTTCAAATTGCAAGATATAATTCAATAATGAGTTTTAAAACCAATTAAATACGTTGCAAACATTTAAAAATTAATGCAACAGAACAGTTTTTAAAAGAATAGAAACTATTAGAGTCCATAATATGCAGTAAGGTTAAGTACTGCTTTATGAAACTTACGTTGCAGTTGTGTGAGCTGGGCTGCCATGGGCTGCCTTTAAACACACCCTTAAAAAAATCAACCATTTTTTACTGTAATCACACCCCTTTTCATATACCCAAGTTGTTGATCTATGAGCCCTTTCTTATCTGATACAAAGTAATATCCCAATGCAACTTATGCCCTTCCACCCTTAGAATCAGAAGACCTAAAACATCATGCCTCAGAGAGACCTTTCAATATGATGCCCAGCAGATAATGATGCTTCTTCACAAGTAATGATGCTCAGCCCTTTGGCCTGCTTAGAGAAGGCAGCTGCTACCAGTTCTTTCTAACTATCCAGGTGGTGGCCAGCCAAAAGAAAGTCTGGCATGCTATTAAGGACTAAAGAGAATTACTACACTTGAAAATACAAGAAAAAATTTAAGTCATAGGTTAACTAGAACTCATATCTAACCACGGGAACTTATAATGTCTAAGTTTGCAATTTAACTTTTAATTTTTTTTAAAAAAAAGCTTACATGAGAAAAATCAGGTGATTAATAAATAGTTCAAAAATTAAAGATTAAAAAATCCAGATATAAAAATATTTTATACATTTCACATAAAAATGTCTACTGATAATACAAAAAGATCTTAAAACACACTGATAAATAAAAGGTATCTTTTTTCAAAGGTAGTGTCTAAAGATCCACCACAATTACCTTAAATAATGTAGCTGTTTCTGGGATTATTCCTCTAATTTTCACCTGGGGTTCTAAAGGCAATGGGATAAGTTCCACATCGGACAAGTTCATCTTTTCGTTGTCTCCAAGCAATGCCTGTAGTCTCTCATTCTAGGAGAACAAGTTAGAAAGTACTAATTAGGTTAAAATGGAAAAGGGGTTTTTAAAGCATATGGTAAAGACATAAAGACTGATTCTATTAACTTTAAAATATTTGCAAAGCACCATAAAAGTATATGCGAAGTAATACAACATAAAGGAGAGAGTATGTGTGAGAGACAAGCACTTATAATCCACCTGACAAAAGCAGCAGCATGCTTTAAAAGGAGCAATCCCTTGACCTATGAAAAGTTGGACTTTCATAAGGTTAGGGAATATGTTTCTCTTGCTGCAACTGATAATCAGGGATATACTCAAGCTGGACTTAAAGATGCAATTTCTATTTTCAAAGGATCTGTGAAGTCACAAGGAGAAACTAATTTCATTTGAAGCTTAATTTCTCATGACCAAATATTAAGCAAGAATTTCATTAGCTGTTCCATTGCATGTATTGGGTTTAGAAAGTAAACTCAATTTACTTGGAGGAATTTGGACCTTACCTTTTACTGTTCATTGACTCTGTCTGATCGAACTTTTCCCAAGATATCACCATTTATTTATTTCCTTTAGCTCACATGCACGCTGCATTGAGCCAAGATTTCAGAAATTGAGAAATTCAAGCCATGATGAAACAGCTTTGTCATTTAGCAGCATCTATAGTGTTTAGATCAAGCCCATCTATTCAATTTCAAAATAACAATCTATTTCCTTTGAAAGCTGTGAGAGTATTGCATTCTTTAAACAGGTGAGCTTGTTCTTAAAGGGAGAAAACTTGACCTAATACACTGGGCTTCTTCCTATTTCTCAAACATGTCACACATGCTCCCATATCAGGGCCTTTGTGCTTGCAGCTCCTCTGGCTGGAATAGTCTTCTCTAGTTATTCAGTGGCTTGCTCCCCTACTTGCTTCAGGTTTCTGTCCAAATGTCAACTCTCAGTGAGGCCTTCCTGACTATTCCATTGAGAAGTGAAAAGCTGCCTTAATACTCGAACCCAGCACTTCCTATTCCCCTTTCCAGCTTTTTCTCCAAAGCACATGACGCTATCTAGCATAAAATATATTTTACTTATTTTGTTAACTTTCTCCTCCAACAGGAATGTAAGGTCCTTACATTCTAAAGGTAGGGATTTTTATATTCACCTCTGTATCCTCAGAACCTAGAAAAGTGCCTGGCACACAGTAGGCATGTGATACATTTTTATAGAATAAATATTATAACATAAAGAAACACAAAGTGAAAAGAGACTACTGAACATTCAAAATGAAAGCTTTAATTGTTTTTTAAAAGTGTGGCATCAATGCATTTTTATTGGAACTCAAATATCTACATTCAAAGACCTCAATCAAGAGAATTTTTCCTTAAAGGAGATCAGCAAAGGAAAGAAGGTGGCAACAATATTATTATTTGTTTTACCATCTGACACCTAACTCATGGATCCCCTGGCCACACATTTAACGCCGTTGCACTCACCAAGGCAACTCTCTCCCAACTTCGTTATGAGGGATGGAAAAGTACTATTACATATGATTGCAAATTATTAGCTGTAGTCATTTCATTATTCCTAGTAATAACACAAATAATGGTGGTAGAGAGTCATCTTGGCATTTCACTAAAACTCGAGGGCTTGTTTCTAGTAAAACTAAGTAAATAAAACTATGTTTGTCTTTTATCACATCATGAAAAACTGTCTGAAAAGATTTTTAGCCAATGTTGATACTATATTTAGGACTGTCTGACTTAAAATATAGGAAAAAACAATATGTGTTTTGCAATATGTGGCAAAAACAACATTTATTTGGGGGGACTATAAGTGCTGTCTCCAGTAGGGAGTCAACTTCCAGAACAGCGAAAACTGAGGTGTATCCAGAGGCTCATGGGTGGTGAACAAAAGAGTATGTCACATAAGAACAAACTGCGGTTTAAATACATGCCCCAAACTGACAGTCAAAAGAACAGGCATTCTTTCTGATGGTGGGCACTGGGGTCACACTGCTCCTCACCAGGGCACCTCTGGAGAGAAGGGCTCCAGGAGGAACAGCAGTAGGAATTTAGTTATTTAACCAGGATTTGTGATTCTTCTCAAAAACAAAGAAAACGCCGACTCAATAAACATGTGTTTCTCTGCAGCCTATTTTCTCCTCCCTAACCTCGTTAACATTATTCCCTGCACACATCTCTGCCAGACCTGATCCCCTGCCTTTAAATTCCTGACTCAATTTTTCACCTTTTAGTCTCTCCGCCTTCCTCTCACAATTCTGAAGGACAGTAAAATGTGTTGTGGTGTTTTACAAATGTCACCAAGAAAGATTTTGCATTTATGGGATTAGGTAAAGAGAAGATATCAGATGAATCCTTCATATCATTTGGGCAAAAGATCAGGAAAAATAACATCTGAAGAACAGATGCTCATCTATTATCATCAAGTAGAAACCTCACCCCGTTGAGAGCAAAATCAATGTACTGGCCATGAGAACACATTGCCAGTCACTATCACTAGTTCTGCAACCTTGGGTGAGTTACTCTGGACCTTCTTTTTCTCAGAAAAATTCTAGTCTAAATAATCTCTAGAGGTTCCTTCCATGTCAAATAAATTGTATTCTAAGATACTAAGATTCTAAAATGAGAGCCAGAAAAGCACTGTAGATAAAAATATGGACTCAGAATGTCTGGGTACAAATCCTAATTTCAACACTTACTAACTGAGGACATCTGGCAAATTACTTAACCTCCTACTACCTACTTTTCCTTACAATTGGGATAATAATAGTACCTAACTTATAGAGTTGTTGTGTGGATAAAAATCAATGTATATAAACTCATAAAATAGAGTCCCATACATAATCTGTACTTCTAACCACTCCTATTACTATAACAGGCCTCATTTAATTGCACTTCACTTTAGTGCACTATGCAGATATTGATTGCATTGTTTACAAATTGAAGGTCTATGGCAACCCTGTGTCAAGCAAGACTATCGGTGCCAATTTTCCAACAGCACTTGCTCACCTTGTGTCTCTATGTCACATTTTGGTAATTTTCACAATATTTCAAACTTTCTCACTATTATTATACTTGTTATCATGATCTGTGATCAGTGATCTTTGATGTTACTATTGTAATTGATTTGGGGCATCATGAACCAAGCCCCTATAAAACGGAGAACCTAATCGATAAAACGTTACGTGCGTTTTGACTGCCCCATTGACCAGCTGTTCTCCCTCTCTCTTCTTCCCCTATTCCCTGAGACACAATGTTGAAATTAGGACAATTTACAACCCTACAATGGTTTTTATGTGTTTAAGTGAAAGGAAGAGTCACAAATCTCTCACTTTAAATCAAAAGCTAGAAATAATTAAGCTAGTGAGGAAGGCATGTTGAAAGCCTAGACAGGCCAAAAGCTAGGCCTCTTATGCCAAACAGCTAAATTGTGAATGCAAAGGAAAAATTCTTGAAGGAAATTAAACTACTATGAACACATGGATGATAAGAAAGCAAAACAGCCTTATTGCTGATCCGGAGACAGTTTTAGTGGTTTGGATAGAAGATCAAACCGGCCACAACATTCCCTTAAGCCAAAGCCTAACCCAGAGCAAG
Organism: Aethalodelphis obliquidens; assembly: GCF_003676395.1. Lineage (NCBI taxonomy): Eukaryota > Metazoa > Chordata > Mammalia > Artiodactyla > Delphinidae > Aethalodelphis > Aethalodelphis obliquidens. The sequence goes on along the minus strand of NW_020837976.1, from coordinate 20,188,207 downwards.
TCCTAACTCTCTTCAATTCTATGAATGCTGAAAGAGGTGAGAAAGCTGCAGAAGAAAAGTTTGAAGCTAGCAGAGCTTGGTTCATGAGGTTTAAGGAAAGAAGCCATCTCTATAGCATCAAAGTGCAAGGTGAAGCAGCAAGTGCTGACGTAGAAGCTGCAGCAAGTTATCCAGAAGATCTAGCTAAGATAATTAACAAAAGCGGTAGATGACACAGCCTTATATTCGAAGAAGATGCCATCTAGGACTTTCACAGCTAGAGAGGAGAAGTCAATGCCTTGCTTCAAGGCTTCAAAGGACAGGCTGACTCTCTGGTCAGGGGCTAATGCAGTTGGCAACTTGAAGTTTAAGCCAACGCTTATTTACCATTCCAAAAATCCTAAGGCTCTTAAGAATTATGCTAAATCTACTGCCTGCTCTATAAATAAAGAACAAAGCCTGGATGACATCACATCTGTTTACAATATGGTTTACTGAATATTTTAAGCCCACTGTTGAGATTACTGGTCAGAAAAAAAAAGATTCCTTTCAAAATATGACTGCTCATTGACAATGCACCTGGTCACTCAAGAGTTCTGGTGAAGATGTACAGTGAGTTAATGTTTTTTATACCTGCTAACATAATATCCATTCTGCAGCCCATGGATCAAAGTCTGATTTTGACTTTCCAGTCTCAGTACTTAAAAAATACTATCATAAGGCTGTGAGTGTTAGTGATTCCTCTGATGGATATGGGCAAAGTAAATTGGCAATGTTCTGGAAAGAATTCACCATTCTAGATGCCATCAAGAATAACTGTGATTCACAGAAAGAGGTCAAAATATCAACATTAACAGGAGTTTGGAAGAAGTTGATTCCAACTCTTAGGATGACTTTGGGAGGTTCAAGACTTCTGTGGAAGAAGTAACTAGCAAGATTTGCTAGACTTAGAAGGGGAGCCTGAAACTGTGACTGAATTGCTGCAAACTCGTGATGAAACTAACAGATGAGAGGCTGCTTCTTAGGGATGAGCAAAGGAAAGTAGTTTATTGAGATGGAATCTACTTCTGGTGAAGATGCTATGAATATTGGTGAAATGACAAACAGAGGATTTAGAATATTCCATAAAGTCTGTTGATAAAGCAGTGGCAGGGTTTGAGAGAACTAATTCCAATTTTGAAAGAAGTTCTACTATGGGTAAAAATGCTGCCAATGAGCACTGCATGCTACAGTGAAAACAAATTGTTAGTGAAAGGAAGAGTCAACTGACGTGGCAAAGATTAATTATCTTCATTGTTGTCTTATTCTACAAAATTGCCCCAGCCACTCCAACCTTCAGCAACCACCACCCTGATCAGTTAGCAGCCACATCATCGAGGCAAGGCCTTCCATCAGCAAAAAGAGTATGATTCTCTGAAGGCTCAGATGATGGCTAGCGTTTTTTAGCAATATTTTTAATTAAGGTATATACATTGCTTTCTTTAGGCATAATGCCATTGCACACTTAACAGACTACAGTATAGTCTATACTATACAGTATAGTGTAGACCTAACTTTTATATGCACTGGGAAACCAAAAAATTCATGTGACTCACTTTACGGTGATATTTGCTGTACTGCAGTGGTCTGGAACAGAACCTGCAATATCTCCGAGGTATGGCCGTAATTGCATGATAAGAATTCCATAAAATATATCAACCAAAGAGACAGTACCAAAACTCAGTATTTTATGATACCAAGACATTATTAGTCATAAACAGAAAGCAAAGCCCAAAGGTTTACCTTTTTCTTACGATTTCCACTTTCACGCTGAACTGCCTTCATTAGGTGCACCAGCCGATCTACAAAGGTCTGCTGTGCAGCCAACAAAGAACGCATAACTCTGACAGACTTATCACCCTGAAGGGATTCAAAGGAAAGAAAAATTAATTCTATGTAGCATAATGATTAGGGTTTCTTCAATAGCATGGGTGATCTTTATTCTTTTAATAGCCACAAACTTCACCACATAGTATTGAAAAAAATTATCTTTATTCAGAGATAATGATAAATCTGTTATCTTAAACACCGCCAACTCTTCCACAATTGAAAATTAACTGAATCTTCAGCGAATACTGGTCTATCAAAAATTGTACTTTTTTTCCCACACGCAACCATGTGACAAGACAGAATTCATTCACCCAAAATGTATTCACTCACCAGTTCAATAAATATCTGGAAGCCTATAATTTCTTCAAAAATGTGCTGGGCATACAGTAGAAACAATACTATCCTCAAGGAAATAAATATATACTTAAAAAAAAAAGTTCTCAAAGAGTAATATGATATGCTTGCTTAGTAAAACAGAAGTCATAAAAACTAAATGCTATAAAGTCTCATGTAGTAATTCTCAGTTCATAAAATATTATAAAATAACATTTTCTCATTTAATCTCTCCAATTACATTGATAAAGGCAGCTTGGCAATTGTCATCCTTATTTCGAAGATGGAAATTTATGCTCAAAGAAAGTGAAATTTCCTCACAGGATGACAAAGGTTATAAGTGACAGAGATTATGAGAGGACCAACTGCTTATCTGCTAGTCAGTTAGATATAGAGAATCTCTGGCCTCTGAGAACTGTACAAAAGTTTAGACTCAAAGAGTTCAATAAGATGTGACTTAAGTTTTTAAGAAAATTTAAATGAAACATGAAACAGCAGATAAAGATGTTCTGAAGTAAAATATTACATTTCTACAGCAAATCACAGTTAATGTCATGACAGTTTTCTTTTCATTGCCTGTGCACCTTCTGCTGGCTGAACTGTGACACTGCCTTAACAATCACAAGAATACCGGGCGAAAAATGGCTTACATACCTCTAGAAACTATAAAAGCAAAAATATAAGTTATATAGAAAGTATCTGCAATATGATCATTACCAGATTTATATAAATAAACCTAGTCTTAAAAATAAAAACAGAAAACAGAGAGTGAAATAAAAAAGCAAAGCTTTGGGGGTTTTTTGTTCCAGGTATAGGTTTATTTTACTAAATCAGGGGTCAACAAACTTACTATAAAGGGCCAAGGATTAACTACTTTAGGTCTTGTTGACTATAGAGATTCCATACCAGATATTTATCTCCTATTGGAGTACAAAAGTGACCACAAACAATATGAAAACAAATGAGCATGACTATGTCCCAATAAAATTTTACTTATGAACACTGAAATGTGAATTTCACATAATTTTCATGTGTCACAAAGTATTATTCCTCTTGTGATTTTTTACAACTATTTAAAAATAAAAATCCTTAGCTCATAGGGCATACCAAAACAGGCAATAGGCCGGATATGTCCCATGCACCATGTCTGCCAACCCCTACATTAAATGGTTACCTTCAACAATGCTTGGCTGAACCGTCTCATTACATTCAAGTACATCTCATGGGTCTTTGGATCTCTCTGCTGAGTATCTTGATCTTCACATTCCACTATCACATACCTTAAAAATGTTAAGTCATTCATGTAAATGTGAAATGAAACTCAGAATCATTTTGTAAACACTTATGCCTTTCCATTAAAACAGATCAATTCAAATTTGCAAAAATAATTAATGGGAGTAATGAAACACATTTTATTATCACTCTTTTTAAAGCTGAAAATTCAGGAACAACATATATAACCTTCTATAAAGGTAAATTAATAACAGAATGCCTTAATGTGTACAATATCCTAGACTTTCTAAAAAATTTGGCATCAAAATGAGCATTTTCTCCTAATGCTTTATGAGGTACACAGAGCATTAACATCTTCAGAAATTATATAAGCTCACAAATCTACCAAGTAACTCATGAACAAAAATATTTTCAAAATATATGTAATACTTTTGGTATTACATAAGGCTCTCTTATTCTGGGGAAAAACAACAACAACAACACTGAAGCTTTTTTCATTAACATACCTCTGAAAGATAAATTAAAATCTTAATTTTTCCTTTCATATCCAATTTCCCCATTTCTCAAAATTCCATATATAATCTTCAATTTTTCCATCATAAAATTGTGGTTTTAGAGAGTTAAAAAATTTTAAATATAAATATAGTCTTAAACCTAAACTGCTTATACAATTCATATAATCATATAAACAATGAACTGGATTAGATTTTAGAGGTTGTCTAATCCAGTGTTTCCAACTGTTCTGATTGGAACAAGCCATACTAACAAATACATTTTAGATCACAACTCGTTACACACAGCCCATGTGTGCACACAGATGCATAAAACTGAAAAAAATTTCACAAAGCAATATTCTATGAACAATATGTTAATATTTGTTACTCTGTTCTATTTCACTTTTCTTTAAATAACAAATGCTAGACTGTGAGCCTTAAAACTGATTTCAGTGGATAATGATGTGCAGTTTCAAACTTGCTTATTTTATCAATAGCGAAACTTAGAGGTGGCTGTATCTTGCCCACGGTGGCACAATTGGTTGACTGAAGAGCTGAAATCAGAACCCTGGACTCTGGGGTCCTCGGCTAGAATTCTTTCTACTAAGCTTACTCTCACAGTTTGACCTTTAAAAACCACATGAAACTTTTCAACTTCCTTAACTGATAGTATTTCACAAATCTCAAATCACAGGGCTTACTATTTTCCTTTATACTATTTCTGGAAAGAAAATAGTTAACCATCTAGAAGGTAAACTTCATAAGAGCAGAGAGCTTACAATTTCATGGATTTAACAAGTATCTCAATGTTGATAATTCTCAAATATTAATATATATCCCTTTTCCCACATCTAAGGCCTAACTTTGCATGTCATTAGGTGATCTGCTTTTATATTCAACTACCCTAATTTTCAAGCAGCAGATCCCCTTTTCAAGACACTGCTTGTCATTTTTAACTGAAGATGTGTAAAACTGAAGTTATCACACTAAATGAGTTATTTTTCTATCTCAATTGAAGGCATTATCAATATTTCAGGCATTTAGGCTACAGTTTGAATCACGTGAGGTTGTAACCAAACCAGAGAACACAGGTTCTACCTAAAACTATAACCGGCACTTTGTGTTTAATTTGTGGTCTGTGCATCTAGAGCCAAACTTAGGTTACACTCCCTCACTTCAAACACCTATATCCAATTAGTCACTAGGCCCTGTTGATTTTTTCCTAAAAAATGCTTCTTGTAGTTGTACTGTACCACTAGCAAGCCCTGTCTGGAATCAACCAGCAGATACCTCTCACCTAGCTTCTCTAACTCTAAAAACAAACCCCTTATTGATCAATACAATCATCCAAATTTTTCTTCTTTAAACTACCTTCATCATGTCCCACCTATATTAACAAAAACATCAATGGTTCCCGCTTTTCTACTATTTTAAAACAGTTTCTGTGGCCATAAGCTTCTGGTTCAAACTTCCAGCATCTCCAATTCATGCATTCACACTCCAATCAGCTCGACTCCCCACCACCCCGACTTTGTGCTTTCGCTCATATTTCGGTACTGTCTAGAAACACCTTCCCACCTCCACCTTTCCTTTTTCTACCCACCCTTCAAATACAGGTGACACTCCGTCTCTTCCAGGAAGTTTCTGCAAACCCTAACAACTTCTTTCTCCTCTGCCTTCCTAAAACAGGCACAGCCTCTCATACAACTTGTGCTGATAATGTTACCTTGCTCGTCACTGTTTCACACATTTACTCCTAGCTCCTTTCAGAGATTATGAAGAAACCGATGCCAGATTCCGTATCTTAAAAATCTTTAGTAGCCCTTGACATACACAATATAGTCTTACACAAAGAAATGTTTTAAAGGTTGATAAAAGTTAAGAGCCTTCTCCCACTGACTTCCCAAGTGATCTGGAAGTCCTCAGAGTTGTATAACCTAACAATAGAATTTTCTGTAAAGTGGTATGAGGAACTAAACCCTGACACTATATCTACCTTATAGAATGAGAGTTCTAAACCAAAAATTCAAGAAAGCATTTTTCAATCTTGAAACTGTCAATACAGATTCAAACCCAGTCCATACTCTCTAACCCTTTAAAGTCCTTGACTATTCCCATCACCTTAGTATATTTATTGTGTTTTCCTGTGTTTACACGGCAACTCCTTTCTAAAGGAGTAATACAGATGACCACAATATACGGCTCCACTGCTTTGTTCAGGTCCCATTGACTGCCAAGTAAACACAATGGCTGCAGCTACGTGATAAAGGTCACATATCAAACACCTCTCAAAATCATTCAAGCCAAAGTTCTTATGCAAAGGAAAAGTCCATCTAAAATAAAAATGACAGTGTCATTTCCAAAATGAAGGACAAATTTAGATCAAGACTAGACGACCTAGATTTGAGTCACTTCTGAATTCTCTGTTCTCAGCAGTAAGGAGACTCTACAAAGCACTCTCAGGTGCTTCCTTGAAACCTGTCATCTTCAAGTAGAAATGCAGACAAAATTGCCTGGGTACCCATCATATGATGACATCAGTGGGCTACCTGTTTTCTGGCAATTTCATTTTGTGAGGTAAATAACCTTTATTACCTTGAAAGGTCTTAAAAGTTACAGAAAAACATGTCAAGGCAGCCAAAGTTTACTTTCAATTTCAACATACTGGAATAGCTATAAAAATAAAAAAAACTGCAACAATTTATAGATCCTGATGCCCAACACTTTACAGACTGGAGACTATAACTCCCCTCTGAGGTTTAAAATGTTGACACTATTCATTTTAAAAGGATTGTCTGTACTACTGTAGGCCTCTAAGGATTCAACTATAGCAGGAATCCTGTTTAAATCAATGGAAAGGGAACAAATGAACAAGGAAATTCAAAATGTTCAAAAGGAAATAGCACAATCAAGTAAAATTTATATTTTAATATATCTGTTATAACAGAGTAAGCTTAGACTGAGAGGCATATAAATTGTTAAATGTGATTAATATTTTTATACTATTCTGTCCAGGTTCAAAGGAATAGAATGATTATTTTAAGTCAATTATTTGAAATTATTTCCCATATTTTCACCCTACAATCACAAAAGTGGTGTGTACCAAAGTCAGAAGTCCACATCAATAGCTTTTTCTTCCCCATGAGTGTTTCTGAATATGAAATATGCAGATTATAAATATGGGAAAAACAATTACACCTCAGAGAATGAATAGACATAGCACATGCTATTGCATCAGTGAATCAGAGACATAGTGGGAAAACACAAATCAAATCTAAGTTTGATGGAATGCTTATAAGACTGGGAGCTAGGGCTGTACTTTGTTTATTATCTATGGAGAAAACAAAGTGCTCTTTCTGAACAGAAACTGTTGCCTCGTTGGAAACTGCTCATCTAATAGGTTTCCTACTGTTCAGCTGCTTTCAGAATGGTTTGAAAACTCTTCCTACTTGAAATAAGATATCAAAGATGCTATCGCAACTAATTTCAAATTTTACAATGAAATCTGGTCTATACTCAAATCCAAAGAATACATAATTTTAAACACCACATAATCAGTATACATACATATAGCTCTTATAATAGTGACTACTCTAGACTATAAATTCTGAGCCACAGTAAACTTTCCATGAATATCACAAGGAAATAAAAATATCTATAAAGGAATTCTTAGTAAATGATTTTTAAAATATATAAAACCTTAATTTTAAATACCTAAGAAGCTTAAAAGTACTTACTCAAACCTTGGCACTGTGCCCCACACATTTTTTTTTAATTTCCATTGAATTATTTACCCAGATTTTTATGAGGAAATATTTTTCCATAACACCAGTGAATAGACATACACTTAAGAATTCAGATTAGAATATGGAGAACATTAGGAAGCAAGAGGTTACATTAAAAGGAAATAGTACCTATCTGGTAATACAATGATTTCTAAGCAAAATTTTCAAAGTAAAAATGGTGATTAACAACTAGCCAAAACAGTTTGTGGAAGTATTTTCAAGGACACACTGAAAGTTACGGTGAGGGAAACGTGGTTTATGAATATTATATTAAATTCTAAAGTAAAAGCAAGGAACTATTTTTCCTTCCACTACTAAGGACAACAGGAAAAATAAAATTACAGGTCCCAAAGAGGGGGAAAAATGAGTGATTTAGTTAAGATTGTTGAAAGGGGAAAAAATGAGTGATTTAGTTAAGACTGTTGAAAGTGGTTTTTCTTCAATGAGAAGAGAACCGTGAAGGCTGAAACTAAAGAAATATTTGTTATGTAAGTAATGAACACCCACGTTTATTAAAGAGCCTTGATTTATTTATCTACTTATTGGCTACAAGAGCAGTATCCAGATAAGATTATGTTTGGAGAGTGGGAAAATGAAGTTAATGATTTGACCTACAGGACAGTTCTCCAACTCAGTCTAAAACACGGAAAGCAAAACACCTCACTATTCTTCAAAAACAATTACCTTTCAGAATGAACAGCTATTAATTTGTACTGTTTAAGTTAACCGCAGTAAACTGAGCAGTAAGATTAGATCAGAGATCATTTCTACAGTTAAAAAAAGTATCAAGTTTGGGCTTCCCTGGTGGCACAGTGGCTGAGAGTCTGCCTGCCGATGCAGGGGACACGGGTTCACGCCCCGGGTCCAGGAAGATCCCACATGCTGCAGAGCAGCTGGGCCCATGAGCCATGGCCGCGGAGCCTGCGCGTCCGGAGCCTGTGCTCCTCAACGGGAGAGGCCACAACAGTGAGAGGCCCGCACACCGCAAAAACAACAAGAACAACAACAACAAAAAAGTATCAAGTCTCTCAGGAAGTTTAAAAAAATGTTCTCTCAAATGTACAGAAAGCTTCAGGTAGAGCTTACCCAACTGGCTCTGCCCTTTGTTTGCTCTATAAAACTAGATAAGGCTCTCTTGTCTAGTGTTTAATCCTAGTGCTTTCTTTAACTGAACCAAAATATTTCTCATTGTGGCTTAAGGTACTTGTTCTTTACACTTTAGAATTCTATGACAGATAAAGGGAGCCATGCTTCACATTAATTGTGTCTCAGTAAATCAGTTAGCTTTTCTATGCCTCAGTTCCTCTCTTTCTTTCATGTAACTCACTCAGGAAACCTGCTCTCATGTAAAATAGATACTTACACTTGCCCTATTTAACTTCACAGAACAAATGAGAAAAGGTCACTGACAATACTCTGTAAATGGCAAAATGTGAGATAAATGATCCAATCCTAGTTCAGGTTTTACCAAGTTCAGCTACATCATGCCTCTGCCTCAGTTTCCTCATGTATAAGTAACTTCAAATTCTAATTTTCTGTCCTTGCATGATTCCAGTGTCTTAGTAAATAATGTGAAAATACATAATCCTGAAGGACAGTGAAGTATCATACTTACACTACTTAAATAGCATAAAAGGCAAGCAGACATCAAACTGAAAAAAACGATTATCTTACCCAGTTTTATCTTAGATCCTGGAAAGTTAGTGAAAGGAAGAGAAACTGTGGTGCTAATAAGCATTTCCATTAGCACAGTTGTAAAGAAATACAGCTAGTGTGACAGGGCGAGAGAGAGGCATGGACATATATACACTAACAAACGTAAGGTAGATAGCTAGGTAGCCGCATGGCACAGGGATATCAGCTAGGTGCTTTGTGACCGCCTGGAGGGGTGGGATAGGGAGGGTGGGAGGGAGGGAGACGCAAGAGGGAAGAGATACAGGAGCATATGTATATGTATAACTGATTCACTTTGTTATAAAGCAGAAACTAACACACCGTTGTAAAGCAATTATACCCCAATAAAGATGTTAAAAAAAAAAAAAGAAATACAGCTAGATATAAATACTGCATAGGCTTTTGATGATTGCTCATACTTTATTTTAAACTGCCTTTTTGTTTATAGTATGGGAAAAAACAGTCTTGAACAGTGATGAGAAAATAAACAAAAAATTATTTCACATACCAGTATAAATAATTAGCCAGTGTTGAGTTTTTGCAGGCTCTTGATATCAAGAAGGTACACAGATCTTGCTGAAAGAATTAAAAGAAATGTATACATATTATATTACCATCTGCTATTAACAAGGGGGAAATAAGAGAGTCTACATTTGCCTATCGGTTTTCATCTACATATCTATGTCACAGATCATATTTTCATGCATCCATCTATCCCTCCATCCCACCATCCAGTATTTATTCTAAACCAGGTGATATGTGAGAGGCTAAGGACGCCATGGTTTGCAGAGTTCCTTGTCCTATTGGAAGCTTAACATTTGGTGGAGGAGAGAAGCATTAAAGGAAGTCACAGCAATAGTTTAGATTGGGAGGTCAGAAGGCAGCAATGAGGATGTGATATTTAGGCAAGACCAAAATGACGATATGTACAAAGGCCCTGAACCTAACTGTTCAAGGAACTTTTAAAAGGCTCAATGTAGCTGAAATATGGTGAACACTAAAGTAAAGGATGCTGAAAAGGTAGGTAAAAGCCAAATTGTGAAGACCTTTAAGGTCACACTACTGAGTATGGATTTTATTTTATTTATTTTATTTTATTTTTTTGGCTGCATTGGGTCTTAGCTGCGGCATGTGGGATCTTCGTTGAGGCATGTGGGATCTTTCGTTGTGGTGCACGGGCTCTTCACTGCAGTGTGCGGGCTTCTCTCTAGTTGTGGCATGCGGGTTTTCTCTTCTCTAGCTGTGGCACGCAGGCTCCAGGGTGCATGGGCTCTGTAGTTGTGGTGAGTGGGTTCCAGAGCGCATGGGCTCTGTAGTTTGCAGCACACAGTCTCTCTAGTTGAGGTGCGTGAGCTCAGTAGTTGTGGCGCCCAGGCTTAGTTGCCCCGCGGCATGTGGGATCTTAGTTCCCTGACCAGGAATGGAACCCGCATCCCCTGCACTGGAAGGTGGATTCTTTACCACTGGACCACCAGGGAAGTCCCTTCTCTATTAAAAAAAAAATAAGACACATTTTAACAGAAAAATAAATGATTGCTATTTTATACACTGCATTTTCTTCAGAAAATCTAGAGCAAAGGATAGCTCATATTTCTATAATAGTTCAACACCACAGACTGAAAACAGAACTATTGAGAAAACAGCTGAACTTGCACATGAAGTCTACTTCCCCTTATTGCACAATTCAAGGTTTCTCAGATGACAATACAGAGTCAAACGCAGTGGATAAAACTTTGCAGATTGCCTGTGCTTGTTCCAGGCTGCTGCACTGGTAAACCCACAGGCTGTATTCATCGTTGCTGGCATCTGTGGTCTTCAGAGCCAATAAGGTTTTTCCTGCCCCCAGACCATCATCATAACAGATCATCCAGATGATAAAATATAGAGTGTGCCGATGCAAAACATCATACTGATCTGATATGGATACTTTTATACCATACTTAGAAACAACTAATAAATTCTTCCTCCAGAGGAACAAAAGACAACTTTCCATCTTGCTGGGTGACATCTATATAATTTATCAGGTCTAGTCGCCCTTCAAGACTTTTCCCCTCAGAGAGTTTCAGTTTCTCAATGGCACCAACATACTTTATTCGAAATTCTGCACAGGTATCTGAATGACTGTTGCTTTGTACTGAGCTCTGGGTGTAATCAATATCAAGGCTTGCCACAGTGCTGAATCAAGAAAGCCCTCCAAGGCTGGAATCTACAGACTTGCTCTTAGTACTGATTTCAGTATTCTGGGAGCTGCTACTGCTCTGTCGCTTTTTGTCTTTCTGGAACATTTTCCACCATAGCTTGATCCAGAGGCGCCCCCTACAGAATCGAACACTATTTTATCGTCTTCAAAGGTTCCACAGACAGCAGTCTGCACAGATAGCTTCCTTTCCTTCCAACATGGTCAATTCTTGTCAGAAAAACAAGGTACCTCACCGCCACCTGCGATCAGGGTCAGACACCCATCGCCAGGGCAGCCAGAGCCACGGCAGCCACCCCCATTCTGGATTTTATTTTCAAGGCAATCGCTACTCAACAAAAGATCTAAAGCAGGAGAGTGAGATGATCTGATTTACATTTTCTGAAGATGACTCTATTTGCTCTGAATAGTACAGACCTGAGATCAGTCAGGATGCTATTACAGTAGTCTAGAAGAGTAAACGGTGAGAGTGGAGATAGAGTGAAGTAACAGATCATTAAAATATTTTGGAAATATAATTAATAGAACTTGCTGATGGAGAGGAAGTAGGAAGAAGAAAAGAATTGACAGTAATTCCCAAATTTATGGATTTAGCAAACGGGTTGATTTGTTACATCACAGATGGAAATTCCAGGTGAGAAACAGGCAAGAGTGTGTGGGGGAGAGAGATGTATTTTGAAACATCAAGTTTGAAATGCCTGTCAGATATACAGTAGAAATCATATTTGGAATATATGAATCTAAAACTCAGATGAGAGAAGTGTGCTAAAAATATAAATTTGAGTTTATCACTACAGCCTAGTGCAAGAGGATAAATTGAGAAAAGAAGAGGACCCTGAGGAACAATAAAGTGTCAAGCAGCGGAGAAAGTGCTGACAAAGGAAACCAAGAAGGAACAGCCAGAGAGGTGAAGAGGAAAACAAGGGATGTATGGTATCATCCAAACCATGAAGAGTTAGTTTTTCGGGCTTCCCTGGTGGCGCAGTGGTTGAGAGTCCACCTGCCGATGCAGGGGACACAGGTTCGTGCCCCAGTCTGGGAAGATCCCACATGCCGCGGAGTGGCTGGGCCCGTGAGCCATGGCCGCTGAGCCTGCGCGTCCGGAGCCGGTGCTCCGCAACGGGAGAGGCCACAACAGTGAGAGGCCCGCGTACCGCAAAAAAAAAAACAAAAAAAAAAGCAAAGAAAACAAAAACGTGTGAATGAACTGATTACTGAATCAATCCCTTAGTTCTGAAAGGGCAAAATAATGAAACTGGAGGTGAATGATTCCTCAAAGGGCTCCCCTAAGGATTCTATGATCCTGTAATTTCAAATTCTTTTTTTCAGTATTTTCGAATACATCAAGAGGTAGGCAGACAAGCAAACTCTGGTTAACAGTTAATACTGAAAACAAACGTCACTCAGTTATCAACATTAACTCCTAAAATTTTACTAAAAGCAATAATATATACATTTAGAAAATCAATCTTCTTTCTAATATCAAGTATGTATTATTTATTTTCAACATCAGGGGTGTGAAAGATTCTTCTCAAATTAGAAGTCTTAGGGAGAAAAATCAACAATACATACAAGATCAACTTCTGCAAATGCACTCCCAAATATAATTTTCAGAGTAGCACTAGCCAAAAAGACCTGTCGTACCTCAAAAATTACTCTGCTTAGCTAAAAGAACTTAATTTTTCTGTATAAGCTAAAAACAGCAGCTTAGCGTATTTCCCCTAGTATCAAAGTCATACATTTCTACAATGTAATCACAAACACCAACAATTACAGTAATGTTCATAAATGTGTTAGCAATAAATATTCTGAGTTTCCTTAAAAAAATATTTAAGCCCAGTTTATTTTCACACTGCATTTGAATTCATTTATATGTCCAAAGCACCAATAAAATGCCTTGAACTGAAGATGGCACTTTTTGTTGGGAGGAAAAGTTATAAACATGCATCATAAACCAGGTTATTTAATAAAGTTGTAATATTTAGTTTATTAATCAAAATCAATATTTTCAAGACCAACATTAAACGTTTATCTTGTAGGATCTCTCCTATAGGAAACCTGAAAAGCTTTGTACTCACTTCCAGATTTTCACCATCTGAACTTTCTTTTGTTTTAGATGCAGGAGGAGGGGAAGACACTGGAGGAAGAGGGCTGGTTATAATTTGGGAGCTGAAAAAATAATAGGAGATATCACTGATATGTCAAATATTCTTTCTGTAAGAGAAGATACACATTTTTAGCATAGTTCACCTCAACTGTGTCTGGTTAAAGCACTACTTCCTAAAGTATGTTCTGTGCAGCACTAGAGTCACATTATGTTCTGGAAAAAGAGGCTGCATAGTCAGAGAATATGGGTAATAGCCTCTTTGGGATGTATGTGCAAGTTTGCATGTATTAAAGTTTCTGATAAATACTATAGTTTTTTTAAAAAAGTACATTTTACTTTAAGCCAGTATCTTCCAAACATATTTGACCACAAGACAACCCCTACCTTTTTTAACCTTTTTAGAAAACATACATATTAGTGACCAGCAGACCATAATTTGGGAAATACTGGGTTATAGTTTACAACCTATCATGAAATTTTAAATAGACTTCCAATAAAACGTTCTAGGGGGCATAAGTAAGACAAAGTTAAATAAGCATCACTAGAGACTGAAGGCCTCCAATGTACAGTGGAAGAAAATGTAAGAGGTCTCTTCTCATAAAAACAGAAAAACACAAAGCAGCCTACGTAAGAAAAAATGCTTTTTTCCTGTTTCTCAGTTCTCCTGCAAATGAAAAACAGAAGATAAAAACAGCATTATCATTACGAAAAATTCAGAAATATAACCTTGAACTCACATGATAATCAAAATAATTGTACTAATTCAGATAATCTGAATTCTAGACCTCCTCTGTCACTGACAAATCTCATGACCTTCACAAAACAACTTTATACCTTAGCCTCAGATTTCTCACCCAAATGTTCCTATTTATCTCAAATTTTAAGATTTTATGAAAAGCAAAATGGCAAAACAGAAAGAACAAGGGCTATGGAGTCAACTCTACCTAATTTGCAAAATAAAAAACTTTGGGCAATTTACTTAACTTCTACGTCAGTCCTTCATATCTAAATTAGGGATATGAATACCTACCTCAGAGGACTACTAATAACAGGTTTAATATATGTGGACCATCTCTTGGTGTCTGCTACAGAGGTGGGAGTTCTTAATTGTTATTACTGTTAATAGCTGACTTTCAATTCAACTAACAGGTTGTTTTAACTACTGAAGAGGTGAAAAACAGTCAGTAAAAAATACAACTTTACAATAAAGTATTTGAGTCCACTAACTTGCCGCATCTTTCTTTTTTTTTTTTTTGCGTGAATAGCAATATCTGACACAAAGCACCATGTGTCAGACACTTTTCTAAATGCTTTATGTATTAACTCATTTAATCTTTCAACAATCCTTAAAGGTTACTATTGCTATATCCCCGTTTTTAAGATGAGAAACTGGGGCCACACAGAGAATATTTAATTTACACAAGTTTACACAGCTAGTAAGTGGCAGAATAAAGATTTTAACTAAGGAATTCTGACTGTATAGCTTGCAAAACACTGCCCTGTAATATAGTGGTTTGTGTTCTGTGAGTGCACATGCCATATTCACTGGTAAAACTTCCAACTTAGGGTTCAGTACATCTGGGGAAAAAGAAAAGAAGACAATCTGAAAAGGTGGAAAACTATCAGATTTGAAAATAATTCCTCCCTGTATATCCGTACCTATCTATTTCTGCAGAATTTATTCCAGAATTCGACACACTCTCTGACACTGAACCCTGACTATCCTTCTTGGTGGGTTCTAATCCATTCTTTATGTCATCAAAATTTTCATATTTGAGAGCTTGGACCAGCTGTAATAGGTACATCAACAAATCCTGGAAAACAAACAAAAAATAAGCTAATATTAGAAAAAATGCAATATGATTATAGACAAGTTACGTCTAATTATTCCTAAATATCAAGCTAACAATTTACTTTTATCTACCACTTATCAGCTGTGTTACCTTGGGCAGATCACTAGGTTTCTTAACCTCTTGGTGCCTCACTGGGTCCTCACCTTTAAAATGGCCATAATCATATAAACCTTAGAGATTCAGTTGTGAGGATTAAATCAATTAATAGAAAAAAGTCACAGAATAGTGCCTGGCACAGACTAAGTGACCAGTAAATGTCTTGTTTAAAATGGTATCCCACTGACATGTACACATTGCAATATTTAAAATAGATAAACAACAAGGACCCACTGTATAGCACAGGGAACTCTGCTCAATATTCTGTAATAACCTAAATGGGAAAAGAACTTGAAAAAGAAAAGATACATGTATATGTATAACTGAATCACTTTGCTGTACACCTGAAACTAACACAACATTGTTAATCAAATATTCTCCAATGTAAAATAAAAAATTAAAAAAAAATAGTATCTCAAAATCAAGGTGAAAATGAAAACAAAGAAAAAAGACTGAGATGGTTCATATAAAACTGAGAAATTAACAAAGGTTCCTTTTTTCAGCAATAGATCAGATAATGGCATTTTAGGTCTAAGATTACATAAGAAACTCCAAATTTTCAAGTTTTCTAAGTTTCTGTTTCATAATCTTTTCTGGTTGGGATTTTTAAAAATATTACCTTTTTTTTTTTTTTAAAGAGAACTTGGAGTTTAAAGAGTTCAGAGTTTAGAGAATTTGGGTTGCTTCTTAAATGGAAAATACAATGAAACAGACATTTTAACACTCTTGCTTAAAGGAAATGTGTACTTTCCTGCCAACTACCAATAACGGCTTGAAGAAAACAAATTTCTAAATCTAAATTTCTCATACTTCTACTGACAATCGAAATAATTTGGACTAAAAAAGTGTCAACAGAGTAGTTTTTACCTGAGTTTTTCCCTTAATGTAAAAAAACTCTAGGTTTAATCTTCAGAATGGAAATATTTCCTATCTTACTCTATAAATGTAGTTCTTAGCCCTTCCCAATGACTACTAAGAAAACTCCAAAAATTTTGCTTTTAAAAATAATTACAGGGCTTCCCTGGTGGTGCAGTGGTTTAGAATCTGCCTTGCCAACTGGTTAAAGCCCTGGCCTGGGAAGATCCCACATGCCGTGGAGCAACTAAGCCCATGCACCACAACTACTGAGCCTGAGCTCTAGAGCCCGTGAGCCACAACTACTGAGCCCACGTGCCACAACTACTGAAGCCTGCTGTGCCTAGAGCCTGTGCTGCCCACACACCGCAACGAAGAATAGCCCCTGCTCACCGCAACCAAAGAAAGCCCTCACGCAGCAATGAAGACCCAACATAGCCAAAAATAAATAAACAAATTTAAAAAAAACAAAACAAAAAATAATTACAAATTGAAGAAACTCACAAAACTCAAAAAAAAAAAATTTAAAGCATCTATTGTCTTCCAGTTCCAATTGCCACTCAGGCACTTAAAACTCATAATTAGATAATTTGAGACTTTGTGACTATCAGTTCAATTTTAGTCACCTTTCCTTAAGCCCAGAAACCAGGTTAAATCCCTTGTAAATATTTCATGGACCACTCTTTCCTTTCATGTCTATAACAACTATGGCATTTGTAATTACTTGTTTATTTACTCTTTGTCATTTCTACTATTGTATAAATTCCATGAGGACAGACTACTTCCCAAAAATGTATTTTCCCTTACTTAAACCAAAATATATTCTTTTCATATTTTTTTCTTATATTGACAGTCAACATTTCTTTTAATTACGAAAAGCAATATACATGATTTTACCACTAAATACCATTTTTTCTCAAAAAATTAAATGAAACGTTAACTGGCTTATTAATTCTTACTCAAATATATCAGCATCAGTGGCCAGGGAAATCAAATGACTACCAAAGCATCTCTATAGTGTTCTGTTTCTATAAACAATTTTTAATTGGATCAATAAATGTTTGATTTTCTATTATTTTATTTGAGATTTATGGCATCTAACAGCTAGGTATGCTTATATGCTTATTTTAAGAAACAAAATTACATAACAGAAAATAGATTAATCAAGTATCCTCCTTAGGAGGTATAAGTAATTCAGTTTCACTGCTAGCCTTGAATGCTTTGGAAATGCTGCTGAATGTATCACCTAGTGTGTTTTCCCAAGTATAGAAAAGACTTACTACATGAAATCAAAAACGCTGCATTGCTATTAAATTCCCCAGGAAGGAGAAATTTGGAAGAAAACTCCTCTTTTTAAGTCATTCATCACAATCTGATTATGTTAGCCATCTGGTATTCTGTATTCAAACTACACTTTCCTTCATTTGTATGAAAATGAATTAACTTCAGTAGTAAGTACAAAGTCTGTTTGCTCATTAAACAGGCACATCTTGGAAAATATAAAATTCCTCCAAGCATGAAGGACATAAGCATACAAGTAAAACAAAACAAACAAAAAAATCATATTTCTATTTCAGGCAATTAAGTAAAAATTTCCCAAGAGCTATGAAATACTATCTAGATAGCAATCACCATTCTTCTCAAGAACAAGTTAATTCTAATGCTTCAGAATATAAATGCAACGTTCACTGTCAAAATCACTCCCATTTCTTATTGAATTAAGCGTAACTCTTCATATAGACATTTACAGTTCGACAGTTACAGTTAGATACATGGGTTCTGACCTTGCTTCCCAGACAGCCACATATATCCCACACTTCTGTTAAAGCGAAATATTTTCTATTTTTCCTGTACTTTTCAATCTCTTTGCCTTTGCTCATATTGCTCATGTAAACTCATGTTCAACTCTGAAAATTCTCTTCCTTCATTGTCTATCTCAAATGCCACTTCTTCCTCAAATTCTAATGGGGAATCTCTCTCATTTTGAGCCACACAATAGTAAGAAATATGGCTTTTAAAAATTCTGAAACAGAACATTAAACAAATCAAATTCAGAAAGATATTAAAAAACTGATTAATATTTATTTTATAAATGTATGGTGAGTTTAACATTAGGAATTCAGCATCTATTTCATGCATAGTATTATTAAATATCAATGTTTTTCAGACAGCATGATGCTATACCTACAAATTACAGGGACCCACCTAACACTTAACAGAACTATCAAGAAACATCACTACAGAAATTAGATAAAACATAAATATTAAAATAAAAACACAGTTTTACATTTAACCAACAAACAGAAATAAGAGCTAAAAGGGGTGAGGTAGTTCATAATAGTAACAATTGTCACAGAATAAATATAATGTTTTAAAATGTGAAAAAAAATTTATAAAATTATGACTGAAATAATCGTGTATCTCCAGGAGGGAAGATTTAATATCATAAAGATGTTAATCTTCCCTAATATAATATATAAATGTAATGTAATTCCACGTAAGATTCTGGTGGAGTTTTAAGAAAATGACAAAATTGTTCTAAATTTAGAATAAATATACAAAAATTATAAAGAAAATTGTTTAAGAAAAAAAGAAAGGGAGGGGTTTTATCCAATCATATATTTAAAGTTATTATGAAACAACTGCAATTTTTAAAAGTATGATACAAGCATAAAAACAGAAGGTTCACAAAGAATTATCAGAAAAAAGCATATGTAAAAGGCATATATATTGTGACAATAATTCCAATGTAAGCTACTTATTCAAGAATATGGAAAAACATATATTCAAAAGTCTATTCACTAAAATAGTTACAGCAAAAGATTAGAAAACAACTGCCTACCAGAAGGAGCTGACTGGTTAAATAAATTATAAAATAAATTTGCAGTAAAATATTATGCTGCTGTTTGAAAGGAATAAGGTACATCTACAGGTTTCCATTAAGTCTAAAAACACAGTGCTTTCCTACAGATTAAACGTGCCTTTGACATCATTTGCCTTGATATTCATTTGCCTATGTTTCCAGACTTTATGGACACCAAATATATGTGTTGAAGATGAGAAAATATCCAAGATTATACTGTTCAATTAATAAGGCAAGGTTTTAACAATATGTATAGGATATTCCTATTTTTCTTAATTTTTAAAGAGGTGTAAATATATACCATACATGCATGTATATGCTTGCAATTTGCATAGAAAATATATGAAAAGATAAAAGAGTGGCTACCTTTCTAGGGATAAAAAACGGCTGGAGAAGTGGAGTTGTTAAAGGAATATTACTTTCTATGTTACTATTTCATTTACAATTTAAAAGCAAAGAGAATCAGAAAACAAAAGATGATAATATCATATAGTAAAGGAACAAACCAAATGCTGTGGGATCAGGAAATAAACAAACAAAAATGCCATCTGCTTCCTGGAATGGTTAAGAGAGGTTTCTCAGAGATGTTGAGGTCTGTGCTACAGCTTTAAGGATGAACAGCAGGAAGACTCCACTAAGACAATGAAGTAGCATATATAAAGGCCTGGCAGGCCTAGCTACTGGAAGGACTACAGCATATTGAAAATATCAGACTGCCCAAATATAAAACACAGTATTTTTCATTCAAGTTTTTTGGTCATCCAAGATGTGGATATTTAGACAAAGTGACCTTTGACGTATCTTTGATGCTATGATTATATAATTATATTATATATCATTATGGGTTTGCCAAAAGGTTTGCTCATGTTTTTTCCGTAAGATGGCTTTAGTAGCACTTAGTTGTCTTTAACTTCTTTCAAAACAATTTTGTTAGATCGTATTGTGACAGCTGTCATATCAAGTGTGCCTTTAAAAAAAAAACTTACCAAAATTGGTGAATTTTTGTGTAGCCATTTTAATATTGAGGATGGAAGAAAAAAAAGCAACATTTTCGTCATATTATACTTTATTATTTCAAGAAAGGTAAAAGTGCAACTGAAATGCAAAAAAGGATTTGTGCAGTGAATGGAGAAGGTGTTGTGATGGATCAAACGTGTCAAAAGTGGTTTGCGAAGTTTCATGCTGGAGATTTCTCACTGGACGATGCTCCATGGTCGGACAGACCAGTTGAAGTTGACGGCAATCAAATCGAAACATTAACTGAGAACAATCAACATAATACCATGAAGGAGATAGCTGACATACTCAAAATATCCAAATCAAGCGTTGAAAATCATTTGCACCAGCTTGGTTATCTTAATCACTTTGTTGCTTGGGTTCCACATAAG
The DNA here is from genome assembly GCF_003676395.1 of Aethalodelphis obliquidens. Lineage (NCBI taxonomy): Eukaryota > Metazoa > Chordata > Mammalia > Artiodactyla > Delphinidae > Aethalodelphis > Aethalodelphis obliquidens. The sequence goes on along the minus strand of NW_020837976.1, from coordinate 20,167,481 downwards.
TTAAGCAAAAAAAACCTTCTTGACCGTATTTCCACATGCAATTCTCTACTTAAATGTAACGAAAACGTTCTGTTTTTAAAACAAATTGTGACGGGAGATGAAAAGTAGATGAAAAGTAGTACAATAATGTGGAATGGAAGAGATCGTGGGGAAAGTGAAATGAACCACCACCAACCACACCAAAGGCTAAATGATCTTCATCCAAAGAAGGTGATGTTGTGTATATGGTGGGATTGGAAGGGAGTCCTCTATGATGAGCTCCTTCCGGAAAACCAAACGATCAATTCCAACAAGTACTGCTCCTAATTAGACCAACTGAAAGCAGCACTCAACGAAAAGCGTCCGGAATTAGTCAACAGAAAATGCATAATTTTCCATCAGGATAATGCAAGACCGCATGTTTCTTTGATGACCAGTCAAAAACTGTTACAGCTGGGAAGTTCTGATTTATCTGCTGTATTCACCAGACATTGCATCTTCGGATTTCCATTTATTTCGGTCATTATAAAATTCTCTTAATGGAAAAAATTTCAATTCCCTGGAAGACTGTAAAAGGCACCTGGAACAGTTTTTTGCTCAAAAAGATAAAAAGTTTTGGGAAGATGGAATTATGAAGTTGCCTGAAAAATGGCAGATGGTGGTGGAACAAAATGGTGAATACACTGTTCAATAAAGTTCTTGGTGAAAATGAAAAATGTGTCTTTTACTTAAAAACCAAAGGAACTTCTTGACCAACCCAATATATGGTTATATTATCCTCTGAAATACCAAAAAACATTTGAAGTTTATAAAACCATAAATGTTATACTATTCCACAGACAAAGCAAAAGCAAGGAGAAATTTTAAAACGATTAGAAATGAAAGGTACAACATGAATGATTTTAGTACAAAATTGACATAATATAAATTTACAATCCTTCAGCATAACTGTATGAGTACAATTTTCAAAATTCTGCCCCAGATAATTTTTTCTTCATAACTGTCAAGTGACATAAGCAGCTGTTATCACTATTTTTTGGATGGGAAACCGAGGTGAGAATAATATATGTTCCCAAAGACATACAGGTACATAGTCAGAGAAAAGACAAAATTCAAATCTTAATATACATCTGAAGAGTCAGTAGAAACTGAACTAAAAGACCTTTTATTTTTAAGCTAAGTATACACAAACCTCAAAAACACCCCAAGGGCTTCCCTGGTGGTGCAGTGGTTGAGAGTCCGCCTGCCGATGCAGGGGACATGGGTTCGTGCCCCGGTCTGGGAAGATACCACATGCCACGGAGCGGCTAGGCCCATGAGCCATGGCCGCTGAGCCTGCGCGTCCGGAGCCTGTGCTCCGGGAGAGGCCACAACAGTGAGAGGCCCGCGTACCGCAAAAAAAAAAAAAAAAAACCCAAAACTAACAACCATATTTTGCAGTTTAGGATGCATGCAGTATTTCTATCATTATTCTTTACGTCATAACAAAAATTATAAAATGGTCTAGAAATAGTTCAGTACTTGCATGAATACTGTTAACTCCAGAGACAATCAAATGCTTAGCCTCTAAGCTTGTAAGGCAACAAAGTCAGGCAATCAAAAACAATGATTTACAGTATTTCTATTTAAAGTCTGAACCCATGTTGAGGGGGACTATCTTAACTATAGCCCAGAGGCCTTTCTGTTTGACTCATGTCAAACGTAGATAAAGACTTAATGACTAAAGTGAAACTTCTAATGAATTTCAAAACAAACATTTCACTATTTTAAATAAATATTGTAATAATTTTTTACTTGTGATATAGTAAAAACAATCACAGAGAAGATAATATGCTGAATCACAATGCTAGGAATTGTTCTTTGATAGGAGAGTGAAAAACATCCTATTCCAATAAAATTATACAATATCTGAGACTTACCTCAAAATAATCTAGAGGAGGGTAGGGAATGTGGAGGAGAGAATAATTGGTGTTAGAGATGAAACAAATTGTCTATGAGTTGGCAGCTGCTGAAGATGGGTAAATTATGTATGAGCATTCACTATACTACTTACTTCAGTGTTTAAATTTTATTGTAATTAAATACATATACAACTATCAACCTTAATAAATGCTGCATTTTGCTTCTTGAAATTCAGATACCACTTTGAATTCAAAATAATGATTGGCACTCCTATATATATTGAGGATTGAGAAGAGTCATCCCATATTCCATAAGCCTTGCAGGCTAGCATAAACTATTAGGTTATGTTTGAGAACACATTCCCTCTATAAAAATTAGTAAGTAAAAAAATTAGTGAATTCATCTACCGTATTAGGAAATTACTAAAATTCAAAATCCAGCAATGCTTTGGGTCAACAGAGTTTTCTACCTTCCCTGGTGGCCTTATATGTATATAAATAGCCATCATAATGTTTGTAGTCTTTCCTTTCCAGAGGATTCAAAACCACCTTCAGAAAATCTACATATACACATAATTGTCAGTAGCTCAAAGTTTAAAGGAGGGGTTTGAAAGAGAATATGATGACCATGCACCTCTATGCTTTAAAGGCCCCAAGGGCTTTTCAAGGCTACAATTAAATGTGGCTTGTTGTAGACTGACTGATAGAGGGAATCCGAATTATTCCCTAGCTGGTACTGCATTAAACCATTTTTCACTAGAATTCCTTTTTCCAGACAGAGCAATACAAGCTCTACTGCCAGGTAAATGTCCTGGGAGAGACTGGCCTATCACGTAACAGATCAGGAAGTAAATTTTCATTTCAGAGGAGTCCTTGGAGGAATAGTTTAATTTTGCTTCTGCAAACACACATAGTATATCCAGTTCCCTTTAAAAAATTTCCCTCTCTCTCTCTCATACACACACACACACACACACACACACACACACACACACACACACACACTCACTCTCTCTCTCTCTCTCTCTCTCTCTCTCTCTCTCTCTCTCACACACAGAGTCCATAATCAGGCTCTAGTTTAAAATTCACCCAGTTGAAGAGGAGTAATGAATAACAATGGACCTCATCATCTGCCTGCCGTAACCGGGCAACAGCATAACGCCTCACTGTTGGATTGGTGTAATGAGAGGACAACAGCTCCAAGGAATCCTCTACATCCATTGGCTTCCATTTTCCCAGAAGTTCCAATGCCTGTTTGGCCTCCTGGGGTAGATCCCAATTAACACATTTCAAGAACTTCGTCAAAGCCTAAAATCAGAAAAGGTTTAAGAATTAGAAGTAACAGCTTATTCTGGGATAGGAAGGGTCAAGGGTGACTAGGCAGAGCTCAGCTTGGACTTGATGGCAGAGTCACAAAGTCAACGACTGACTCCTTACATAAACACTTTGTTTAGTGTTTAGTATACACACAATCCTAGAAAAACACTGCAGAACGAGGAAAAAAAAAATCATGTTCCTTGTAACTATGTTTTTTTCAGGTCAAACCACTGTGAATTTTTAAATTTTCTTCAGCTTTTCTTCATTTTGCTTTCGTTATTTTAAAACACTGCAGACCTCAAGACAGGGAAATAGTTGATGCATGTCTCACGAACTCTGAGATACCTTAGAGAAAACCTTCATTTTACAACATCGACATGTGAGACATAAGAGATTGCAGCCAGTGAATGAGAGCCCAAAGTCAAGAAGGGCAGAACCCCACACTTGAACACCTCCCAGAGTCAATGGTTTTCCTAGATACTCACATACAAGGACTCAAATGAAGTCAAATATGTATGTCTCTTTTACACAGAGAAGTAACTATTGGGGAATTAGTGTTTAATGGGGACAGAGTTTCAGTTTAGGAAGGTGAAAAATTCGGGAGATGGATGATGGTGAGAGTTGCACAACAATGTGAATGTACTTATTAGTGCCACTGAACTGTACAGTTAAATATGGTTAAAATAGTATGTTTTATATTATGTGATTTTTACCACAATTTAAAAAAACATTTAAAAAAAGACAAAAATTCCACAGTAACAATAATAAAAATAGATAAATACATAGAAGCTCCAGCTTCTGTATATATATTCTGATTCAGCTGGCTGTTTGCAGAATCATTCTGGAGCCTCACTTCTTTAGAAAGGTAGCGAAGTCTTCATAAGACTGTTGGGTAAGTAAACTACCTTTGAGCATATCATTAATGGCTGCATAACAATAAATGCTCTTTAAAGAAAGGTTTATACCTGTTTTCCATAAAAAGCAGTCCCTATTGCCAGATCTCCCTACTGGCAACACTTTCCTGGCTGATCCCAAGACATTTTCTTTTCTCTTCCTCTATGAATTCATCTCTTGAACAAAGATAACTTCAAAATTTTAAATTCCTGCTCTGCCCAATTAAAAATATTTTCATTAGTAAACTAATCAAGTTCTCAAAAATGTTCACTTGGACAATAAAACACAATTACTCGTTAGTATGACATAAAAGGAATCTTCATTCCCATTCCCTAACTTACTCTTTAATTTAACTAAATTAAGGAAAAAGGCACTATGGAGATGATCTAGTCCAGTGCTCAAATTTGTATATAATCTCAGTGAAGTGGCTTGCCCATCGTCTCAAAATGGTGACAGGCTAGACCCAGAATCTAAATCCACTGACCCCCAGCCTATGCATGTTACACCAGATGGCTCCTCCTTATCATTAAGGCACTGCATCTCCTACTTAGCTAGGCCCATGCCCCTTGGAGCCATTACTCCACCAACACTTATTTCCTAAATCTGTTGTAGGAAAAAAATGGGGTGCAAGAGGAGGGTCATGTCCCAGGTCTTGAGTGAGTCCCTGGGACTGGCCACCTAGTGAGGGTCCTTGGATTCGCACAGGAAAGAATTCAAGAGCCAAACACAGGAAAGTGAAAGCAGGTTTATTTAGAGAGATACACACTCCACAGACAGAGAGTGGGCCGTCTGAGGAGAGTGGTCATGGGAGATACACGTTCCATAGACAGAACACAGTCTGTCTCAAAAGGCAAGAGTGGCCCAGAAATGTGGGGGTGGTTAGTTTTTATGGGCTGGGTAATTTCATAGGCTACCAGAAGGGAGGATTATTCCAACTATTTTAGGGAAGGGGCAGAGATTTCCAGGAATTGGGCCACCGCCCACTTTCTGGCCTTTTATGGCTGGCCTCAGAACTGTCATGGCGCCTGTGGGTGTGTCATTTAGCTAATGTATTACAATGAGTATATAATGAGGCTCAAGGTCTCCCGGAAGTCAAATCTTCTGCCATCTTGGGCCTATTAGGTTCTAACCAGTTTTTGTGGTATCCTGTTCTTAATGGTTGTATCATTCTTTTAATGGTTGTGCCCTGCCCACTTCCCTCCTGTCTCAAATCCATTCCCAATTCCGGTCAATTATTTCCTGACAATATTTCCTGTTGTTCCCCTCAGATTGACTCTCACTATACCAAACACCTAGAGTTTGGCACAGCCTTCTAGCTAAGAGCTTCAACACCAGTTTCTTTTCTAATCATTTCACAGACTGTCAGACACTCAAGCTGGAAGTGATTTTATTAGCACAAACTTCCACTGTCAGCAGAAATTTACCTTATAATATCTCTGACCAAAAGAGACCCAATATTTACCTAAGTAATTCCAGTGACTAATTTCCAAAGTACTCATTGTATTTAGACAGTGAAATCATTTTTATTGTTTTTTAAACCTTGGCTTCTTTCTCAAAACATTCCTTGATACCTCTCACCACAATCCAAACCTGTGACTCTCATTAAGCTCTCATTGCCCCTCTATGCTTCAACCAAGCTAACCTATTTTATAATGACTGTCTAACTTCCGTCTACAAGGAGTTCCTTCCTTCCTTATACTCTTCGCCAAAACTTTAGTGTCATCTTATTTAAGGCCAGCTTGTCAAAATCTCAACTTTTCCAGGCAGTTTTCAGCAACTTTCAGCTCTTCTTTTAGTAGCTGCCTCAGTTTTACTATCTTCATTTAAATGATGCTCTTCTAACTACCAAATGCTTTTCTGGGCATTCTTATGCCTACAACTGGAGTCTGCATCCCCCAAGGATAGCTATCCATTTCTTCTGCACCTCCTGCACACCATTTAGTGCAGTGCTTGCTCTCCATATAAAAACATGGACTGCCCTCCTAACTTATTCTATGCATTTATTTTTCACTTCCAAAATGTATTTCTAGACTGAATGTGGAAACAAAGCAATACTTCTTAAACAACTACAGTGAAAGCTTTGCCATTTCACAGTACATCAGTAGTCTTAATAGAAATGTGCAGGTATGTACTTATTATAAGCAAATCTTGCAGCAGGCTGATGTACTCAGTTCAGCAACCAAAACAATCTAACTCCCAGATTCTCAGATTTATAGATTTATTAGTAAGATTTACAGAATACAATGCTGCCAGGGAACTTAAGACACTGTACAAAGATTTCACAACTTGATAATGCTAAACGTTACAAATGTAAACAAGGAGATAATACAATGAAGGAGGAAACAAGAAGAGTAATGAGAAAGAAAGGAAGTGTAACAATTTGAAGACAGCGATAATAATGATGATACTTAATCTCAGGTCCTTTAAAGATGATTTATTGATCTATGTAAAACAAAGGTACAGGATTCAAATGCAATTTTATCCCTAGAGCTTCCACAGATAGTATAGGCTTTAGACTAAGCCAAGGTGTTTGGGTTTAAATCTTAATTTCCAGCTCCATCAATTATTACTGTGTCACATGGAGCACATTATTTAACTTTTAAGTGATCTATCTCATAAGGTCGTGGTAAAAATTAAATAAGTTAATGAATATAAATGCTTAAAACAGGATATATATATATATAATAAATAGTTGATAAATGTTAATTATTTCAACTCTGATATTATTGTTCTATTTTTGTTGTTGAGTCCAGCATCAAATGTTAACATTATTGTATGTATTACCATGTTTTATATTAATAGCAATAAATATTTTGTTAACCTCCTTTCTGATCTTAGAATCACTTCATTGTTATCTCCTACTTTTAGAATCATGATCACATTTCAGAGCTGAAAACACTGTATTTGTCATATATATTTCTAATATTAACTTCTACCAACTAAATTTTGGAAATTACTACCATGTTGTTAAAGGAAAACCTGTTCTACTCAAGACACTTCTGACATCAAATGTGTGGGTTGTCCACATGAACCAATTCCCTAATTCTCTGCAGACACTAAGTGTTCTACAATTTAACTGAATTCTGACACTCAGTGCAGATTGCAGAGGTTAAGGGGTTAGTCTCATAAGACTGCTTCCCATTTCAGATACCAAGAGCAAACACTGGATTCTCAGGTACCCATACTTCAGCCCAGCTTGGTTACATATTGGGGATTCCCATGACCCTTCCTCAGGCTCAATAATTTGCTATAATGGCACAAAGAATTCAGAGAAATATATTATAAAAGATATAAATGATATATCTTTTATTATAAAAGATATAATTTATTATAAAAGATATAAATGAATAACCAGGTGAAGAGGTACATTAGGCGAGGTCCGGAAGGGTCCTAAGCACAGGAGCTTCTGTCCCCATAGTTAGGAATGTGCCACCTTCCTAGCATACTGATGCATTCACCAACCCAAAAGCTCTATAGGTTTTCATAGAGATTCCATAACGTAGACACAATTGATTAAATCATTAGCCATTCTTGAGTTATTAATTCTATCCCCAGCCCCTTTACGATCTCTCCTCCTCCCTCCACAGAGGTCAAGGGTGGGGCTGAAAATTCCAACCCTCTAATCAGAGGTTTGGTTCTTTTGGCAATGAGCCCCACTCTCCAAGAGTCACCTCATTACCATAAATACAAGTATAGTTGAAAGGGGCTTATTATGAAAAACAAAAGACACTCCTCTCATCCTTACTACTCACGAAATTCCTAGGGTTTTAGAAACTCTGTGCCAGGAACCAGAGATGAAGACCAAATATATGATTTCTTATTATATCACCGTATCACAGCTATTCTAATATTTTAAATTCAAAACATTCAAAAACGAAATATCTCCTTACTCTGCCCCTTCCACTTGCCATATTTCCTTATTTCAGTCACTCAGGCCTAATTCTTGGGAATTACCTCCAAGTCATTTTACACATTATCCTCCCCTTCCTTTGCTCTCCAATACAGCTCTCAAAATCCATACATAAGCCTCCTAATTATGTCTCTTTTTTCATTCTCAGCTCTGCTCCAATCCACCTGGTTCATCTTCCTTAAAACATCACTTACTTAGACACATTCTGTTTGCTTTAGGGGTTTCCTATTGCCAGTGATATCCAACTCCGAACCACAGAATTCAAGGCTCATTACAATCTGATTCCACCTTTTCTATTTAAAGAATGTTTCATACAAACTTTTCTGTCTCCTGAACCTAGCACTCTGCCTTATTCATGCTTTTCTTTCCCATGAAAAATGATCATCAAATAAGAATGACCATCAAAGTTTGTTCAAACTTCAAGACAAATCTTGGCTCTGTAAAACCTCCCTCATATCTTAGCACACTGATCTTGTTCTCCTTCACATCTCTACTATAGTAATTACCTAACTGTTTACTAATAAGACAGTGACCCTTTATCAGTTACTATCCTCTACTTTTCCATTTTGGTTTTCCCCAAAACAGTTTAATTTTAACAGTTTCCCCAAAACAGTTTTAATTTATATGAAATTTACAGGGACATAATACCTCGAAGCTCAGAGCCTTAAATAACTCTAGGCCAAGAGTTGATACCAAATGCTTGCTGAATTGAATTCATTTCTGCTATTGTCTGCCATCAACTTCTTGCCAGGAGGCACAAATATTATTGTCCTGATGTCACTGTCTCAGAAGCAGCCTCATAAGAGCATTCAGTGTGCATCACTATTACCTTCACCATTATGACTCTTCCTACTATTTTTGTTCCCTAAGCATAATGGAAAGGCATTAATATAACGGTTATTTTTTATTAACATTTTAATAAGAAAGGCCATTTACCATGTTAAAAGCTGATTTTTTTTTTTAAAGTTGAATTTAAAAAGTTACAATAGTCACATTTTGAGTTCTGCAAAAATGAGTCACTTCCTATATGCTATGGACCACAAAATTAAACATACTTCATAAATTCAACTGATTTTGTTGGACAAACTTATTACTGTGAACTTTTCAGGTACAACATCAAGTCTAGACTAGAGGGCTTTTTATCCGAAATACTTAAGACAGGTCATTTAGAAAAAAATAGGTGGAAAGACCAAATTTATTATTATTTAAATTATTTATTTAAAAAAATAAATAAGAAGTACAACTTTGTAAGAACCAATTTCCACCAACTTGTTTCCTGAGCACTGCTTTCTCTCTACGAAATCTTTTCAGCCTTAGGGCTCAACTGTCAAATAACCTAAATCACAGTTCCTGAGAAACTGGCACTGAACGAATTTCTTTTATAAATAAATTAAAGGACAATGGTACAGGAGTATTTATTTTCTACAAAACCCATTTTAAATTATTACAAAGATACAAATGTAGCTATTTTAATAATTCCTTTGGTTACTTCAAGACCAATATATATTTGGCTTTCTGAAAAGTGCTCCCTAAACAAAAAACAGTGTTTACTCTACTCTAGTGATCTTAAGAATCCTGTAATATGTCCTGAGAAGTGAAGTTTCATCACCTACCTTTCAAAAAGTTGAAATCAATTAGTTAAATGAAACTTGTCACACACTTTATATCACTTGAGCATTTTTCTTTTACACATATCTAGAAGTAATTGAATTTCAGTGGGAAGTGACGACTTGTTAAAACATAGTTTTCCTTGGAAGCCTTTCTATCTAAGGGAGTTCTTCTTTGTAAATCTATTCTATGCTTCTTGAACCTATACATTCTAACAAGTTTAATTCAATATCTTACTGCGTATTTTTAGACAGCACTGTGCTGCATTCAAGATGCAATTTCTGTGACCAAGGTTATTCATTTAACAGAGTATCACGATACTAACTCAATCTTTTTATAAAACACAAAAATCATAAACCTGTGCTTCTGCTGATGAATCTTTCCTTCTTTGCAGGGATAAAGAGAATAACACTCAAAAGCTATAGCAAATTTAAAATTCCTCTCTCATTCTTGTCATAGATATAAAAGAGGATGGATATGATTCATCTACAAAGAATTTCCCAAGGCATCAATAAAACATAAAGAAGAAAAGCTGAAGAGTTAAAGTGAGCTGTAACTGGATTTTTATCTTTACTTTAGAGACTAAAGGAAATACAATTGTTTCAGAAAAACAAGTTAACAAAGTAGCTAAAGACAATCTCATAAGATTGTAAACATTCATTCATTCTCAAATAATTATATATCTGACAGATATTAATTTTCCTGATGCTTCTCTGTTTTGCCCACAATGCATTTCAGAATTCCTGTTATGGCATGCATGATGCTGTATTTTCTGTATAATCCTCTTTTCTATGACTACCTTCTCTACTAACTCATAAATGTGAGCCTATCAAGCAGCAGCATTTATAAGCTTTGATTCTGCACAGGTTCCTTAATCTCTCTAAGACTCAGGTTTCCTCATCTGTAGAATAGTAACAATAATATCTATATTGTGGGGTTGTTGTGGGATATCAAATATCTCTGACACACAGTGGTTGTTTAATAAATGCTGGTTATTATTATTATACCTTAACAGTCTTTGAACCTATGTTCTAAGAATTTACTGACTATTTTATGAACTAGAAGAGACTTAACGTTCACTATAATTTAATGGACTCATATTAAATATGAGGAAACTAAAGCAGTCAAAAAGCTTCTTTGTGACAATAAATAGTAATAAATAGTAAGCCTCAAAACTAAGTCTCTACACTCAAGTCTAGTGCTTCATCCCAATTCTCTCTCTCCAGAAACTTTATCTACTCCATAGTTTCATTATGGAAAGCAAACGTCTAGTTCTGACCTAGCCTCTATCCTCTTGCCAAGCTGGATGCCATTCCACCAACTCAATTTACCATTTCAAATTACATTTCTCATACTCTCTCTCTAGCCACATCTCCTCCAGAATTCTATAGTTCTTTAAATAACATAAATCTTTTGCCGGCCACCCAGGCTCAAAGAGGTGAGAAGAATGAAGATAAAGTGAGTCAACATTTACTCTGCACCTACTATGCATTAAGTACCCAACCATCTGTATTATCTCACCTGTGAAGGAGAGTTGTCATAATTAGAAAAACGAGGAAACAAACCTTCCAAAGCAACTTGCCTCACCTTACCCAGTAAGAATAAGTTGTAGTGCTGGAAACTGAGCCCAAGTCTCTCTGACTTAACCCATTCAGACATTGTCTATACATCAACAAATAGGTACCTGTGTCTTTGTGTTTTAACTTTTTAAAAAATGGAGTAACGATATATATTACTCTATAAACCTTTCTTTTTTCAAGTTTGACAATAAGTCTGTATTTCTATGGCAGTTTTACTTCATTTTGCTCATTAGCAACAAAGTTTATAGATAATTTTATATATGAAAATATTCAAGAAACTCACTTTTTCTTGATTAGTAAGATAATATCTAAACTTCCATACAAGATCTTGTTCTTCATATGTAAGTTGCTTGGTTGGTGGATAACTCACAATAATCTACAACAAAGAAAAAAAAAACTACTTTTGTCAAATAAAAAAAATCTTCCTATATATTTCCATTTCATTCAAAATTTTTCATTCATTTAAATATATCTATAATTGAACTATTACAGAAGCAAGGAGAATATACATGCAGCCAAGTAAGACTTAAATTTGCTGCATTTATCAGTTCAAAAAGTATATTAGAGTATAAGAGGAGAAAAAGATAAGATAAAAAAAAGTCAAGTTCCATATTAGAAAAAAAGTATGTAATTGCAGAGCTAATTTACTTCAACCAAAGACACAACAAATCCAAATAACAAAAGCTCGCCCCCACCAAACTACTGCATGCAAGATAGGCTCAAGGATTGTACAACGCAGGGAACAGAGACAATAATTTGTAATAACTGCAAATGGAAAGTAACCCTTAAAAATTGTATAAAACATTTTTTAAAAAATAAAAATGAGGGAAAAAGTCCCCTCCCCCCAACACACACACAAGGAAAAGAAAAAAAAAAAAAAAACACCCAAATGATAAACATTTCTCTTGTTAAGTCAGTGGAAGCTCAGGCAATGTATCTTAGGGCCAGTTTCTAAGAACACTATATCAAGAAAGCATATACTATTTGCAGTTCTGTCTCTAGGGCTAATATATTTCCTGAAAGCCCCCAAATGATATAAAACTACAGAAATGTGAAGTTGTTGAAATTACATAGGGTTCATTAACCTGTGTCTGAATCACTTTTAAGTGATGTGCTATCGCATCAGTTGCAACCAAAATACCCACTTAATTATTTTTAAATTAATATTTTATAAATTCTCTTACATTCAGTTGATCTCTTGTGGCAGCATTAGGTTTGAGATCGTGGTCAGAAGGTCCACTTCTTAAACTCCGGGCAAGTTTGTGGTGTTTGCTCTCAACTAAATTTTCCTATAAATTATTTAAGAATATTAAGCAACAATGTAAATTTCACCAGTAAGCAGTTTCAACAGCCACTTAGAAATAGAAAAGTAAATAGTTACTTATTTAAGACCAGTTTATAATATTTAACATTTTATTCGTGTTACAACTTTAGTCTCCTATGTATCTTGTGGTGATAGGGAAAGTAAGCATAACTTATGCTTCACCAGGCGCACTTGAGCATGCCATTCCAGTTTCCTGTTTTAACTCTCCATTGTATTCAGGGTTTTATACCCTCTACCCACTCAAATGTTACCTTCATTCCAAAATCTCCCCTGGCAGCTCAGATTAAAGCACTCCCGCTTCCTATGAGCTACTAGTGACTTCGTGATATAATTGTATTATCATCTTAGAGTTTAACTGCCAGTAGTAACCGAGGGCAGGGACAATGAATGACCAAAATGCTTAACTATTTTACCTATGGCCAAAATCATTAGTTTTGAACATACTGTCTTTGCTTAAGAGACTTTATTTTATTCACTTTTTCATGTGTGAATTGTCTGTTCATGTTTTTTTCCTAATTTTGCTTTTTGGTCCTTTATTCTTCAGTTTTTAAGAGTTCTTTACACATTAGATAAATCAGTTCTTTGTCTGTGATGTATGTCACAAATAGTTTCTCCCAGTTTTTCAACTGTCTTTTGACTTAACAGTGCTTTTGCCATGCAAATTTTTTAACATAGTCAAACTTATCAATCATTTCTTTTGTTGCTTCTGGATTTTGACTCAACGTTAGAAAGTCTTTCCCTACACTGATAGTAAAGTACTAGTAAGGTTTCATTTTATAATATTTAAATCCCTGATTCATTTGGAGTTTTTCCTTATGTATGGTGTGATGTGTGGATTTGATTCAATTTCATCTTTTTCCAAATGGCTCATTCCCCAACACTATGCTCCAGTGATGAAATGCCACCTTCGTCAATTTACATATGTACTTGGATCTAGTTCTGGGATTTTTAGTCAGTTCTACCAGTCCATTTGCCACACTTGTAACTGTAGAGTCTGTTTTATTGTCTGATACAGTGATATACCAGCTTAGCGGCACTCAATGTTTGTTAAAATATATTCCTCTGTTTAGTTAATACTAATGGATACAAATTAAAATTTTTTAACATGGGGGTAAGGAGGGTAGCTTTTTTTCTTAATTTTTTGTTTTGTTTTTCCTTGATTGTATTTAAAACTAAAAATTGTTGACAGAGGTCCTAGATCTTTGTTTTTTAATTACAGCATCCATAATATTAAACCTATAATTGTTGACGAGCGTTTTCTTTAGGAAAAAATACACTAAATATACAGACATCTCATTTACCTGACATTTTGGTAGGAGTTAATATGGTCCCAGTATGACAAAACTTGAATACTCTCAACCATTTTGAAGGTAACCATTAGTGTGTTTCAAATATCCAGAATGCAAAATACAATTTGATTTTATAATGAAAATTCAGTGTCAATTTTATTTTTATTTTTTAACGTTTCTATTGGAGTATAATTGCTTTACAATGGTGTGTTAGTTTCTGCTTTATAACAAAGTGAATCAGCTATACATATACATATATCCCCATATCTCTTCCTTCTTGCATCTCCCTCCCTCCCACCCTCCCTATCCCACCCTTCTAGCTGGTCACAAAGCACCAAGCTAATCTCCCTGTGCTATGCGACTGCTTCCCACTAGCTATCCATTTTACATTTGGGAGTGTATATATGTCCATATATATATTACCACTCTCTCACTTTGTCCCAGCATACACTTCCCCCTCCCCGTGTCCTCAAGTCCATTCTCTAGTGGTCTGCATCTTTATTCCCGTCTTGCCCCAGGTTCTTCATGACCATATTTTCTTTTTTTTTAGATTCCATATATATGGGTTAGCATATGGTATTTGTTTTTCTCTTCTGACTTACTTCACTCTGTACGACGGACTCTAGGTCCATCCACCTCGCTACAAATAACTCAGTGTCGTTTCTTTTTCTGGCTGAGTAAATTCCATTGTATATATGTGCCACAACTTCTTTATCCATTCAGCTGTCGATGGACACTTAGGTTGCTTCCATGTCCTGGCTATTGTAAATACAGCTGCAATGAACATTGTGGTACATGACTATTTTTGAATTATGGTTTTCTCAGGGTACATGCCCAGTAGTGGGACTGCTGGGTCGTATGGTAGTTTTATTTTTAGTTGTTTTAAGGAACCTCCATACTGTTCTCCATAGTGGCTGTATCAATTTATATTCCCACCAACAGTGTATGAGGGTTCCATTTTCTCCACACCCTCTCCAGCATTTACTGTTTGTAGATTTCTTGATGATGGCCATTCTGACCGGTGTGAGATGATATCGCAATGTAGTTTTGATTTGCATTTCTCTAATGATTAATGATGTTGAGCATTCTTTCATGTGTTTGGTGACAATCTGTATATCTTCTTTGGAGAAATGTCTATTTAGGTCGTCTGCCCAATTTTGGATTGCGCTGTTTGTTTTCTTGATATTGAGCTGCATGATCTACTTGTAAATTTTGGAGATTAATCCTTTGTTGGTTGCTTCATTTGCAAATATTTTCTCCCATTCTGAGGGTTGTCTTTTGGTCTTGTTTATGGTTTCCTTTGCTGTGCAAAAGCTTTGAAGTTTCATTAGGTCCCATTTGTTTATTTTTGTTTTTATTTCCATTTCTCTAGCAGGTGGGTCAAAAAGGATCTTGCTGGGATTTATGTCACAGAGTGTTCTGCCTATGTTTTCCTCTACAAGTTTGATAGTGTCTGGCCTTACATTTAGGTCTTTAATCCATTTTGAGTTTATTTTTGTGTATGGTGATAGGGAGTGACCTAATTTCATTCTTTTACATGTAGCTGTCCAGTTTTCCCAGCACCACTTATTGAAGAGGCTGTCTTTTCTCCCTGGTATATTCTTGCCTCCTTTATCAAAGGTAAGGTGACCATATGTGTGTGGGTTTATCTCTGGGCTTTCTATCCTGTTCCATTGATCTATATTTCTGTTTTTGTGCCAGTACCGTACTGTCTTGATTACTGTAACTTTGTAGTATAGTCTGAAGTCAGGGAGCCTGATTCCTCCAGCTCCGTTTTTCTTTCTCAAGATTGCTTTGGCTATTCAGGGTCTTTTGTGTTTCCATACAAATTGTGAAATTTTTTGTTCTAGTTCTGTGAAAAATGCCAGTGATAGTTTGATAGGGATTGCATTGAATCTGGAGATTGCTTTGGGTAGTATAGTCATTTTCACAATGTTGATTCTTCCAATCCACGGTGTCAATTTTAGATCTATTAACTTTATTTTATTATGCTAGGCATAGGATCTGTGAAGGTACTTAGGTGTTTGTTTCTAAGATTCCCGAGTGACCTTTGTTTTCTAACTTTTTATTCGCTTTTCCCCCCTATTTCTTCCTTTGATGTTAGGCCATCAGCCATTACTTCCTGCTCTAATGAACTGTATTTACTCCAGTCATCATGTTTTCAACTTCCCATGTACTACTTTTTATCTACTTTGTTGTGATTAGGAAGGTAATTAATCTAATTAGAAATGTATAAAATAAGGAGAAAATAGTTCAGAGTGATATAAATGAATTCTAAGTGTAAATATCACAGTATCTATTATGTTGCTATAAGGATTTTATGCCTGGAACTTTCTAAATCTGAAGTCATCAAATTAAATCTCTGCTGCAAAGTAGGAATTCTTCCTCTTTCTTATTCCTGAGAGAGCTATCATCTCAACAATCCAATGCAGGTATATCAAAATCCTCCAAGACACCATAATCCAAATTGAATAGTTCTAGTAGCTACAATAATCTTCCCTGTTTTTCAACAAAATCAGTCTCCCTAAAATTTCCATCCATTGATCTTAGTGTTATCTTCTGGTATAAATAAATTTCCCTTCTGTTATGATGACAATCTTTCAAATACTTGTTACCCCAAGTCCTTCAAGACTACATTCCATAGCTTTTTCAATAATTCAAAAAAATGGTTCCCCAACACTATACTATCTTGACCTTTTTTGAAGGTGTTAATATTTTTTGCAAAGATTCCATCTGAACCTGATTACATATATCAATAGCTGAAGTGAATTTATGAATCACCTTTAAATAACCAATGTAGTTACAGATATAGTTTTTAAAAAGAAAGTGTATGATGTGGATCTAACTCATAATCACTCTAGAAAAAAGAATTTTCATAAGAAATTTGACAATGACTCACCATAGACATCTGAGGGTCAGGAACTTTCACTATCTCAAAGCTTGTTAAGATTGGAGATGACTCATCACCATCCTGGATTACAGCATAACAAGTTTAAAAAAAAAAATTTTTAACCAAATGGTTAAAACGTCATACATGATCATGTGCACTCTAATGTATTTTAATTTTTAATGAACATCGTTCCTCCCTTTAAAATATTATCTTCTTTCAACTATATTTTAAAAATACATATCTATTTTTTACCTTTTGTTGCTGATAAAATATTTTGAGAAAAATAAACTCTAACAATAAAAAAAATCTGTATTATAGTTTTTAGAGATATGAGGTCTGGAAATTAGTAGATTGTCTCTGTCCGGATTTTGTTTTAAACTTTGTTTACAATGACTGAGTCAAAATAGTATGTCCTAATTTTCAAACTGAGAACAAGAAACCAAAGAGTATAATTAAAATATGGCACAATGGATCTGTCACATCATTTGCAAAAACTACTAAGTGGATTTTGGTAATTTTTCAAATTATCACAATTAAGTTCCACTCAGATAAGTAGAATTTTAAATGTGGGTTAACATTACTCAAACTTACATACGACTAGAAACTCAGCAGCATTGCTTCTCAGAGGATACTTAACGCAATGCAAATTTGAATAGCAAGAATCAATCCATCAATTCTTAAGAAATGAATCTGTCTTATTTTGTTGGTATTATCATTTTTGAAGAATTTTGGCTTTTACTTTTATCCAATTCAGGCAAGAAAGGTAATTCTGCATAATAAATATCACTACATACATCCTGGAAAAGGATAAACTAATTAAGGTTGAAATTCATTTCCTCACAACTGTACACCTAGCGTCAAATTTTTCTGTCAATTTCCAAATGCTAGCATATTTTCAATTTTAAATATGAACAACAAAATCAGGAGAGACTGAAAGAAGGCAAGTATTGTGACTTTACTTTAGGTTCAGTAATTGAGTCCTAGAAAAAAACACAAATTCCCACAGCCATTGTTTAACAAGCTGATTCTCAGTCACAACATCAGAAAACACATTTATCAGCCCAACTGTGACAAGTAATCTTCACTAAGGCTATCTGTCACAAAAGACAGGTGACAAGAAAGTCTATTTCCATTAGATTCAATACACTGGCCCAGCAATCTTTACACTAAGTGGAAATATGACAGGGTAGGTAGACAGGCATTAATTTATGGGCAATTTTCAAGAAGCAGTAGAAAGGGGTCAAGAACCTTTTCAAAAATACTTGAAATTCTTCTAATTTCTATTCTGTTATTATTTCATCTATCAACAAAGCTGTCTTTCAAAAGATCCTTCAAGTCTCTAATGATTGAAAGTACCATCACCATTACCATGGTTCTGCACTATAAACTCCATATAGGCAGGAAATATTGCTTTTAATGAAATTACATATAGTAAAAATGTAAAAAGTGATTTTATTAAGAATGTATTGGTAACAAAACAATTTCACTCACCTACGTTTCCCTTTTTAATGTAGTCTTTCTAATGAATTAGCAAACAATATTAAATAGTCTACGTTCTTATCTTTTTTTTCCCCCAGAGAGTGTTATTTATAAAATAAAAAGCTGAAACAAGTTCACTTTTCCTAACCTTTTACTTTAGGAAGGGGTACAAGCTAAAGGGAAAAATACATTAACTTGAAAAGTACCAGAAAAATGATCACAAATTAACTATACAAACCCTAAACCTTCATTATGAAAACATCTTTCAAATAGTAATTTAATAGTTATAAAACATATTTTTAAAAAGTCACTTGTGACAACTTTAACAAATAACACTAATGTGTAAAGGTAATTTAAAAGTGCTGCTTCTAATGAACAAATAAACTGCATATAGCTTAGCTCTATGCTAGAAGAAATATTATTCTATTATGCCATGTATCGAAAGTCTGTCCTCATTCACACTGATTCTGATTCGCACTGTCCTCATAAGCACTTGTCTCAGTACTTCCAAAATAACAGAAGGTACCTAATTTATGTGGTTTTGAACTATGCATACTATTATTTCTGTAGTACTAAAATGAAGACCCATAAATAAGCATTTAAGGCACAGATATTTTTCAAGTAGCTAGATATCAAATATATAACTACTTTCTTTTGGTAATGAACAGACCAGAGCAAATTCATAACTTCATATTCATTACCACTCAGCCTACTGATAACATGGTTTTCTTAATTCTGCATATATTATATAAATGAACATTTATAAGGTATTTCATAAGCATACTTATGTTGGAATTGTTACATATACAATTCCAACACATTACATACACATTCAAATAACAAACATACCCTTACCATTCAATAGCCTACCACATAAAACATATGATTCCCTCTTTCTACTTTTCAAATGGACACTAATTGTTAATGAAGCTACTGCTTTAATGTCTTACTTGCCAATTTACAGAACAATTAATCAAAAAGTTTTTAATCTCTTGTATATTTATTGAATTCTATAACCCAGAACTGCATTACATGAGTGATCAGCTTTTGTAATCTTGTTGTAGCTATATGATTTGATTTGTGTATATACAAACAGCTGCTGCTGACAGCTGTCTGCTGCCATTCTGCAGCCAAAGAATTCATCCCAGCAGGAAAAACGGTAAATTGTTTTTAATGTTTCCCGTCCCTTCTACTTTAGAGACCATAAACAGTTCCAAGGAAAATACCTTTTCATAATAAACAATACCATATTCCTTATCATCACACTTGACACATCGAAACTCAACCATCAAGTACATGAAATTAGAACTTCGTTTTTCACTCTAAAAGAAAAAAACAAGATTTTTTATGAAAAATGATTTTCTTCAACCTCAGTTTGTATCATTATTCCCAATTCAGTAATACATGGATTCTATCAAATATAATTTAAACTGTAACAAATTTTATTTCATTATTATAAATGCAGTTTTACACAGTACTACTATTTCATTATATACAGCACTACTGTTTTATCCAGAAGTGTCTACTACTCACTTATAACTCCCTCCTCAAACTTAATGACATTTTTGGTTTATTCAGTAGTATGAATTCTATTATATAACATTTTAAAGGTATTTCATATACATTTGCAGGAGAATTATTTTATTTAAAAAAAAATTTGTATTTCTAATAATTTTAAGCAAAGAACAGTTCACCCTTAAACCATATGGACTAATCTAACTGTAGAAATTAATATAAGTATAACAAAAAAACAAAAGTAAAACAAAGTGCATGTAACTAAGGACAGAGGTCATTTGAGCTTAACACATAAAACATTTACAAGTTTTTCACAATTTATAAACGGTCTTAAAGTAACTTGTAATCATTTGTAAAGTTTGATCAATACACTTTAAATACACTGGGAATAGTTACTTCTTCCCCAACATATAAAATGCTGATTGTGTGTATAAATGTGTCCCCTTAAAAAAGCAAATATTATGTTAATAATGAAGTGAAAATAAAATTAAATTTAAAAGGGTGATTAGTCCTGACCCAAAACAGTTTGAAAAATGGCTTTAAATCTATATGTATATAATCATAAAGATCTAAGGAGGTCACTTAAACTGTTCAGCTTTATGAAGCATATTATAATCTAGTATGATAATAGATAGCCTCCTATGTTTTAAAGAGTGCAGATAGAGTGAGTGAAAAAGGATGGGCAAAGTATGCTCTAATGTTACATTTTCTAAACCCAGGGGTATCTAAGTTGAAGAACAGAAAAATTAAAAATATTTTTTAATTAAAAATAGGAAAAAGAAAAAAGCATTTTGATTAAACTATTTTTGGAATGTGACTATTATCAAAATTCAAAAAAGTAAAATTTTCTTCCAGTTTCAGTATATAAGAATGTATTATGAATACATTTAGAAAAGATGCCCAGTATTCATACTGAATATAAATGTTGTTAGACACTACTAATTTGTTTTTAAAAAATGAACAATGTCAAAATTTTATTTTTCTAAGTGTTCACTGTAAAATGACAAATTTCTCTCTTTCCACCTGCTGAAAACTGTTGAAAGAACACAAATCAAGTCAGTTGTGCCATGTGGTGATCACTATAAGCTACGCATTTCACAAAATTGCTATTCCTCTCTCCTAATGTGATTAATATATAAGCATTATTTCTGCTCTCTAGACATAGAGTGTTAGGCCAAACATCTAGTATTTCAGTGCTAGTGTACATAAAAAACTTTTTTGTCGTTCTAACTTTTGTAAACAGTTTCACTGAAGCCATCTTTTCATTGAACATATTCTGGACCAATACACAAGATCAAGAAAGCACACGAATTACTTGAACCATGTAACCTCATTAAGTGTGCACAGCCCTATATGTACTAAATAAGACAAGGAATATCTTAATTGGGGAGAGGAATTGCTATTGATGACTTAAGGTAACTGAAGTGAAGAGGTTGTTTTGACACTATGTTGACAGATTTATCCAATCAACTTGGACATAAACTGCCATATGGAGAAAGAGAGAACATACAAGCGAGGCATCAAGATTAACATGGGCTTCACTTATATGATATTTAGTACACTTATGATATCCACTACCTATTTCAGGGTTCAAGAGAACACTAAAATATAAGAAAGGCAGATATCCTAAGCTTTCCTTTTATTAGCATAAACCTCACAACTAGAGGTAATCCTCAATGCTCCCACATTTGAGAGATACCTGGCAATAAATAGTTCTTCTAAAAATTTTTTCAGTTAAAATTCTGGAGAAAATATTTTGAAATAAAAAAGAGGGATACAACCCACCTCATTTATCATTTCTATTTCTCTAAATGTCAATCTGTCCAGCCAATCTACTTTCACCATGTGACCTTGTCGATGAGCTTTGGTGAGCTGCAAAAAATATATAATGCAGAAAATTTTAAGAGATAGATCTCACAGAAAGGAGGATAAAGAATGGAAATGATCATCAACATGACACTGGAAGTACTAGCTAATGCAAAGAAAAAGGAAATAAATGATATACAGATTGGGAAGAAATAAATAATACTTTCTTTATTCAAAGGTGACATGATCATTTATGTAGAAAATATTTTTAAATGGACAAAAAGCTCCTGGAACTAATAAGCAATTACAGCAAGGAGGATACAAGGTTCATATATAAAAGTCAATCTCTTTCTTATATATTGTTACCAGCAATCAATAAGTAAAATTTGAAATTAAAAACACAATATCAAATCACAGTATCATTTACATTAGTGCCTCCCAAAAATCAAATTGGTATAAATCTAACAAAATATGTACAAGATCTATGTGATGAAAACTAAAAAACTCTGATGAACAAAATCAAAGAAGAAGTAAATTAATGGGCTCAGGGTAAGATGATTCAATATTGTCAAGATGTCAGTACTTCCCAACTTGATTTATAGATTCAAAGCAATCCTAGTCCATAAACAAAACAAAACAAAACAAAAAAAATCTCAGCATGTTATTTTGTAGATATCAACAAACTGATTCTAAAGTTTATATGGAAAGGCAAAGGCTCCATAATAGCCAACACAGTATTGAAGAACAAAACTGGAAGCTATACATTACCCAACTATAAGACTTAATATACAGCTACTGTAATCAAAACATCGTGGTACTGGCAAAAGAATAGATAAATGGATTAATGGAACAGAATGGAGTCCAGAAAAAGTCCACATAAATAGAGTCAATGATCTCTGACCAAGAAGCAGAGGCAATAAAATGGAGCAAAGAGTCTTTTCAAATATCGCTGGGATAACTGGACATGCACATGCAAACAAATATATATAAGCAAAGACCTTACACCCTTCACAAAAATTAACTCAAAATGAATCACAGACCTAAATGTAAATTGCAAAATACAAAACTCCTAGAAGATAACACAGGAGAAAACCTAAATGACCTTGGGTATGGTGACAACTTTTTAGATGCAACACCAAAGGCATAATCCATGAAAGAAATAATTAATAAGCTGGACTTCATTAAAATTAAAAAATTCTGCTCTGTGAAAGACATTGTGAAGAGAATGAGAAAACAAGCCATGGACCAGGAGAAAATATTTGCAAAAGGCACATATGATAAAGGAATGTTGGCCAAAATATACAAAGAACTCTTAAAACTCAACAACAAGAAAATAAGCAACCTGATTTAAAAAATGGGCCAAAGATCTTAATAAACAACTCACCAAAGAAGAGATATGGATGGCAAATAAGCATGTGAAAAGATGCTCCACATCATATACCATCAGGGAAATGCAAATTAAAACAATGAGAAATCACTAAACACTTATCAGAATGACCAAGATTTGGAACACTGACAACATCAAATGCAGGTGAGGATGTAGAGCTACAGGAACTCTCATTAATTGCTGGTGGGAATGCAAAAACGTAGAGCCATTCTGGAAGTCAGTGTGGCAGTTTCTTACAAAACTAAACATACTCTTACCATACAGTCCAGGAATTGCCCTCCCTGGTATTTACCCAAAGGAGTTGAATACTTAATGCCCACACAAAAGCCTGCACATGGATATTTATAGCGACTTTATTTATAATAACCAAAACCTGGAAGCAATTCAGATGGCCTTCACCAAGTGAATGGATAAATGAATACATTCAAACAATGTTATGCAGTGCTAAAAGGAAAGGAGGTATCAATCAATGAAAAGACATGGAGGAACCTTAAGTACACATTACTTGCACATTGCTAAGTGAAAGAGGTCAATCTGAAAAGGCTAGGTACAGTATGATTACAACTAAAGAAAAGGTATTGATAAAACTATGGAGATAATAAAAAGATAACTAGTTGCCCAGGGTTGGGGGGGAAGAAGGGATGTATAAGTGGAGCACAGAAGATTTTTAGGGCAGTAAAACTACTCTGTATCATACTATAATGATGGACAAATGACATTAAACATTTGTCAAAGCCCATAGAATGTACAATACCAAGAGAGAACACTGAGGTATATGGTCTTTGGGTGATTATGAGTTGTCAGTATAGGTTCATCAATTGTAACAAATTGTAACAAATGTACCACTGTGGTGAGAGGTGTTGACAATAGGAGAGGCTATGCATGTGCTGGGGCAGAGTGTATATGAGAAATATCTGTACCTTCCTCTTAGTATTGCTGTGAATGTAAAACTGTTCAACAAAAATAAAATCTTTAAAAAATCTAAAAAATCAAAAAAAGAAGTGTTATGTCACCTTCACATTTGATACATTCCTATACACAACAGAAGCCACACAAAACTATCAAGATAAGAAATGGACTTGGCTAGAGACGAATCATCATAGTTTTTACAGAAAAACAAAAAATTTTAAATGGTCTACAATCTGCCATCTAAACATGCTAAAAAATAATGAAGCCTTTCCTGAAAGTATCTCCATGTTCTATATTTCTTGCATTTTGATTACTACAAAGGGAGAGAATTATAATGATAGTTCTTCAAATTGGAAATAAACTATTTTTTTCACATCTCAATATGAAAAATAACAAAGTTACATACATAAGGCGTTTCTCTGGAGCCTATAATTTACTACTCTAAGACTTAAGCACATAAGTGTGCATGTGTACTTTACTTTTAAGAAGGAGTAATGAAATAATTAACAGTAATAAAAGAACCAGTGGTAAAAGAATTTCTAGAGTTGCAGTTGGTAGAACCCTCTGAAGGTCTTACATACTAACCTACCCTTGGTTTCACAAATTAAATAATACATTGACCCTTCAAATATACAGAGAATTCAAGATAATTTCCAAGGTCCTCAAACTGAAACTAGATTTTGTCTTAGAAAGTGTAATTTTAAACATCAGCATTATTCATGTATCAAATCCCTTCTTTCTTTCTAAACAAATTCATAGCATAAAGCAAAACTGAGCATTAAGGACTTCAGTGGTAGCTTGTCTTTATGATTTGTCTTCATTTCCATTATACAAGTTATGATGGTATTCCTACAAGGATGCCAAACACTTCTACCAATTATTATCTCTCTCACAGAACTAAAAATCTTCGTCAATATTCTTTATATTCCTCAACTAAGGGACTCTTATCACAACTACATGGTCATACTATTTCAGAAATGAAAATAGTAGCTTCATACAAAAAGTCTGAGGATCACTGTAATATAAAAATATTATCAGCTTAGCTTTCTTCTGAATAACAAATTCCTTTTCACTTGAGGTAATCTCTAAATGAAAATGGATGAGGCAAAAAAAAGTGTTTACCACTATTACTCACAAAGCAGGGACTAAACATTTTGCTGGCTCTGGTGGAACATTAGATAAATACACTAACATGGAAACACTAAGAATTAGTTACAAGGGAACCAAAAGAACACCAGGCAATGTGACCTAAAGGAAAGAGTGCTAAACTAGGAGCCATTAGACCAGGGTTCTAACCCTAGCACTCCATTTTCGAATTCTGTCATTTTTGAACCCTCATGTACAAAAAGAAGTATTAATTTCTATTTCTGCTAGCAAAATTCAAATAGAATAATGGATGCAAAATATGATAGGTAGTATTATTCCATACAGTCTTTATAAAGAATTATATTCTCACTCATTTTGCCACATGTTCCAAACTAGTTTTTTAAATGAATAAAAATATAAAGGGTCATATCACATCAACTACCACACTGAAGTGGCAGAGCTAGGATTTAAACCCCAGGTCTATAAAGTTCATACTTCTTCTATCAGTCTTTGCTATCTCCTCTATTGATACATTCATAGTAAAAGATTTAAGTCTAATTAACTTCTGTAATTTTTTAAACACACGTTTCATATTTATGATACAGTAGCTGATTCTCCACTAGTTTCCTTTGAGGAAAAAATTGACAATAGCATATTGAGTTTAGATGTGGCAGAATGTGTTGGGCATTTTTCTCTCCCTTACTAAATAATCAGACAAATCGAAAGTTTTCTGAAGGCATTTCACTAATTCCAGAATTCATGTTTGCTGCCAATAAATATTACTTCCTATATAGCATATTCTTACCTTCTGTATTTGAATAGTAAAAGATGACCATTCTCAACCTTACAAATAACAACCAAAGAATGCATGGTCAAGGATGGTAGTACCATAAACTGGTAAAGCCATTTTGGAGTACAAGTTTAAATTACCTGAGATATATTCATATTTGTGCATCACTGTTTGCAATATGGAAAACTCAGACATAAAAGAATGTAAATGTCTATCAATAGTGGGAACTATTAAGCAAACTATGGCACACACACTAAGAAATACTATAATCAAAAAGAAAGAAAAATCCATATACCCCATTAGGAAACATCACTATGACACTGTTGAATGCAAAAGCAACTGCAGAATGAGAGGTACCACTTATGCTATGACTGTTTGTTTACAAGTTTGTCTCACACCAGACTCTTGAGATTGACAGCAGAATTTCTAGATTATTTCTCTGCTTGAATCAGTTTTATAATTTCTGTTGCACTAAAAAGTTACCACTCAAAATGTCCCCTAGCTACTTGTGCTATTTATCTGATACTATGTAACAAAGCACCACAAAACTCAGTGCCTTAAAACGCCACTCATTTTAATATTTTTCATGATTCTTGGAGACATCAAGAAGTCATTTTCTTGAGGACATTTGGGTATTTTTTTTCTCTTAGTCTAACAGTCTTCTCTCATGAGACTGTTGTCATGTGGTAGCTGGAGCTAGAATGTCCAAGATAGCTTCACTCACATTTCCAACGCCTTCATGGGCAAGGATGGGCACAGGTGGGAAACCAGAGTGGTGGGGCCTCTCTTTCTGAAGGCACTCTCAGTGCTGCTCCCTCTCCAGGTAGTCTTTCAACATAGTCACTCCAACTAGGTAGCTGGACTTCTTACGTGGTGGCTCATTATTCCCCAAAAGTGCAAAAAACAGAAGCTTTCAAGTTGTCTTAAAGTTTAGCCCTGGAACAGGCATAGCATCAGTTCAGCTGCATCATGTTAGTTAAAATGAGTCACAGAGCTACTGCAGATCCAACATGGAAGCGTGAGTATCAGGAGGCATATTTCATTGAGGGTCACCTTTGGAGACTAGCTAGCACAGCATTTACTGGACAATCTAAGCATACAGTAGATTGCTCAATTGCAGAAGAGCAAGGGGAGAGAATTTGAAGATGGCAAAGCTAGCTCCTGACTGGACTTTAGGTATCAGGTAAAGTCTAGAATTAGCTATCACAATTCCTAAATGATTAGGCCTTGCCTTCCCCTCCAAAATAAGCTCTTACAACTCTCCAACTGATATATTACACTCTAGCCACCCATTTCAGTTCTTCAGACAGTAAGGCCTTTTACTTCTAAGACTCAATGCAGATTAAATAATTTAATATTAGATGAAATTTTTTACTAAAAATTTTAGAGAATTATAAAGCACTATGCAAACTGTAAGCAGCTGTTATTAGCCCATAATCTATGTCACTTCATCTCTATAAGTGCTGATGACTATGTAGACAGACTTGGGTGGTTTTCACCAGTCCAAAGCAGTTTCCACTTGTCTCCAGTTTGAGAATGTCTATGGATAATGAAGACCAACAAATGAACTTGAACAGTTTATATTTCATTTGGGGTCTGACCTAGATCTTCCAAATGAGAAAATCTGCATTCTGTTAAACAGCAGGGTAAAACTAGTACAATCTGTTTCAAATTGCTTGTGAAGAGATAATCCTCACTAGGGTGCCCATCCTAGAAAGCAGCTAGGTCAAGATATCAGTAAAAGAGTCATTCTCTCTTTTTAAGGAACATAAGTTTCTACAGAATTCACAAGAAATCGTATAGAGCTTGGAAGAGAAGCCCACTGTCACAGACATAATAGCATAATTATTGAGCTCTAACTTCTCCAAGAATTAAACAGCAAGGGGTTTTACAAGCTACTTAAATAAAAGAATCTGTGTAAGAACCAAATAAGAACATGCCCAGGAAACTGCTTGGAGTACTAATCATGTATATCAGATTTAATGGGAGGACAGATACGTGCTTGAGGAAGATGCCTCAGATTAGTAGGTGTTCAATACAAGTACCAAGGACAGAACTAAAAGTAGGCCAACTTGCTACACTGTATATAGACGAGGAACAGCAGAGAAAAGGAACGTCAAACTGGATAGCTATCCCTGGGAACAGACAGACTTCCATGATCACCACAAGTCACAGTTCTTTGCTCCTTATTTGTATCTGCCCTACTAGACCATAGCTTCTTGAGTGCTAGAGCTATGAATGGTTGACAGAACCTAGCATTTATCCATTCAATGAATATTTATATTTATTGACAGGACTTCTAATGTGGAAGGGTGATAGAACAGAAAACAAATGCTTGTATATTCTGCAATTTTGTTTAAGAGCTTTGGGGAGTAAATGGGGAGCAAGGGGAAGGGAGTGACACTCAAAAGGAAGCTGGAGAAAAGAATGATTCATGCCCTTAGTCACTTTGCCCTAGTACTTATATACTTTCAACATAAATATATATTACTTAATTTGCTGTTGTAAGTTACAAACTTCCATCAGGTCCTCTGCTCTGGAGATAAGCACAGAATGTTGAACAAAAGAAGCAAGTTCCCTGCCTTCAAGAACTTAAGGTAGGGGTGAGCCATTTGTATGGTAATGCCTATATGCCCATATGGTAAATGCTTATATGTCTATATACAAATTGAAACAGTAATATGAAAGTCATGAACAGGGTGATGTGACAGAAAATAATGGGAGTTCCTGAGAAGGCCTCTCAGGCAGTAACATTAAAGCAGAGACTTGAAGGATAAGGAGTAAGTCAAACAAACAGGATGAAAATCTTCCATGCAGAGGAAATAGCTTATTTGTCAGCACATCAGGGAGTTTGATGTACCCAGGTATTAAAGAGAGACTAGGATGGTAGTCCTCGGTAAATATTTAAGTAAATCAAGTTCTCTGTGAGGTGGACAGTAGGAAGATCTATACATACATAAGATGCTTACTGGGAATCATCTTTCTTGAGGTTCATCATGATCTAGATTTTTCTTTATAGTAGATACCACACTTACAGCCTAAAGGAAGAAAGGGAAGAGTGAAAAGAACTGAAAAATGTTTATCTATTTCAAATCTGCCTAGGAATTTGTAGGGAGGTAAATGGGGAGAGACAGACTCAAAAGGAAACTGGAGAGAAAATGGTTTCTGCTTTACAAATTTTTCCCTGGCCAGTTTCTTCCATATTCATATACCCACTTTATCTTTACAAAAGGCATCAATTAACATGTATTAATCAAAATACGAGACACATGGCCCAAGTTCACATATGCTATGAAAGGTGGGCTAGTTTTGTTGGTTTATCAAGACACGGTATGGTAATTCACAGAGTTTATTATCCACCTGTGAAAACAAGATGAAGAACAAGATGAACATAAGACAGAATATAACTGATAAAAGAATTCAAAGATGTACACCAAACTCTGATCCTGGTTTTAAGCACCCATATACACCTTATGACTATGTCTGATAATTTGGAAATACAGCATACAAGCACATATCAAGCGAGCCATATAAAAATAACTTAGAAGAACAATTCTCACTTTCTATTTTCAAGCTAGTAGAAAGTTTAAAGTGGATAAAGGCTTTACAACAGCACAGAATTGCAAATACTTTGAACAGCCAACCATAGAGGATTGCTGAAATGAATTATGGCATATCCATACTATGCAAAACCTGACAGTCGTTACAAATCATGTTATGTAAGCATCTTAAATGACCTGGAACAATTTTGAAACATTATTAAGCGTAAAAGCAGGATTCATTTAAACACACACACAATATGATCCCAAATTAAAAATAAATACACATACATTCCATACATTCCATACATACATACATACATTTATTTATTTACCAAAAGCATATCAACTAAAATACTAATGATGACTATTGTGAGTAGAGGATTAGAGGTGATTTTTACAGTCTTTGCACTTTAACAATCTTCTTCTATTGTAGATGTATGTTAGCTTGTAATAACAAAAGATAAGTTATTTAAAAACTAAAGTTATTTTAAGAACAATTAACTGTGGAGAAAACCCTGTTGAGAAAACCATAAAAGATTAGCATTTATCAAGACGATGCTAAATAAAGTTACATTACTTCATAATAAACTCAAAGAATAAAGACCCATCTGATTAATTTAACTCAATCATATGAAATGAAAACCAGGTATCAACATAATTGTTCTCTCTCAAATTATTTCTTCCAAGGGCCTTTCAACTGGGTCCAACTAAAAACCCATATAAATTAAATGAAAAAAAAAAACATATAAATTAAAAGCTGCCACTTTTCAATATGCAGTTAATAAAAACTCCTATATAAAAAAATGTACAGGCTTAAGGTTTCAAACTTTACTCACATCAAGAAACTGTAAGAGGGGAGTTACAAGATAAGTGGATTTTCCAAAATAAGTAGCTATGCAATAGGTGATGCTTTGGCCAGATACACTTATGCTTTCTTAGGAAATCTTAGGAGAAAAACATGACAAAGCTGTATTTTCTTTTTTCCTTTTTCCCTCTGCCACTTGAAAAAATAAACCAAAAAAAACCCAGTCTACTCTTGTCACCAGATGGAAAACTTTCAGATTCAGAGGGCCTATGTGAATGTTCAAAATCTCTCTTGACACATTTATAGGAATACTGGCCAATAAAAATGTTTGGTACTACCATGTACAAGACTAATTTTTTTCCAGCATGATCATAGAGGGTTGTGTTTATTCAAATACCCCATATCTCCTTCCTCTAAATTCCCTCAAGTTAAAGGTTATAATATAACTCTTTCAACACTAACACTTCCCTAAGCCTAGACTAGAACTGAGCATAAGTACTCATTAAACAGAATACCATTATTGGTCAGTAATCTATTTGCAGGATGCACTGTGGCTCACTGAGACATTTGTATTATTAAACAGTATAATTCTTCAATAAACAATGAGTCCTATCCATGTCAAATCAAATACAAGCTATGCAGTAATTTATAATTCAAGACAAAATATAGTTGTACAGGGCTTCCCTGGTGGCAGAGTTGTTAAGAATCCACCTGCCAATGCTCGAACACGGGTTCGAGCCCTGGTTCAGGAAGATCCCACATGCTGCGGAGCAACTAAGCCCGTGCACCACAACTACAGAGCCTGTGCTCTAGAGCCTGCGTGCCACAACTACTGAAGCCCACACACCTAGAGCTTGTGCTCCACAACAAGAGAAGCCATCACAATGAGAAGCTCGTGCACCTAGAGCTTGTGCTCCACAAGAGAAGCCACCGCAATGAGAAGCCTCTGCACCGCAACGAAGAGTAGCCCCTGCTTGCCATAACTAGAGAAAGCACTTGTGCAACACAGCCAAAAATA
Organism: Aethalodelphis obliquidens; assembly: GCF_003676395.1. Lineage (NCBI taxonomy): Eukaryota > Metazoa > Chordata > Mammalia > Artiodactyla > Delphinidae > Aethalodelphis > Aethalodelphis obliquidens. Next base: position 20,136,452 of record NW_020837976.1, on the reverse strand, counting down.
AATAAATAAAATAAAATAAAAATAATATACCCAGCAATCCCACTACTGGGCATATATCTAGAGAAAATCATAGCCAGGACATGGAAGCAAACTAAATGTCCATCGACAGATGAATGTATACAGAAGGTGTGACACATATATACAATGGAATATTACTCAGCCATAAAATGAAACAAAATTGAGCTATTTGTAGTGAGGTGGATGAACCTAGAGCCTGTCATACAGAGTGAAGTCAGAAAGAAAAACAGACACCATATGCTAACACATATACATGGAATCTAAAAAAAAAAGATGGTTCTGAAGAACCTAGCGGTAGGACAGGAATAAAAATGCTGACGTAGAGAATGGACTTGAGGACACGGGGAGGGTGAAGGGTAAGCTGGGATGAAGTGAGAGAGTGGCATGGACATATATACACTACCAACTGTAAAACAGCTAGTGAGAAGCAGCCGCATAGCACAGGAAGATCAGCTCGGTGCTTTGTGACCACCTAGAGGGGTGGGATAGGGAGGATGGGAGGGAGACGCAAGAGGGAGGGGATATGGGGATATATGTATACGTATAGCTGGTTCACTTTCTTATACAGCAGAAACTAACACACCATTGTAAAGCAATTATACTCCAATAAAGATGTTAAAAAAAAGTATTCACTTAAACTGAGATTTTAAAAGGTGTTGTATCGGGGCTTCCCTGGTGGCACAGTGGTTGAGAGTCCACCTGCCAATGCAGGGGACACGGGTTCGTGCCCTGGTCCAGGAGTATCCCACATGCCGCAGAGCAGCTGGGCCCGTGAGCCATGGCCGCCGAGCCTGCGCGTCCGGAGCCTGTGCTCCGCAACGGGAGAGGCCACAACAGTGAGAGGCCCGCATACCGCAAACAAACAAAAAAAAAAAGGAGTTGTATCTGTATGTTAGAGTTTGCACCCACACCTATTATAATTAATTCTTACAAAGCTTCTACCTTCCTGATTAATGAAGTCTTAGACTCAAATCTTCAATTTTACTTTGAAATTTTACATGTGTATCTTATTCAGGAAGAGTGGTATTTGCCTCTTAATGAAACCATTCAGTTTAACTCCTCAGAGATTAATGTAATCTTAAAAGCACGTTACTTTCTAGTTTTCTGGCAGAAACTATAGCTGTAAAGACAGTAACAGATTTACAGAACATGAATCGATATTCTTTTAGGGCTCAATCTTTCACTGGCAAAATCTAATTTAGTCTACTTGCTACCATCGATTTCAAGACAAATCTAAAAGTTTTGACAGTCTTAGACAACAGTAAGCAAAACAAAGTGACTGATAAAAAAGATTCTACCATGTATCATTAGGAATAAATTTATAAGAGATACCCAAACTCTTCTTTTATGACACAAAAGAAAAGCAACACAGAATCAAATCCAATACATTATGTTTATAAAAGTTACACTTATTATTTATACAAAAACCTGTAGTTAAGATGCATTTTTTTTTGCGGTGTGTGGGCCTCTCACTGCTGTGGCCTTTCCCGTTGCGGAGCACAGGCTCCGGACGCGCAGGCTCAGCGGCCATGGCTCACGGGCCCAGCCGCTCCGCGGCATGTGGGATCTTCCCGGACCGGGGCACGAACCCGCGTCCCCCGCATCGGCAGGCGGACTCCCAACCACTGCGACACCAGGGAAGCCCAAGATGCATTTTTGATGACATAGATGGTGCCACTAAATAAGTTTTACAGCCTTGAATAATTTCACTAAGAATTGTCTGACATTTAGAAGAAAAAAATCCCAAAAGATAACGAATATTCATATTTTTCCTCCGTCCCTTCCTCCCTCCCTTCCTTCCCACTAAAGGCACATTGAAGAAGTAGTTCTGTGTTAGACAACCTAATTGAGTTAGTTGACTTTCATCTTCTTCATCAAAGTGCTCTTCAGCGTAAGGGAATTAACCAAATAACTTGGCTAAGTAGTAACTGAATTCCAAGATTAGTGAAAAGAGGTAGTAAGATGGGACTTGTTGACTTATTGTTTTCCCAGTACTAGGTCTGAGTTTTAAAGTTATGTATATATATAATTAAATTTTTTATTTTTATTATAAAGCAAAAGTATGCAGAATAATATGAGATATCCATGTATTCACTGTCAAAACTGAACATGTATTATTTGCCTTATTTGTTTCACACTTTTTAAAAAAGATGAAAAAAATCACAGATATTTGTAAAGACTTCCCTAATTCTTTCATTTCAATTTGCTTTTTTAAACTTAATGCTGTTTTTGATACTTACCCATGTTAATTTACACAGCTCAAATGCTTTCATTTAAACTGTTGTATAGTATCCCACTGTACGAGTAAATCAGTTTATTATTTATTCTCCCAACAAACTCAACTTTTTGTGTTATTATCAGGGCTGAAGTGAATATACGTGTATATATCTCCTTATGCCCATAAGTGAGTTTCTTTAGTGTAGAAATCTAGGTGTGAAATTGTTGGATTTCCAAGATAAAAATCTATACATTTTCTGTTTGGTTTATTTCTAAATTTCACGTAGTTTTTGTTGCTAGTGTAAATATCTTTTGAAGATTTTATTTTTAGATTGGTAAAATGGCAATAATAGGAATTTTGGAATAATAACTGATTTCTGTTATTAATCTTGTATCTAACAACATTATTATTTATAACAGTTTGTCTAATAGTTCTTCTGACTTTTCTATGTAATCATCATCTGTAAATAATTTTTATTTCTTACCTCTATATATACGGTTTTCTTGTACTGACTAGTACAAGAAACTCTAGTACAATGTCTAATCGGAACAGTAATAGAAGCATCCTTGTTTTGTTCCTGACTTTAATGAGAATGTTTTTTACATTTAACCATTTGGTAAGATGCTGGTTATCAGTTCTTGGTATATTTCTCATATTAGGTTAAGAAAGACCTATTTTATTTAACCAAAACTTTATACGATGAATGTTTGTTGAAACTCACTAAAAAGTTGGTAAGATTGGGAATCCATTTGACCATATGTTTTTTTCTCCTTAATTTAATATGCAGGAGATAGTTAACACAACAGGTTTGAAGCCACTATCTTCAGAAGGACCTGCTTGCAAGGATGACCCTCAGCAAATGTGTGAGAACTTGACTTCTGAAACATTCTCTAACGGGTATAGATGTTTCACTGTGACTAGGCTGTTTGTACACTGTGATTTATGGTGAGCACCTGCTTTCTTTCTGGGAGGCCAGAATTTTGGTAGTTGAGGGCAGAGAATGCCTGTGTGACCAGACCCCCAGTAAAAAACCTAATTTCTGAGTCTCAAATGGGCTTTTCTAAAAGGCTTCATTTTTCTTCCTGAAGAAAGCAGCACACTCAGTGTCTCTTCCTGGGCTGGGAAGGGGAAGCATAGGAAGCCTGCGTATGGATTTCTCCAGACCCCACCTATATCTTTTTCTTTTACTGAACCATCTAGTTGTATATTCTTACTGTGTTGCTTATAATCAATCTTAGCTGTACAACTGCCTCTAAGTCCTGTGCTTTCATCATCTCATCTTGGGGGACCCCTGAAACACTCAATACTGTGATAATAATGTACACTAATAGATATTCTGTATTAAACTGTTCTTACATTCTTGGAATACATCTTGTTTGGGCATGATATATTTTTTAACCACTTGATTCAGTTTGCTAATTTTATGCTGAAATTTTGCATCTGTATTTATAACTGAGAACTGTCTATAATTTTCCTTTCTTTCACTTTTCTTCTCTAGCTTTGGTATCATGGTCATATTGATCTCAGCAGGCTTTGTAGGTCCAGCTTATAAAACCACTTGAGTTTGAAGAAAGGAGAATAAAGGGGGAAGAATTACTCTAACCAATATTAAGTTTCATTATATAGCTATAGTAGTAAATAATATCTTGTTCCTTTTTGTTCTGATTCTTTATGTTTTATATTACTGTTTTATTTTTAAATAGTTTTTTTTAATTTTCAGTATTCCATTATCGGAATTTCTGGTGCATATACTCCAGTTGTTTGTTATGATTACTGATTTTGGCTTCCATTGGTTTAAAATTTTAGATTGCAAACTCATCTTTTGTAGGGCTTACCTTCCTAAGTGGTTATACCTATTTTACTGCTACTTCATATTATTAGCTGTTTGTTGGGGGAGGAATTTCAGTTTATCTTAGTCTTCCACATTACTGAAACCAGAAACCAAACCAAACATTATTTGCTTATCTGCTATTGATGTTAGAGGAACCTAGAGAAAGAAAGAGATGTAAGGTTGGCAAATGTTTTGAGTTTTATAAATGTGATTTATAAGCTAGATATCATTTTTGTTTATAAATCCAAGAATAGATTATCAAAGTGATGACTTATGTGGACTTTTAAAACAGTACCCACATGATATTTGTAGTTAGATTTTAGAGAAATGAGGAACATGGAATTTTCAGGGAGGTGTTTTGGTAATTAAAAGCATAACCTTTTAATTTATGCTTTTAAAATTAATGGAACAAAATTTATGGAAGATTTAAATAGTAATGAGGTACATTATAACTGGGTAGAAAGACTGGCAGTCAAAAACCCTGATTTATAGCTCTCACAGTGGCTCATTGAATAACCAGCTATTTCTGTATTTGTGGACATTTTTCATTGATAGAATGTGGTCAGCTGGACTCTACTCTCTCTGTTAATTACAGGAATCATAACAGTGTCATCATCATGATTTTTTTTCAGCTATTCTGAAAAGGAAACAACCTCAGAGACCATTTTCTTTATAGTATAGCAAGTTGATTAAGTATACTTTTCTTGGTTTCTGAATACATTTCTACCCTGACGTAGCTTTGTGAAATAATTTTCATGAATAAACTGACATTCTGGGTAAAATCAGTTTAAGAAAATAAATTATTAATAGGACCTATTAATGATCTGTCTCCCTTATTATAATTATGTAATTTACTATTTTCAGAATATAACATGAAGTTCCTAGAGATACCTTCAATTAATTTTATGTTAGGGCTTTCCGGGGAAAGTTGGTATTCTCTGTAATGTCTCTTTACATTAAAAAAAAGTGTCCTTTCAGCCACATGTAAATCAATGAAGTTAGTATACTCCTTCACACCAAACACAAAAATAAACTCGAAATGGCTTAAAGACTTAAATATAAGACATGACACTATAAAATTCCTAGAAGAGAACATAGGCAAAACATTCTCTGACATTAAGTCGTAGCAATACTTTCTTAGATCAGTCTCCCAAAGCAAAAGAAATAAAAGCAAAAGTAAACAAATGGGACCTAATCAAACTTGTAAGCTTTTGCACAGCAAATAAAACTATACGCAAAATGAAAAGACAACCTACGGAGTGGGAGAAAATATCTGCAAGCAATGTGACTAACAAGGGCTTAATTTACAAAATATACAAACAGTTCATATAGCTCAATATCAAAAACAAAACAAAACAAAACAAAACCCACACCCAATCAAAAAGTGGGCAGAAGACCTAAACATACATTTCTCTAAAGAAGACATACAGATGGCCAACAGGCACATGAAAAGATGCTCACCACTGATAATTATTAGAGAAATGCAAATCAAAACTACAATGATACCTCACCTCACACCAGTCAGAATGGCCATCATCAAAACGTCTGCAAATAATAGATGCTGGAGAGGGTGTGGAGAAAAGGGAATCCTCCCACACTGTCGGTGAACATGTAAATTGGTGTAGCCACTATGGAGAACAGTACATAGGTTTCTTAAAACACTAAAAACAGAGTTACCATGTAATCCAGAAATCCCACTCCTGGGCATATATATGGAAAAGATAAAAACTAGTTCAAAAAGATACATGCGCCCCAAGATTCACAGCAGCACTACTTACAACAGCCAATATATGGAAGCAACCTAAGTGTCTATAGACAGATGAACTGATAAAGAAGATGTGGCATGCATATATATTTTCTATTATATATATTATATAATATATGTTATATTCCACTACTCAGCCATAAAAAAGAATACAATTTTGCCATTTGCAGCAACATTGAATAGACCTAGAGATTAGCCATACTAGGGAAGTAAGTCAGACAGAGAAAGAAAAGAAAAAGACAAATATCATGATATCACTTACATATGGACCCAAAAAATGGATATAAATGAACATATTTACAAAACAGAGACAGACTCACAGACATAGAAAACAAACTTATGGTTACCAAAGGAGAAATTAGGGAGGGAATAAATTAGGAGTTTCGGATTAACAGATACACACAACTATATATAAAATAGATAAACAACAAGGACCTACCATATAGCACAGGGAACTCTATAATATCTTGTAAAAACCTATAATGGAAAAGAATCTGAAAAGTTTATGTGTCTGTTTATGTATATGTACACACATATATCACTGAATCACTTTGCTGTATACCTGAAACTAATACAACACTGCAAATGAACGATTCTTCAATTAAAAAAAAAAAGTTTGTAACAACCAGACACACCCTTTTAGTATAAAAGAAGCCTAAATTCTACCTCGGGCGAAATGGTTCTTTGGGACACTAGTCCACCATCTTCTCAGTCTGTTGGCTTTCAAAGTAAAATCACTTTTCCTTGCCCCAACACCTAGTCTCTCCATTAATTGGCCTGTTATGTGGCAAGCACTAGGTGTTTGCACTAGGTAACAGTAACAACAACTGAAGCCTAAGTACTATTTGTAACACGAGTTCATTTATAGCACAAATATTTAATGGGTGCTCATTCACCACAGGCAAGTCACTGTTTATTGAGTCACTAGGCACCATCTTTTATGCTATACCTAAGGACCTGCAGGAATATATATTGTTTCATTTCATACTCCCTCTGCCTTTTCTCCTATTTTTCCACTTTAATCTTCTTGATAAGAACGACACATTCTCTATGCAAACTAATTCTTCACAATCCTTAAACCTAAAACACTTCACTGATACTTTTCTTTGGAAAGATGTTTACATAAAGGATTTAAAGACCTGATTTTAGATCCTGGTTCTATAACTTACTGTTTATTTGAAAAGTTAACATAAATCACTTAACTTCTCTAAGCTTCCATCTTTTCAGGAGTTTAAAAACAATGTATATTTCATGAGTTACAAAATACTGTATAGAGGAGCTTCAAGATGGCAGAAGAGTAAGAAGTGGAGATCACCTTCCTCCCCACAGATACACCAGAAATACATCTACACGTGGAACAACTCCTACAGAACACCTACTGAACACTGGCAGAACAACTCAGACCTCCCCAAAGGCAAGAAACTCCCCACGTACCTGGGTAGGGTAAAAGAAAAAAGAAAAAACAGAGACAAAAGAACAGGGATGGGACCTGCACCAGTGGGAGGGAGCTGTGAAGGAGGAAAGGTTTCCACACACTAGGAAGCTCCTTCGTGGGCAGAGACTGCGGGTGGCGGAAGAAGGGAAGCTTCGGAGCCATGGAGGAGAGAGCAGCAACAGGGGTGCAGAGGGCAAAGCAGAAAGATTCCCGCACAGACGATCGATGCTGACCAGCACTCACCAGATCGAGAGGCTTGTCTACTCACCCTGGGACGAGTGGGGACTGGGAGACGAGGCTCCAGCTTCGGGGAGCAGATCTCTGGGAGAGGACTGGGGTTGGCTGCGTGAACATAGCCTGAAGGGGGCAAGTGCGCCACAGCTAGCTGGCAGGGAATCCGGGAAAAGGTCTGGAACTGTCTAAGAGGCAAGAGGTTTTTTCTTGCCTCTTTGTTTCGCGGTGCACGAGGAGCAGTGATTAAGAGCGCCACCTAAACGAGCTCCAGAGACAGATGCGAGCTGCAGCTATCAGCACAGACCCCAGAGACCGGCATGAGACGCTAAGGCTGTTGCTGCAGCCACCAAGAAGTCTGTGTGCAAGCACAGGTCACTATCCACACCTCCCCTCCTGGGAGCCTGTGCAGCCCGCCACTGCCAGGGTCCCGTGATCCAGGGACAACTTCCCTGGGAGAACACACGGTGCGCTTCAGGCTGCTGTCATGCCGGCCTCTGCCGCCACAGGCTCGCCCCAAATTCCGTGCCCCTCCCTCCCCCTGGCTTCAATGAGCCAGAGGCCCCTAATCAGCTGCTACTTTAACCACATCCTGTCTGAGCTGGAACAGAGGCCCTCAGGACACTACATGCAGAGGCGGATCCAAATCCAAAGCTGAACCCCAGGACCTGTGTGAACAAAGAAAGGGAAACCTCTCCCAGCAGCCTCAGGAGCAGATTAAATCTCCACAATCAGCTTGATGTACCCTGCATCTCTGGAATACCTGAATAGACAAAGAATCATCCCAAAATTGAAGTGGTGGACTTTGAGAGCAACAAGGTATATATATATTTTTTCCTTTTTCTCTTTTTGTGAGTGTGTATGTATATGCTTCTGGGTGTGATGTTGCCTGTATACCTTTGCTTTTACCATCTGTCTTAGGGTTCTGTCTTTCCGTTTTTTCTTTTAGTATAGTTTTTAGCGCTTGTTATCATTGGTGGATTTGTCTTCTGGTTTGGTTGCTCTCTTCGTTCTTTCATTCTTTTTTTAATTAATTTATAAATTTTTTTAATAATTATTTTTTATTTTAATAATTTATTTTCTTTCTTTCTTTCTTTCTTTCTTTCTTTCTTTCTTTCTTTCTTTTTTTCTCCCTTTTATTCTGAGCTGTGAGGATGACAGGGTCTTGGTGCTCCGGCCAGGCACCAGGCCTGTGCCTCTGAGGTGGGAGAGGCAAGTTCAGGACGCTGGTCACCAGAGACCTCCCAGCTCCACGTAACATCAAACAGCGAAAATCTCGCAGAGATCTCCATCTCAATGCCAAGACCCAGCTCCACTCGACCAGCAAGCTCCAGTGCTGGAAACCCTATGCCAAACAACTAGCAAGACAGGAACACCACCCCACCCATTAGCAGAGAGGCTACCTAAAATCATAATAAGTTCACAGGTACCCCGAAAAACACCACCAGACACGGACCTGCCCACCAGAAAGACAAGATCCAGCCTCATTCACCAGAACACAGGCACTAGTCCCCTCCACCAGGAAGCCTACACAACCCACTGAAACAGCCTTAGCAACTGGGGGCAGACACCAAAAACAAAGGGAACTAACAACCTGCAGCCTGCAAAAAGGAGACCCCAAACACAGTAAGTTAAGCAATATGAGAAGACACAGAAACACACAGCAGATAAAGGAGCAAGGTAAAAACCCACCAGACCAAACAAATGAGGAGGAAATAGCCAGTCTACTTGAAAAAGAATTCAGAATAATGATAGTAACGATGATCCAAAATCTTGAAAATAGAATGGAGAAAATACAAGAAACGTTTAACAAGGACCTAGAAAAACTAAAGAGGAAACAAACAATGATGAACCACATAATAAATGAAATTTAAAATTCTCTAGAAGGAGTCGATAGCAGAATAACTGAGGCAAAAGAACAGATAAGTGACCTGGAAGATAGAATAGTGGAAATAACCACTGCAGAGCAGAATAAAGAAAAAAGAATGAAAAGAATTGAGGACAGTCTCAGAGACCTCTGGGACAACATTAAAAGCACCAACATTAGAATTATAGGGTGCCAAGAAGAAGAAGAGACAAAGAAAGGGACTGAGAAATTATTTGAAGAGATTATAGTGGAAAACTTCCCTAATATGGGAAAGGAAATAGTTAATCAAGTCCAGGAAGCGCACAGAGTCCCACACAGGATAAATCCAAGGAGAAACATGGCAAGATATATATTAATCAAACAATCAAAAATTTAAAACAAAGAAAAAATATTAAAAGCAGCAAGGGAAAAACAACAAATAACATACAAGGGATTCCCCATAAGGTTAACAGCGATCTTTCAGCAGAAACTCTGCAAGACAGAAGGCGGTGGCAGGACATAGTTAAGATGATGAAAGGGAAAAGCCTACAACCAAGATTACTCTACCCAGCAAGGATCTCATTCAGATTTGATGGAGAAATTAAAAACTTTACAGACAAGCAAAAGTTGAGAGAGTTCAGCACCACCAAACCAGCTTTACAACAAATGCTAAAGGAACTTCTCTAGGCAGGAAACACAAGAGAAGGAAAAGACCTACAACAACAAACCCAAAACAATTGAGAAAATGATAATAGGAACATACATATCGATAATTAGCTAAATGTAAACAAATTAAATGCTCCAACCAAAAGATATAGACTGGCTGAATGGATACAAAAAAGAGTGCTGTATATATGCTGTCTACAAGAGACGCACTTCAGACCTAGGGACACATACAGACTGAAAGTGAGGGGATGGAAAAGATGTTCCATGCAAATGGAAATCAAAAGAAAGCTGGAGTAGCAATTCTCATATCAGACAAAATAGACTTTAAAACAAAGGCTATTAAAAGAGACAAAGAAGGACACTACATAATGATCAGGGATACATCCAAGAAGAAGATATAACAATGATAAATATCTGCGCACCCAACATAGGAGCACCTCAATACATAAGGCAAATGCTAACAGCCATAAAAGGGGAAATTGAGAGTAACACAATCACAGTAGGGGATGTTAACACCCCACTTTCACCAATGGACAGATCATCCAAAATGAATATAAATAAGGAAATACAAGCTTTAAATGATACATAAAACAAGATGGTCTTCACTGACATTTATAGGACAGTCTATCCAAAAACAACAGAATACACTCTCTTCTCAAGTGCTCATGGAACATTCTTCAGGATAGATCATATTTTGGTCACAAATCAAGCCTTGGTAAATTTAAGAAAATTGAAATCATATCAAGTGTCTTTTCCAAACACAACACTATGAGACTAGATATCAACTACAGGGAAAAATCTGTAAAAAATACAAGCACATGGACGTTAAACAATACACTACGTAATAACCAAAAGAACACTGAAGAAATCAAAGAGGAAATCAAAAAATACCTAGAAACAAATGACAATGAAAACACGACAACCCAAAACCTATGGAATGCAGCAAAAGCAGTTCTAAGAGGGAATTTTATAGCAATACAATCCTACCTTAAGAAACAAGAAACATCTCAAATAAACAACCTAATCTTACACATAAAGCAATTAGAGAAAGAACAAAAAAACCCCAAAGTTAGCAGAAGGAAAGAAATCATAAAAATCAGATCAGAAATAAGTGAAAAAGAAACAATAGCAAAGATCAATAAAACTAAAAGCTGGTTCTTTGAGAAGATAAACAAAATTGATAAACCAAGAGCCAGACACATCAAGAAAAAAAGGGAGATGACCACAACAAAGAATTAGAAATGAAAAAGGAAAAGTAACAACTGACACTGCAGAAATACAAAGGATCATGACAGATTACTACAAGGAACTATATGCCAATAAAATGGACAACCTGGAAGAAATGGACAAATTCTTAGAAAAGCACAACCTTCCGAGACTGAACCAGGAAGAAAGAGAAAATATAAACAGACCAATAACAGGCACTGAAATTGAAACTGTGATTAAAAATCTTCCAACAAAAAAAGGCCCAGGACCAGATGGCTTCACAGGCAAATTCTATTAAACATTTAGAGAAGAGCTAACACTTATCCTTCTCAAACCCTTCCAAAATATAGCAGAGGGAGGAAAACTCCCAAACTCATTCTATGAGGTGACCATCATCCTGATACCAAAACCAGACAAAGATGTCACAAAGAAAGAAAACTACAGGCCATGATCACTGATAAACACAGATGCAAAAATCCTCAACAAAATAGTAGCAAACAGAATCCAATAGCATGTTAAAAGGATCATACACCATGATCAAGTAGGGTTTAGCCCAGGAACGCAAGCATTCTTCAATATACACAAATCAATCAATGTGATACACCATATTAACAAATTGAATAATAAAAACCATATGATCATCTTAATAGATGAAGAAAAAGGTTTTGACAAAATTCAACACTCACTTATGATAAAAACTCTCCAAAAAGTAGACATAGAGAGAACTTACCTCAACATAATAAAGGCCATATATGACAAACCCATAGCCAACACTGTCCTCAATGGTGAAAAACTGAAACCATCTGCACCAAGATCACAAAGAAGACACGGTAGCCCACTCTCACCACTATTATTCAACATAGTTTTGGAAGTCCTAGCCATGGCAATTAGAGAAGGAAAAGAAATGAAAGGAATCCAAATCGGAAAAGAAGAAGTAAAGCTGTCACTGTTTGCAGATGACATGATACTAAACACAGAGAATCCTAAAGAGGGTACAAGAAAACTACTAGAGCTAATCAAAGAATTTGGTAAAGTAGTAGAATACAAAATTAATGCAAAGAATTCTCTTGCTTCCCTATACACTAATGATGAAAAATCTGCAAGTGAAATTAAGGAAACACTCTCATTTACAATTGCAACAAAAAGAATAAAATACCTAGGAATAAACCTACCTAAGGAGACAAAAGACCTGTATGCAGAAAACTATAAGATACTGATGCAAGAAATTAAAGATGATACAAACAGATGGAGAGATATACCATGTTCTCGGATTGGAAGAATCAACAGTGTGAAAATTACTATACTACCCAAAGCAATCTACAGATTCGATGCAATCCCTATCAAACTACCATCAGCTTTTTTCACAGAACTAGAACAAAAAATTTCCCAATTTGTATGGAAACACAAAAGACCCCGAATAATCAAAGCAATCTTGAGAAAGAAAAACGGAGCTGGAGGAATCAGGCTCCCTGACTTCAGACTACACTACAAAGCTAGAGTAATCAAGACAGTATGGTACTGGCACAAACAGACATATAGATAAATAGAACAGGATAGAAATCCCAGAGATAAACCCACACACATATGGTCATCTTATTTTCGATAAAGGAGGCAAAAATATACAATGGAGAAAACACAGCCTCTTCAGTAAGTGGTGCTGGGAAAACTGGACAGGTACATGTAAAAGAATGAAATTAGAACACTCCCTAACACCATACACAAAAATAGACTCAAAATGGATTAAAGACCTAAATGTAAGGCCAGACACTTTAAAACTCTTAGAGGAAAACATAGGCAGAACACTCTATGACATAAATCAAAACAAAATCCTTTTTGACCCACCTCCTAAAGAAATGGAAATAAAAACAAAAATAAACAAATGGAACCTAATGAAACTTCAAAGCTTTTGCACACCAAAAGAAACCATAAACAAGCCAAAAAGACAACCCTCTGAATGGGAGAAAATATATGCGAATGAAGCAACTGACAAAGGATTAATCTTCAAAATTTACAAGTGGGTCATGCAGCTCAATATCAAAAAAACAAACAACCCAATCCAAAAATGGGCAGAAGACCTAAATAGATATTTCTCCAAAGAAGATATACAGATTGCCAACAAACACATGAAAGAATGCTCAACACCATTAATCATTAGAGAAATGCAAATCAAAACTACAATGAGATATCACCTCACACAGGTCAGAATGGCCATCATCAAAAAATCTACAAACTGTAAATGCTGGAGAGGGTGTGGAGAAAAGGGAACCCTCTTGCACTGTTGGTGGGAGTGTAGATAGATACAGCCACTAGGGAGAACAGTATGAGGTTCCTTAAAAAACTAAAAATATGGGCTTCCCTAGTGACGCAGTGGTTGAGAATCTGCCTGCCAATGCAGGGGACGTGGGTTAGAGCCCTCGTCTGGGAAGATGCCACATGCTGCGGAGCAACTAGGCCCGTGAGCCACAACTACTGAGCCTGCGCGTCTGGAGCCTGTGCTCCGCAACAAGAGAGGCTGTGAGTGAGAGGCCCACACACCACAATGAAGAGTGGCCCCCACTTGCCGCAACTAGAGAAAGCCCTCACACAGAAACGAAGACCCAACACAGCCAAAAATAAATAAATTAATTAATTAATTAAAAAGCAAGTTTAAAAAAAACTAAAACTAGAGCTGCCATTTGACCCAGCAATCCCACTACTGGGCATATACCCTGAGAAAACCATAATTCAAAAAGAGTCATGCACCACAGTGTTCACTGCAGCTCTTTTTACAATAGCCAGGACATGGAAGCAACCTAAGTGTCCATCGATAGATGAATGGATAAAGAAGATGTGGCACATATATACAATGGAATATTACTCAGCCATAAAATGAAACGAAGTTTGAGTTATTTGTAGTGAGGTGGATGGACCTAGAGTCTGTCATACAGAGTGAAGTAATTCAGAAAGAGAAAAACAAATACCATATGCTAACACATATATATGGAATCTAAAAGAAGAAAAAATCGTCATGAAGAACCTAGGGGCAGGACAGGAATAAAGACGCAGACCTACTAGAGAATGTACTTGAGGACACGGGGAGGCAGAAGGGTAAGCTGGGACAAAGTGAGAGAGTGGCACGCACGCACGTACGTATATACACTACCAAATGTAAAACAGATAGCTAGTGGGAAGCAGCCACATAGCACAGGGAGATCAGCTCGGTGTTTTGTGACCACCTAGAGGGGTGGGATAGGGAGGGAGGAAGGGAGGGAGACGCAAGAGAGAAGAGTTATGGGGATATATGTATATGTATATATATAGCTGATTCACTTTGTTATACAGCAGAAACTAACACACCATTGTAAAGCAATTATACTCCAATAAAGATGTTAAATAAATAAATACATAAATAAAAGGGAGACAACAAACATACTGTATTACAAGTCTAATCATTAAACTTGTTAGAATTAAATGAAAGCAAATAAGATCAAGTAACAACAGCTAACATTTATTAGTGCTCAGTACTGTCCCACAGTATGTTAAAAACTAAATATTTTATCTCATTTATATTTATTCTTCACAGTAACTCAGAAAAGTAGATATAACCCTTATTCCTCTTTAAAGATGAGGAATTCACGGCTTAGTAAATGTTAAGTAGCTAATCTGAGATCACATGTAAACAAGAGAACACAACTGGAATCTGAATGAAAAATGGTCTCCAAAGCCATGATTTTAATCACAGCTCCATTTTTAGTTCTTGATCCATGTAAAGGGTTTTAGAGCTATTAAAGCATTTTATGCATGTAAGGAGATTATTATAGTTATTATTATTATTCCTCATAATGGCACTAGTAATAATGACAGCTTCAACCTAGTAACATAATTCTTAAATCTCCAGCATTTAGAAGTGTATCTTCAACATAGCAAGTGATGATGGTGGATATAGAGGACTTTTCCACATACTTAAAATAAAAATCTCAGTGAGCTCCTCTAAATTAATACCTCAAAACAAGTACCCATTCAATGCAGTGCATTCAATGTAAAATATTGTCTTTCAAGGGCAAATATTTTGGCAGGTCAAACAGTACAATAAAATAATTTAAAATAAATAGCCTCAATCCCATTTCACAGAAGTATGTAACCAGAAAACTTCTTGTTATATTAATCTCAATTGTAAAGGATTATTTTGTGATCATGATTATTTGTCAATGTTTATTCAAAACATACAGTGTAGCCAGCATATTCACGTAATCCTGCAACTAGAAAGACAATGTCATTAGAGAAAGAGGAAGAGTCCTTTTAAGATTTCCCCATACTGAGAGAAATATCTCACAAAACTTTGTAGCTCCTTCAGGCTCCTTCATGGCTCACTAAGAAATTAATAACTCCTGAAGACTAATTTAATTTCCAAACTGCCTTAAAAAATGGTGTCCTGGATAGCAGACACAAGTATTATGGCTACCAGAAAGGTGATATGGTTACTCACCCAATACAAATTAGTAAATTGGTACTCTAGACCAGGGCTGCTCAATAGAACAGCAATAATGGGAATACTCCACACCTGCACTGTCTACTAGGTAGCTGCTAGCCACATGTGGCTATTCAGCACTTGAAATGTGATTATGGTAACATAGCAAGTGAATTTTAAATTAAATTTAATTTTGATTAACTTAAATTGCCACATGTGAATTGTGGCTATTATCTTAGACAGTACAGCTCTAGATTAAAAATAACCCCTTGAATTGATTGGCATGAACCTATTCTCAAGATACTAATTTTTCCTGGATGAACTAAAAAAAATCCAGTTCCTATTGTTATAAACCTGAGTCTGGACCCTGGACCCAGAATGACCCCATGTAGGCACTCTGAGGGTCAGCCTGAAACATCACCACATCTTACCACAACTTCCCCGTAGCGATGCTCACCTATATACTCTACCTAACATTCTCCACCCCATCTGCGTCACACAGACCACAACGCATTTTTCAAATAGTCATTGCTTTCTCTTTGCCTCCTCTTAATCAAACTGACAGAAACTAAAGCACATTCCAAAGACATCAAGCAGAGCTGCTAAAATGAAGAGAAGAGAGTGGAGAAGCATGCTTTTGCACTAACCTTTCATGTCTAAAGACATGGATTCAAATATAAATCAAACACTAAAGCTTGGTAGTCACATCCAAAACCCCAGGTGGATATGTATCCTAGTCATAAAACTCTTACAATACGACAAGCTGAAAAATGGAGCAGATGGGAACAATGGGCAAATTTGCTCAATTAAGGCCCACAATCATTAAAAGGCCAGTCATGGACAATCAAAGAGTAATAAATGCCCAAGAGGTATGGGCTTTGATTATTTTCACAAATCAATTCAAACAGAAAGTTACTATGTTAGCAAAAAATTAATTAGGGAAATTTAGAGATGGGAAAGAGAAGATAACGAGGAAGATGGGGGAAAGAGTATATTTCAATATATTAATTTTCTTCCTGTTCCCTACTAAGTCTAAGAAATGCAAGTCATAAAAAATAAGAACTAAACGAAAGACTATTCAGTTTTTTTAAAATTTATTTACTTATTTTATTTTATTTTTGGCTGTGTTGGGTCTTCATTGCTTCCGCGGGCTTTCTCTAGTTGTGGCGAGTGAGGGCTACTCTTCGTTGCAGTGAGCGGGCTTCTCACTGCGGTGGCTTCTCTTGCTGCGGAGCACAGGCTCTAGACACGCAGGCTTCAGTAGTTGTGGCTTGTGGACTCCAGAGCACAGGCTCGGTAGTTGTGGCGCATGGGCTTAGTTGCTCCGCAGCATGTAGGATCTTCCAGGACCAGGGCTTGAACCCATGTTCCCTGCGTTAGCAGGTGGATTCTTAACCACTGCACCACCAGGGAAGTCCCAAGACTATTCAGTTTTGTTTCCTTTTCTCACACTCAATTTTTCCTCAAAGGAAAACTAGGCATGTTCACAAAATAAAATCATTAGAGGTTAATTCCACTAAAACTATTCTGAAAGGATTTGACTTTTTAAAAAATGTTAAACCTAGAAATCAGTCTTTTAAAATTCCATTATTCATACTGCACTTATAATTTAACTTTCAGTTCTATCAATAAGTCAGAATAAGAATATTCAGTACAGCTTGAGTTTGAGGTTCTTTGCTTAATAATTATCTAACATTGTCTCTTTATAGGCCATTTAAATAGCTCATCTTCATTTCACAGCCCTCTTGTCCTATTATCCCCAGGCAGCCAGGACTAAAGCAGTTCTTTAACTGAATAAACTCCCTTAAATTGCAGTTTGAAAATCATCACTATGCTATTTATTTTGGCTCATGGGTACAATGCACGGTAACTATGCTCTGCTATTATTAAGATTAATATACACGTTTTTACTCTTAAGCCACCTTTCTCAACAATTAGAAACAGAGTAAATTCACTGGAAAAATCAAAGTACAACAAGAAAGAAACCATTCAGTTCTAACCACTTAAACCTCATCTATTTGAATACTCATTTCTTTTCTTAAAATGACAGTGTGAGAAAATGAAGTATCTGTTCCTTTTATATGAAAATGGAAACAATAGCATAGACATTTTTTTCCAGGTTTTTAAAGAACCAAAAACAATTTCAAAATATTGTAATACGGTACCAAAGACAATTTCGAAATGTTTTGAGGAAGAGAATGACAATCTAACTCAACAAACTTTTTAATGTGGAACCAGAAAAATGAGAGGAGGAGAAAAGGAGGGAGAGAGCTACTGTGGCATAATTTTAAGGAACAAACAAATACCAAAGTATCATTTTAAATTCAGAGTATACCAAGTATCAAAGTATACTCTCTCTGGTAAGTTTATAAGTTAAGACCACAACAAATATCAAAGTATACTTTTTCTGGTATAAGGCAAGGGAAATACTAAGGAAGCCAGTCTGAAAAATTTAAGAAGCAGTCACTAACCAAAAAAGAAAAACAACAAAAACAAAATCTAAGAGCACAGCCAGATCATTCACATTAGGCAGGTCCTGAACGATGCTTTACTCTAGGCTTATGTATTACAGATGAAAAGGAACGGCATGAACAACGATTCCATAATTGCCAACTGATGACTGCATGTTGTTTCTCTATTAAGGTGGTAACTATAAAATCCAGGTAAATAAAAAATCCCAATTATTTACTATTGCAGTACTTTTAGAATCATAGAATGTGAATAGCTACATGGGACCTCAAATATCATCCATTCTAAACTTCTGATTTTACAGGCTTAGAAATTATTTTCCCAGAGCTGGTAGGATGGCCAAATCTCTGCCTCATACTACAGTGCTCTTCCCACTGAAAAGTGCTTCCAAATGCCCAAGCTTCCAATTTCATCAAACCAAAGCATCATTTATAAAACACATTCAACTTCAACAGCAGCAGGGATATAACAGTTCTGAAACTTCAAACAGCATGACCAACTGCTGTACAGAAAAGAATAAAACATATTAGCCCAAGTGCCAAAAAATTAAAAAACGCTTCCTTCAAAGGGAGAGCAGTTCCTTCAAAAATGCTAAACATGATGCCTTTTTCCCCTTAAGAAGAGTAATTATTGGTTTTAATGGTTTCCATTTAGTCTCTGGGGAACATGAGTTAAACACTAATGCAAGCTGTCACAGCACAGCAACCTCCAAAGGCTCCACTCCACTCAGAAGTAAGAAATAGAATTCTATTAGGGAAAAAGAACTTTGAAAGGAGCTCATCTCCAATTTGCATAAGAAAGACTTATTCTCATTAATTTTTATCCCCATTTTAAAGATTGAGAAACAAATGCATAAATACTTAAAAACTATTAGCCACCCTCAGTAATAGTCAGTGTATAAATTTTAATACATACCTCTTGAAAAAGTAGGACCTTACTTCCCATCCTCTCCAATATAAAGAATTTAGACTGTTGATGATTGCTACCCATTAACAAAACTGTTAAGAAGGCTTCTTTCCAATACCTCATTTAGCGCTGCATATGCTTACTCATCATTTTGAGAGCTGCAAATGTACAATGATAATCAAAAGAATAAATATGAACCCAAACAACTCTTTAAGGAGTTATAGTTGCAACCATAAAAAAAGCTGATCATTATCAAGTCACACCTTTTTCTCCTACTATAAAATTCAAAAGATAAAAATGAGAAATGTATACTATAACATTGTGCTACATTAAAAAGTCCATTTCAAATTCCAATGCTGCATTTACTGCTGTTTGAAAAATGTCAATCAGTTGTTACAAAAATTATTTCTGAAATCTGCATCAAAACTAAATGAGAGGGCTTCCCTGGTGGCGCAGTGGTTGGGAGTCTGCCTGCCGATGCAGAAGACGCGGGTTCATGCCCCGGTCTGGGAGGATCCCGCATGCCGCGGGGCGGCAGGGCCTGTGGGCCGTGGCCGCTGGGCCTGCGTGTCCGGAGCCTGTGCTCCACGATGGTAGAGGCCGTGATGGTGAGAGGCCCACGTGCCGCAAAAAAAATTTTTTAATAAATAAATGGGAAAAAATTAGTAACATGTGAATAGAACCCTATATAATTTGTTTAATATAAGAGAACCTAGGTGGATGAATTGCACAACTATATAGCTTTATATTTCTTGACTCTGACCATTCCCCCTCAAATTCAGAATTTCATTATTATATGAATTATAACGTTCATTCTTGGAGACCTTCAAGATGGCAGAGGAGTAAGATGTGGACATCATCTTCCTCCCCACAAATACATCAGAAATACATCTACATGTGGAACATCTCCTACAGAACACCTACTGAATGCTGGAAAAAGACCTCAGACTTCCCAAAAGGCAAGAAACTCCCCACATACTTGGGTAGGGCAAAAGAAAAAACAGAGAGAAAAGAATAGGGACAGGACCTGCACCTCTGGGAGGGAGCTGTGAAGGAGGAAAAGTTTCCACATACTAGGAAGCCCCTTCACTGGTGGAGATGGGGGTGGCGGGGGGGGGGGGGGAAGCTTCGGAGCCACAGGGGAGAGTGCAGCAACAGGGATGCAGAGGGCAAAGCAGAGAGATTCCCGCACAGAGGATCAGTGCCGACCAGCACTCACCAGCCTGAGAGGCTTGTCTGCTCATCTGCCTGGACGGTTGGGGGCTGGGACCTGAGGCCCCAGCTTCCGAGGTCAGATTCCAGGGAGAGGGCTGGGGTTGGCTGCGTGAACACAGCCTGAAGGGGGCTAGTGCGCCACAGCTAGATGGGAGGGAGTCCGGGAAAAAGTCTGGAACTGCCAAAGAGGCAAGAGACCACTGTTTCGGGGTACACGAGGATAGGGGATTCAGAGCACTGACTAAACGAGCTCCAGAGATGGGCGCCAGCCGCAGCTATCAGCGTAGACAACAGAGACGGGAATGAGACGCTAAGGCTGCTGCTGCAGCCACCAACAATACTGTGTGCAAGCACAGGTCACTATCCACACCTGCACTCCCAGGAGCCTGTGCAGGGCGCCACTGCCAGGGTCCTGTGATCCAGGGACAACTTCCATGGAAGAATACATGGCACATCTCAGGCTGTTGCAAAGTCACGCCTGCCTCTGCCACTGCAGGCTAGCCCCGCATTCCGTACTCCTCCCTCCCCCCAGGCCTGAGTGAGACAGAGCCCCCTAATCAGCTGCTCCTTTAACTCCGTCCTGAGTGAAGAACAGATGTCCTCAGGTGACCTACACGCAGAGGCAGGGCCAAATCCAAAGCTGAACCCCAGGAGCTGTGCGAACAAAGAAAAGAAAGGGAAATTTCTCCCAGCAGCCTCAGGAGCAGTGGATTAAATCTACACAATCACCTTGATGTACCCTGCATCTCTGGAATACCTAAAGAGACTGAATCATCCCAAAATTGAGGCGGCAGACTTTGGGAGCAACTGTAGACTTGGGGTTTGCTTTCTGCATCTAATTTGTTTCTGGTTTTAGTATTTAGAGTTTATTATCATTGGTAGATTTGTTTATTGATTTGGTTGCTCACTTCCTGTTTCTATTTCAATATATAGATATTTTTTTTTCCCTTTTCTCCTTTTGTGAGTGTGAATGTGTATGCTTCTTTGTGTGATTTTTGTCTGTATAACTTTGCTTTTACCATTTGTCCTAAGGTTATTTCTGACTGTTTTTTTAATTACATTTTATTTTTAATAATTATTTTTATTTTAATAACTTTATTTTATTTTTTTCTTACTTTCTTTTTTTTCTCCCTTTTCTTCTAAACCATGTGGCTGACAGGGTCTTGGTGCTCCGGCCGGGTGTTAGACCTGTGCCTCTGAGGCGGGAGAGCCGAGTTCAGGACACTGGTCCACCAGAGACTTCCCGGCTCCACGTAACGTCAAACAGCGAAAGCTCTCCCAGAGATCTCCATCTCAACGATAACACCCAGCTCCACTCAATGACCAGAAAGCTACAGTGCTGGACACCCTACGCCAAACAACTAGCAAGACAGGAACACAACCCCACCCATCAGGAGAGTGGCTGCCTAAAAATACAGTAAGGTCACAGGCACCACAAAACACACCACCGGACACGGTCCTGCCAGCCAGAAAGACAAGATCCAGCCTCATCCACCAGAAGACAGGTACCAGTCCCCTCCATCAGAAAGCATACACAATCCACTGATCCAACCAGAGCCACTGGGGGCAGACACTAAAAACGATGGGAACTAAGAACGTGCAGCCTGCGAAAGAAGACCCCAAACACAGTAAGTTAAACAAACTGAGAAGACAGAGAAACACACAGCAGATGACGGAGTAAGGTAAAAATCCATCAGACCAAATAAATGAAGAGGAAAGAGGCAGTCTACCTGAAAAAGAATTCAGAGTAATGATAGTAAAGATGATCCAAAATCTTGGAAATACAATGCAGAACAAACAAGAAAGTTTTAACAAGGAACTAAAAGAACTAAAGAGCAAACAAACAATAATGAACAACACAATAAATGAAATTTAAAATTATCTAGAAGGAATCAACAGCAGAGTAACTGAAGCAGAAGAACAGATAAGTGACCTGGAAGGTAAAATAGTAGAAATAACTACTGCAGAGCAGAATAAAGAAGAAAGATTGAAAAGAATTGAGGACAGTCTCAGAGACCTCTGGGAAACATTAAATGCAACAATATTCGAAATATAGGGGTCCCAGAAGAAAAAGAGGAAAAAAAAGAGACTGAGAAAATATTTGAAGAGATTATAGTGGAAAACTTCCCTAATATGGGAAAGGAAATAGTCAATCAAGTCTAGGAAGCACAGAGAGTTCCATAAAGGATAAATCCAAGGAGAAACATGCCAAGACACATATTAATCAAACTATCAAAAATTAAATACAAAGAAAAAATTAAAGGCAGCAAGGAAAAAACAACAGAAACATACAAGGGAATCCCCATAAAGTTAATAGCTGATCTTTCAGCAGAAACTCAGCAAGCCAGAAGGAGTGGCAGGACATATTTAAAGTGATGAAATTAAAAAACCTACAACCAAGCAAGGATCTCATTCAGATTCGATGGAGACATTAAAACATTCACAGACAAACAAAAGCTAAGTGAATTCAGCATCACCAAACCAGCTTTACAACAAATGCTACAGGAACTTCTCTAGGCAGGAAACACAACAGAAGGAAAAGACCTACAATAACAAACCCAAAACAATTAAGAAAATGGTAATAGGAACATACATATTGACAATTACCTTAAATGTAAATGGATTAAATGCTCCAACCAAAAGACACAGACTGCCTGAATAGATACAAAAACAAGACCCATACATATGCTGTCTACAAGAGACCCACTTCAGACCAAGGGACACATACAGACTGAAAGTGAGGGGATGGAAAAATACTCCATGCAAATGGAAATCAAAAGAAAGCTGGAGTAACAATTCTCGTATCAGACAAAATAGACTTTATAGACTACCACAAGAGACAAAGAAGGACACTACATAATGATCAAGGGATCCAGCCAAGACAAAGATGTAACAATTGTAAATATTTATGCACCCAACATAGGAGCACCTCAATACATAAGGCAAATGCTAACAGCCATAAAAGGGGAAATTGACAGTAACACAACCATAGTAGGGGAATTTAACACCCAACTTTCACGAATGGACAGATCATCCAAAATGAAAATAAATAAGGAAACACAAGCTTTAAATTATACATTAAACAAGATGGACTTAATTGACATTTATAGGACATTCCATTCAAAAACAACAGAATACTCTTTCTTCTCAGTGCTCATGGAACATTCTCCAGGATAGATCATATCTTCGGTCAAAAATCAAGCCTTGGTAATTTTAAGAAAATTGAAATTGTATCAAGTATCTTTTCCAAACACAATGCTATGAGACTAGATATCAATTACAGGAAAAAAACTGTAAAAATACAAACACATGGAGGCTAAACAATATGCTACTAAATAATCAAGAGATAACTGAGGAAATCAAAAAATACCTAGAAACAAATGACTGAAAACATGATGGCCCAAAACCTACGGGATGCAGCAAAAGCAGTTTTAAGAGGGAAGTTTATAGCATTACAATCCTACCTCAAGAAGCAAGAAAAACCTCAAACAACCTAATCTTACAACTAAAGCAATTAGACAAAGAAGAACAAAAAACCCCAAAGTTAGCAGAAGGAAAGAAATCATAAAGATCAGATCAGAAATAAATGAAAAAGAAATGAAGAAAACTATAAAAAATATGAATAAAACTAAAAGCTGGTTTTTGGAGAAGATAAACAAGATTGATTAACCATTAGACAGACTCATCAAGAATAAAAGGAGAAGACTCAGATCAACAGAATTAGAAATGAAAAAGAGAAGTAACAACTGACACTGCAGAAACACAAAGGATCAAGGGAGATTACTACAAGTAACTATATGCCAATAAAATGGACAACCTGGAAGCAATGGATAAATTCTTAGAAACGCACAAACTTCTGAGACTGAACCAGGAAGAAAGAGAAAATATAAACAGACTATACACAAGCACTGAAATTGAAACTGTGATTAAAAATCTTCCAACAAAGGCCAAGGACCAGATGGCTTCACAGGCGAATTCTATCAAACATTTAGAGAAGAACCAACACCTATCCTTCTCAAACTCTTCCAAAATATAGCAGAGGGAGGAACACTCTCAAACTCATTCTAGGTAGCCACCATCACCCTGATACCAACACCAGACAAAGATATTACAAAAAAAGAAAAGTACAGACCAATATCACTGATGACCATCGATGCAAAAATCTTCAATAAAATACGAGCAAACAGAATCCAAAGGCACATTAAAGGGATTATACACCATGATCAAGTGGGGTTTATCCCAGAAATGCAAGGATTCTTCAATACATGCAAATCAATGTGATACACCACATTAACAACCTGAAGGATAAAAACCATATGATAATCTCAATAGATGCAGAAAAAGCTTTCAACTAAATTCAACACCCATTTTTGATAAAAACTCTCCAGAAAGCAGGCACAGAGGGAACTTACCTCAACATAATAAAGGCCATATATGACAAACCCACAGCCAACATCCTTCTCAATGGTGAAAAACTGAAACCATTTCCACTAAAATCCTGAACAAGACAAGGCTGCCCACTCTCACCACTCTTATTCAACATAGTTTTAGAAGTTTTAGCCACAGCAATCAGATTAGAAAAAGAAATAAAAGGAATGCAAATCGGAAAAGAAGAAGTAAAGCTGCCACTGTTTGCAGATGACATGATACTATACATAGAGAATCCTAAAGATGCTACCAGAAAACTACTAGAGCTAATCACTGAATTTGGTAAAGTAGCAGGATACAAAATTAATGCACAGATATCTCTTGTATTCCTACACACTAATGATGAAAACTCTGAAAGCGAAATTAAGGAAACAGTCCCATTTACTATTTCAACAAAAAGAATAAAATACCTAGGAATAAACTTACCTAAGGAGACAAAAGATTTGTATGCAGAAAACTATAAGACACTGATGAAAGAAATTAAAGATGATACAAACAGATGGAGAGGTATACCATGTTCTTGGATTGGAAGAATCAACATTGTGAAAATGACTATATTACCCAAAGCAATCTACAGATTCAATGCAATACCTATCAAACTGCCAATGGCATTTTTCATAGAACTAGAACAAAAAATTTCACAATTTGTGTTGAAAAACAAAAGACCCTGAACAGCCCAAACAATCTTGAGAAAGAAAAACGGAGCTGGGGGAATCAGGCTCCGTGACTTCAGACTATACTATGAAGCTACAGTAATCAAGACAGTATTGTAGTGGCAGAAAAACAGAAATACAGATCAATAGAACAGGATAGAAAGTCCAGAGATAAACCCACACACATATGGTCACCTTATTTTTGATAAAGGAGGCAAAAAAAATACAATGGAGAAAAGACAGCCTCTTCAATAAGTGGTGCCAGGAAAATGACAGCTACATCTAAAAGAATGAAATTAGAACACTCCTTAACACCATACACAAAAATAAACTCAAAATGGATTAAAGACCTAAATGTAAGACCAGAAACTATCAAAGTCTTAGAGGAAAACACAGGCAGAACACTCCATGACATAAATCAAAGCAAAATCCTTTTTGACCCACCTCCTAAAGAAATAGAAATAAAAATAAACAAATGGGACCTAATGAAACTTCAAAGCTTTTGCACACCAAAAGAAACCATAAACAAGACAAAAAGACAACACTATGAATGGGAGAAAATATTTGCAAATGCAGCAAGTGACAAAGGATTAATCTCCAAACCTTACAAGCAGCTCAAGCAGCTCAATATCCAAAAAACAAACAACCCAATCCAAAAATGGTCAGAAGACCTAAATAGACATTTCTCCAAAGAAGATATCAGACTGCCAACAAACACATGAAAGGATGCTCATCATCACTAACCATCAGAGAAATGCAATCAAAACTATAATGAGGTATCACCTCACACCAGTCAGAATGGCCATCATCAAAAAATCTAGAAACAGGGGCTTCCCTGGTGGCACAGTGGTTGAGAGTCTGCCTGCCGATGCAGGGGACACAGGTTCATGCCCCAGTACGGGAAGATCCCACATGCCGTGGAGCAGCTGGGCCCATGAGCCATGGCCACTGAGCCTGTGCATCCGGAGCCTGTGCCCCGCAACGGGAGAGGCCACAACAGTGAGAGGCCTGCGCACCGCAAAAAAAAAAAAAAAAAAAAAAAAAATCTATGAACAATAAATGCCGAACAGAGTGTGGAGAAAAGGGAACCCTCTTGCACTGTTGGTGGGAATGTAAACTGATACAGCCACTATGGAGAACAGTATGGAGGTTCCTTAGAAAACTAAAAACAGAACTACCATATGACCCAGCAATCCCACTACTGGGCATATACCCTGAGAAAACCATAATTCAATAAGAGTCATGTTCCACAACGGTCATTAAAACACTATTTACAATAGCCAGGACATGGGAGCACCCTAAGTGTCCACTGACAGATGAATGGATAAAGAAGACGTGACACATATATACAATGGAATATTACTCAGCCATAAAAGGAAACAAAATTGAGTTATTTGTAGTGAAGTGGATGGACCTAGAGTCTGTCATACAGAGTGAAGTAAGTCAGAAAGAGAAAAACAAATACTGTATGCTAACACATATATATATGGAATCTAAAACAAAAAAGTTGTAAAGTGCTTGGCATTAAAACTTTCTCCAGACGTAATAGAGTCATCCGTAACTAATAAGATCACAAAGGAAAATTACATGTAAAAATTAAAAGAAAGTCTCTTAATAAAAGTATTGTAAAAGCACCTTTAAACAGTATCTAACATAGTACTTTTTGAACAGATATTCACAACATAAGTTACACTACTGTGATTTGAGAATAGAATTGAACTTAGAAATACAAACATTAAATGAAAACACTTCATTAACACAATTTTGAAAAAAAGAGGTAATAACTCAGTCAATTTACAAAAAGAGAGGTGGGGTGGAGTGAGGGTAATTTAGACAGGCTAATATAAAAAATTTTCACTTTCAAACAATATAAGAATCTCTAGCACTTGCATCTTTAAGACAATGCTACCAAAAAAGTAGGTGGTCATCTTGAAGGTATCACCAAAAGCTCTACATTTTCAAATCTGTTGGAATTACAGACACAAAAGGCCATGTATTATGATTCTCTTTACGTGAAATGTCCAGAATTGGAATATCTACAGAGATAAAAAGTGGATGAGTGGTTGACAGGGGCTGGAAGAAGGAGGGAATGGGGAATGACTGCTAATGAGTACATGGTTATATTTTTGATAAAAATGGTCTAAAAGTAAATAGTGGTAATGATCGTACAACTTTGTGAATTCACTAAAAAACCATTAAACTGTACACTTTCCAAGGGTGAACTTTATGGTATGTGAATTATATTTCAATAAAACTATTATTAAAAGATTAAATTTAAATTAAAAAGTAATCTGACAGAATTCATAATGTCAATTTATACTACAACAGACATCATTCAGAGCCTTCCACCTGTTCCAATAGCTTCTTTTTTACCTTGGCAAGGCGGCTCATCTGATCTTCTGAGAGAGTACTGCTTGTTCTGCCAGGAGTTTTTGTGGGTTCTGATCCATCTGCTTCCACGTTAGGCCAGACTTTCAAGTCATGCATCCCTTGGCGAAACATGCTAGGCAAAAAGAGAATGTTCAGGACAGAATTAAATTAATGTAGTTCATTATGGGAAATTTCAGATTCGTAAACAGAGAGAATTCTACCAAGGAAATGCATGTCTCTCTTGCCAAGCTTTAAGCCTCCAGTGGGCTGTAAAGCAATTAACCAAGCAACTAAAATCCATGTAACACTGTTTTTCACGTTCCATTCTTTTCTCCTCCAAGCAGTTAGAACTATTACAGAGATTCTAAAGGTAAACTGGAAACAGAGAAGCATCAGTAATGGACCACATGCACTTCAACACGTCAGTGGAGATCTTAGAAACAGAAACCAAATTTCTACCCAGCGAAAGAATGTCACATTTACAATGATTGAAACCAAATTAAAATAATTATATAACTTTCTACTTTAAGTGACAATTCAGCATAGTAGACAGCGGAGTTGAACTGCCGAGGTTTGGATCCCAGCTGTGCCACCTATTACCTACAAGACTTTGGGTAAGTTACTTAACTTCTCTGTGCCTGTTTCCTCATCTATAAAATGAGATTATAAAGAGGAACTGTATCTCACAGAGTTGTTAGAAAAATTAAATAAACCAGTACAAGTAAAAAGTACTTAGAATAGTGTCTACCACGTAATAAGTATTCGATAAATGTTAGGTATTATTTTCCTTTTCACTGGGTACAGGCTTATTTTTCTCCCATCTTCTTTTCCATAAGAAAGATGTCTAAAAGGGAATACAGTAGTGGATTCAGTAAGAAAAAATACCCATGTCTACAAGTCAGAAATTTAACATATTGTTGAAATTCAGCCTGAGCTGGATGATCCTGCTTTAAAGTAAAAGACTACATGACCTCTGACTGTCATGCTTCTGCTTCTGCTTCTTTCAAAAAGCTACCATGAAGACCCACAGTAAAGGCTGAACAAACTTATAAAAGAAGCTCTAGACAAATATGCTTTTTAAATACGCTGTCAAGTTTTGAGTTTTGTTTCTTTGAAGAGGTTTAGAGATAGTCTTCTGTTAGTGTGTTTTCTTTTTTTAAGTGTTAACAAGGCCTTTCAAACAATATAAAGTCTATTCAAACAGCATCCTCCCAAAGCTGAAAGGCCAAGCTGTCAATCGCAATGAAAAGAATAAGACTAGAAGTGTGTGCAGGTGAGTAGGCAAGTCCAAAGACTCCCATATTAAATAATTTTTTAATTAGGTACACGATGGATATAGTGATGCACTTTTCCCATCTTTAAAACCACTGTACTTAACTGTAAAAGGTTCACATTAATTTTTAAACCATTATTATCATGATCTGACCAATGGAAAATTTCTTAGCAGATTTTCCTGAGGTAATAAAGAGAATTTTCACTGAATATTATGTAATGTATGTAAGTAATGATGCCATAAACATTTAGATTGGAAACTATAAAGGACAGCTACAAGCTGATGAGCAGTATAAGATTAAGGACCAAATATGTTAAGGTCTAAGTTTGGAAATAAACAGGTAATATCCAGCAACCATATCTGCAAAAGCTTACTTTATAGGCCCAACACAAAATGTACTGACTGGTTGTGAAGACTCAATACACCCAATATTTATCTATCATGTTAAAGATAAAAAAAAAAGTGGTATTATTTAAAAAGCCTTTATAAAGTTCATTTTCTTTCCCTTTCAACTGAGAGACATTCAACATAAAGCAGACCTTAGTCTCTAAGAAACTGGGTACAGTAAGGTCATAATACCACTTTCCATGAATATCCTTAAATATACCTTCAGAAACAGCAGAAAGTTTCCCTTCCTTCTCTCCACTTCCTTGCCCCCAAGTGAATAGTTTGGCTGAACTTAACTAAATCAAAAATAAGTACATTTGGCAGGAAGCCAGTTTACTAAATAATTTAGGTGCCTTGGGATGGATCTGGAGAAGAGATTTAAGGACAAGGGGACATGGAAGGTAGGGGTGATGCCAAGTGATTCAAATGATCAAGTGAACATATTACTTTCTTTTGACACTAATGGAACCTTTACAGAGAGTTACACAGCCTCCAGGTGGCAAGTCAGAAGATGCTCAGAGCATCAAGTCCATTTGGGAAATTAAGCCAAACAGGCAAGAAAGAAAACGGTACAGCAGGATCTCCCTCAGACACAAACAGAGGCCCCAGCAACAGCTGCTGTAGATGCTCCAGCTCCCAGTGCCAAACCACTACAGCAACAACTGGCCTGACTTCAGAATTCACATTTGGAAAAAACATCTGCAAGAGAAATATACAGCTTGCGTATGATCCTTTGCCAATTTAACCTAATGATCAATCAATTCTTTAGCTACTTAGGAATCTCACAAGCTAGACTTTCAAAATGAGGACAATTAGTTACTCCAGCCATATCCTAACACATCTGTCTTTAGATTAACTACACTATCCTCCAAGAAGCACTGCTTCACACTGACTCAAGAATACAAAACAGGTATTAGCAAACAGCAAGAGTTGGTAGTCACAGGACTCCCGATACTATAACACAGCTATTACACACTTTGAGGACCACTTTTAAATAGCTAATAAGTCCATACCAGGACTATTTAAGGAACAAGGTGCGGTACAACTGGTGTTATTTATTTCATTGCCTAAGAAACATTTGACGAAATGAAGGTCTAAAGCAGCATTTCCCTAAGTCATGAGAACTGTGGTGGCACATGACATGATTTTTAATGGTAGGTGGAAAAAAATTTGCACAGGCTTCCTCCTGAGATCACACAGAAGACTCATGCTACTTTCTCACCATGAATGTCAGCAACACCATGCAGAGAAGCAGCTGTGACCCAGCAGTACAAGTGGATGTCTGCACTCTGCTATAGCACCTGGAACATCCTGAATATCATATTCTTCCACAATCCAAAGGTGCACAGGAAGTCCAGTATCTTGCGAGGGAATGCCTCGGCTTGTCTCCACTGCATCCCAGTTAGCCTTCAAGGGAAGGCCCCAGGACACAGAGAGAAAAAGGAGTTATTTTAATTTCATAGGGCTTCTCAGATTTCCTTTTTCTGAGGTGCAGGTCACTATAAGCATCAGCCTAGAGGGAACAGTAGGTGATCTAACATGAGTTATTATACATACACGTACACACAATGATTACTACTGATTTCACGTACTTTATAAAAACTTGTCAAAGGCCAAGTAAAACCGTGTCACAAATGTCAATCTGAGAATTGATTTGGCTGTAGGCAGGTCATTTCACTGTACTTCTATGGAAATTTCTATTGTCTCACACCTATAGTCTAGTCAGATTGTCTCCTGAAACTACATCCTAAGGTCAATGAAAATGTATCGATATATGAGTGTTAAAAGAGGTGTTTTCATGAGGGAAACTCCCGCTGTTATTTCAGAAGGTAAACCACTAATGAAGAGGCCAGGAAGAAAAACCAAGAGGTCTATCTGGCTGTTTCTCAAGAAGATTTAACCACTAAGACTACAGTAAGAGTAATAATCTGTTGTGCATTTTTTTTCTATATGGCAAGCAAATTCCACCCTGGTAGAGAAAGTAAAAAGGTACAAACATTCCAGAAAAGAAACATACTGATTTTGTAATATGTCCATTCTACTATAACCTGCCATTTTATCAAAAAACATATTTAAAACTGGAGGCCACGATGTCTCAGACTATGTCTAAATTATTGTTCCTGCATGGATTTCAATAATAAATGTTTCTTTAATAGATACATTAAAGTAAAATACCTACACATTACTAAACAATCAAGCTATTCTCAATGAAATTACATCTACATTTTATTCATGAGTTGAAGCTTTTCTGAGACATCCTATCCTGAACAGAAAAATTCAATATTATAAGGATATCAATTCTCTCTGTAATTCACATATATAATTCAATACAGTTTCCCAACAAAATAAGAATGAGCTTTTTTTTTTAACTGAGGAAATAATATTAATATTTATCTGATAAAATATAGAGACTATCCAGAGAAATTCTGAAAGGACTACGAATGAGGAAGATTATCCGTCTCTAATATTAAAACATTTTATAATTAATAGTATTCAAAACTAACAAGAATAGTTCAGAAATAATGACAGCTAATATTTACTGAGCACTTATTAAGCTCATTACATGTCTTTAGTAATTTATCATCATCAACTACTCTGTGAGGTAAATACTAATATCTCATTTTACAGATAAGGAAACTGAGGCATAAAGAGATTAAATAACTTGCCCAAGGGTACACAGATAATAAGCAAAAGAACCAGGTTTTAAACCCAGACAATCTAGTTCTACCTGCCTTCCTAACCCCCACTGGTTTATAAAAAACTGATAAATTCAACATCATAATTTAAGATTCATGAGCTGCAAGTAAATAAGCAACAAACAAATATATAATTCAAAAGAAAATGTCAAACAGGAAAAACAATATGTGTAACATGTAACACACAAAGGGCTAATTTTACTAATCTACAAAGACCCCTTACAAATTAATAAGAAAAATGACAACTCAAAAAAAAAAGACAAAGAATTTTATGGTATGTGAATTATACCTCAATTTTAAAAAATGGGCAAAGGATATGAAAAAGCAATTCACAGGAACATAAACACAAATGTAAAGGGAAATATCACAATACAATCATCTTCACTCATATTTAATGATGTGAAAATTAATTTAGGAGATAATATTTTTCAATTTTAAAATGGGCAAAAATTAAGAAGTTTGATAATACCTAGATTATGGTCTCTACCATTTGATACCTAAAGGAGCTAGGACTTCTTTCAGAGAGTCCAGGTCTGGGGCAGGAAATTTCCCAATGAGCCTGGAATAGCTTGTCTCCAGAAAGTAAAGAAGCTACCAATGACTACTGGTGTGCTATACTGTCAAAAGAACATGGGATCAACTTGAAGGGGCTCCTACTGACCAAAAATTGGAATTTTTAAGAATTATAAAGAATAAAAAGAACAATGGATTGAAACATTTCAAAACTGTTTAAAAGTTCATGATGAAACTTAAGAACAAAAAACCAAAAAACCATCAATCGTCACTTTCAAGGTTACCAAGGCACCAACCAATTCATTCTTAAAATTGTTAAAGGGGAAAAAAAATTAAACATTAATCTGCCTTTCCTATATGAACTGTATACCAAGGTAACTCAATATATGATGAAAGACCAAGTTTTTTAGAGAAAAGTTCCAATTAATAAACATAGAAAGAATAGAATGTCAACAATTTTCTTAAGATGAAGAGTGATCTCTCTGCTCAGGAGAAAAGGGATAGAGAAAAAACACCCTAAAGGACTATCATGTTTTTGTTTTTGTTTTACAATTAACTTCTATTATCTGTAAATTTTTAAAAACAAAATTAACTTTCCTATTATAATCATTACCATTACAGCAAATTAGTGCTTTAGTACTTTTTAAACCCTGTTTATTGTCCTTTTTGTCACTATTATGACAAAGCAGAAAAACCCTATAACAAAGCAGTTACAGTATATGACAAATAGCCTTTTTTTCCTAAAAATAAGGTTCTAGTTTCCAATGACTATTTCCTAATAGAAATCACATTACCAATCATTAACAGTAGAGAAATACAAACTGTGTTTTTTAATTAATCTATCTGCATCTCCTGAAGGAAATATGTGTCAACTTCAGCCTCAAGTACTACAGAATCATATGTATCCAATATGTATCCAATAGGTTTCACTTCCTAGCACAGAGAACCAGACTGGGCATAAACTATTAAGGTCAAGAAAGAAAAGGGCCAGAAAGCAACAACATTTCCATAGGAAAAGAAAACGCTTACCCGTATTTTCCAAACAGTGAAACTGTTGTTCCTCCCACAGGCACTGCCTTTCCTGGTCCATACACATCCCATATAGTCAGGGCCACTTGCGCATTCCTGGGCAGGTCAGGGTATTTCACAGGCAGTTTTAGCCATTCATTCCAGCTATGGAAATAAAGTCAACAAAAACATAAAGCTAAGGAAAGAAAGTCAACATAAACATACGTGTATAACTTTCTTTTAAGTTAACAAACCATACAAGAAGGTTTGTCCAGAGAAAATGTCAAAAGATTAAGTTAGTAGTACAAAAAATAACGTGGCACTTACCTCAATTTTGCTCTACGCAACTTCAATTTTAAATACAGGCATATCTGCATTTTATTTCACTTCACTTTATTGGGCTTTGCAGATATTGCATTTTTTACAAATTGAGGTTTATGGCAACTCTGCATCTAACAAGTCTATGGGTACCATTTTTCCAACAGCTTTTGCTCATTTTGTGTCTCTCTATCCCATTTTGGTAATTCTTTCAATATTTCAAACGTTTTCATTATTAATATATTTTTTATGGTGATCTGTTGTAAGTGATCTTTGATGTTAGATGTTACTACTATGACTCGCTGAAGGCTCAGATGATAGAATTTTTTAGCAATAAAGTAATTTTTAATTAAGGTATGTACACTGTGTTTAGACACAATGCTATTGCACACCTAATAGACTACAGTATAAAGATAACTTTCATATGCATTGGAAAACCAAAAAAATTGCTTTATTGCAATACTCGCTTTATTGTGGTGATCTAGACCTGAACCTGCAATATCTCCAAGATATACCTATAGAACACATGAAAAAAAATATTCTGAAAAACAAAGCTCATGAAAAATAACACTGGTAAATTCTTTAATCAAGAAACTCAGACATCAAGGATTTACTGTATAGCATAGGGAACTATAATCAATATCTTGTAATAAAATACAATGGAAAAGAATAAGAAAAAAGATATATACATATATATGTATAACAGAATCCCTTTGCTATATACCTGAAACCAACACAATACTGTAAATCAACTATACTTCAATGAAGAAAAGAGAAACAGATGATATCACTAAGACACAAAGAATATAATAATAGCTAATAAAAATCTGGGAAAACACATAAACCTATTAGAACCAAAGTTGTTTTAGAACTAAACTGTGATTTTTTTTTTTCTGTAAGCACTCTCCAGAACAGTTTTTTATTAAGAAAAGAAAGAAATCAGAATTACTCATATTATACTCAAAATGCTGCTAGGTATAACATGGTCCTATAATATACATCAGTATCTCAATAAAGCAGAAAAAAAACAAAATTTTAAAGAGATCAAAGGAGACCATCCACTAACTTTGTAACATGAAGTTACTAGACTGCTCTGGACAGATATGTGACAACTTTTTACATGAGATTTTTCTTCCACTCAAGTTATTTCATAAATACCAATAATGCTTAGCTATTTTTTTAATGCTTTCAAAGCATATTTTTACATATGATTTCACTAAGGAATGTTTGTTCTTACTAACAGTAATGACAGCACAGTTCTCCCATTTTTTTTACTCTCTATTCACCTCTGCAAATTTTCTTCTGCATTCAAACTTAACACTGGATTTATCTGATCATCTCAACTTCCTTAAACAACAGATGGCTTTTAAAATCCCAAAAGAAAACTATGCAAACAACACACAAAGTAATACCCAGCAGACACACAGAACTGCTTCTCTCTGTTTACTCAAAATTATTCTCAAAGGGCATATCCCAGTCTAGGTCAAATACACCTGCATCAGTAAGAAACTGAACAGAATTTCACGAACTTATTAAAGAACAAAACATTTACATCCACCATATAAATTCAAGAACCTACAGGAAAATTAGAGATGGCTTTCGATTTAAAGGAGACTCTAAACATCATTAAATCCTTTTATTCTATGAAGTTCTTAAAGAAATAAAATACATGTTTAAAAAGCCTTTCTCCCCTACAGACAAGCTTAAGAAACTAAATGAATTTATTTAATTACTATTCACATGGTAGGCCAGAATAAAAAGGTAAATACTAAGCAGTGTAACCTTATGCCAATGAACAAACCACAAAGATTAGTTAACACAGGCTAAAGTTAAAGAGAAAAGTCAGTAACAATATCCAAAATGAGCTGTGAAAATACTCATCCTTATATTCTGTCCTTTGACTAGGAGAATACATGAGAGCAAGCAATCATTTGCCTCAAACCTTTTGCCATCCAACACCTGACCCCCATACCTCTTTAAATTAAAGCAAAAACACTTTACCTGTTTTACATACTGGGCTTCTGCAGAAGATTTCTTTTGAAGAAAATGAATCTGCAGCTAAAAAATAGTTTGAAAACTACTCAAGATATTCTAGAAATTATGAAAAGATCTGGTCAGATATCAAAGAACTGTGTATTTTGAACACCATTTTGTTCTCTCCCTTCCCATGAATCATCCCTTCTTCATGCCCCAACTCTAATTAGGCTTAAATTCACCTGGCAACTTTCAAAATATTCCAGGATTCTAAAGCTTGATTCTGGATGGTATGACTTCCCACCACGTACCCCACACCCATACACCAGTGTACTAATTCTCTAGTGTGATTAATGCACTCCTAAATCCTAACTTTCTAACTTTAAAATTATATTAGATAGTCTATGTCTAAAGCCATTTCAAATCCTCCATGTGACAAGACAAAACATAAATTAAAAAAAAAATTAAACCACTTGCCTGCAGAATAATATTCATATATATAACTTAAAAATTTGCAGTATTTCACACCTAAAGATGATAATTTTACCCTAAGTGTAACTAAAGAAAGTATAGGTTTCCTCCTCATGGGCTCTCTTATTATAGGACAGGATAGAATAGAATATGGTAGAAGAGATTCGGATGAATTTTGGATGAGCTTCTCATTATTTGAACTCTCACAACTCACTATCAGAAACTCAGAAATAGATTTAGACAATTTGGAATCTCATACTACCCCAAAATACTTTCTGAAGTGCAAAAATTAAGATAGCAAGAGATCCTTTTGTGGTATAATTTATTTCCCCCCCCCAGTCTACAGAATCTTCTTTTAAGTCAGTGCTTATAGAAAATAAGGGCTGTATAAAGTTTGCTCTTATTTATTTTAGAAGTGCTATTTTTGTTTTGATGAATTGGTAAAAACTTCAACTCTTAAATACTAAAGAGCAGGATGTACAAAATCTGCAAATGTTTCCCTTAAGCCCAAAGAGTATATTTAAAAGAAGATAGGGACTTCCCTGGTGGTGCAGTGATTAAGAATCCACCTGCTAATGCAGGGGACAAGGGTTCGAGCACTGGTCCAGGGAGATCCCACATACCGTGGAGCAAATAAGTCTGTGCACCACAACTACTGAGCCTGCGCTCTAGAGCCCGCAAGCCACAACTACTGAAGCCCGCGTGCCTAGAGCCTGTGCTCCGCAATAAGAGAAGCTACCACAATGAGAAGCCCGTGCACCACAACGAAGAGTAGCCCTGCTAACCACAACTAGAGAAAGCCCACACACAGAAACGAAGACCCAATGCAGCCAAAAATAAATAAATTAATTAATTTTAAAAAAAGATAAAAACCTATCCTCATATATTTACCCAACGTAAGGTATTTTCTCAATCTATCTTCTACACAGCTGTTTTAAACCTTTTAATTAAAAAATAAAGCCATTCTAATTATTTTAGAGTACTTTGTTAGTTTCACAATTAAAAAAATATATAAACTAAAAACCTCAAACCTTGAGAGAGCAAATATGAAAGTTTTTATATCCTTGAAAATACATAAACAATGCAGAGAGGAGCTGGTAAATGGGAGGAAGAGGAGAAAGATGTTCATCTCCCTATAACTGGGAATTTGCTTTTGCTCTAATCTCTTTTATTGCCAAGGCATGGAACAAAACCACCATACAATTTCCCCCAAGAAAAGTGGAATTCTCCATAAATGTTGACTTCCTAGACCTAAATTTGTGGTTCTAAATCTTTTGGGGGGGTCACAAGCCACCTCAAAAAGTCTAATAAAAGCTTTGAGCTCTGTCCCCGTAAAAATGCGCAAGACACAAAAAAATTCTGCATACAATTTCAGGGTTTTGTAGATTTCCTGATTCCAGTTTAAGAACCTCTGATACAATTATAGGAGTTTTGGTGGGTTGTTTTAGGTGTAATGATGATATGTAGCTATGTTACAGACATAAAGAAATATTTAAGTTAAGATGATATAATATTTGGAATTTGCTTCAAAATAACATTGGGTATAGCTGAAACAAGACTGGCCTGAGTAAGTAATTACTGAAGGTAGGTGAGGGAGCCCTGGAAGTTCATTATATTATTCTCTCTACTTTTACAGGTTTGAAATTTTCCAGAATAATAAGTACAAATACATATATATACTCGTGTGTATATATATCTAGCCACAAAAAGACTACTAAAGAAATTACACCATTAAAACAGTTGGTTTCAGTGTAGCCAGATCATCAGAGCTTAGGCTTCTGATCTCTCCACAAAACTTTTCCCAGTCTGCTGGGCCACACTTGGTAAACAAAGGGTTGTATCCTCAACAGTACCGCCTGGGAGTCCATGTGGCCACATCCTGTCCTCCATGAATACTGTGGGCATAAACTCCTTCACTGAGAGGCACACAACCTGTGTATCCTGTACCAAGCCTACCAGGGTACTGAATAATACTCACGAATCAAACATTAAAACTACACCACACAATCTATCAAATAAGAAGTGTCAAGAGATTATATTAAGGACCTACAATACTATCCTGGATAAACGGGAACTTCATGTTCATTACATTTACCTCGAATTCCAACAATGGCTTGCTAATGCAGCATGCTTAATAAACTTAAAAAAAAAGTTAGTTTCACATTTAACATAAACAACTGATCCAAACAGATGACAACATATCTCTCTCTAAAGATCTGAGTTCCAAACATTAGCTTAGACAACATTCTCAGACAATCCAAAAGTGTTTCTGTGTTCAAGGGCGTAGAATGGGAGCAAATTTAGAGACGTGTTTTTGGTTTGGGTCATTTTGTGAATCAGTCAAGTTCTCATAAAAATATGTCAATATACTCAATACAAACATAAATTCACTTCCACCTCAATTAGGCAAATAAATTCACTTCCACCTCACTTCCACCTACTTTATCTGAGTAGGTTCCTACTTTAAACTATTCGATCACTGCTTATAGGTATTAAATAAAGAATTTAATTCCTCTGTAATCCCAAATAATACTTTCAACATCTATAAACAAATGGGAGAATAGTCTGGAACCCACCATATTCAAGAAAATAACTTACTTCCATCTCGTACTAAATGCTTTGTAGGATGTTCTCACTGGCAAGGCCAGAGGCTTCCCTTCTGCAAAAACTTGGCAAGTAACATAGAGGTCAGAACATGTTTCTTGGTACAGTCCTGAAAACTTCAACATTGGGTCTTCTAGAACAGCTTTATAACTCTTTTGTTCTCTCTTCCCTTCCAAACTTCCTCTGAAAGCATAAAAGCAATAATGTTTAGACACATTTTTAAAAGACAAACACAACAAATACTAAGAGCTTATGATTATGTCACAGTAACCTTATGCTACCTGAACATTTTCCTATAGATGAAATTAAAGTCATTTTTTCATTTACTAAAGGTCTCCTAAAATACTAACATGCCTAAGATCATTCTTAACTTCATCAACATATTTCTTTATTTTAGGCTTCTTAATTTTAAACCCTGTCATCAACTCTTGTGTCTACCTTCTAGATGTCACCAGCTTTCCAAGCATTAGTTTCATTTTATTAACCTCAAGTTGACCACTTATTCCTGTAGTCTTTCAACAACATTTACTGTACTAAGCACAGAAGTCCAGAAATGAAAGACAAGATAAACAATACAGTGTTACAGGAAAATATTAAGTCCTTGCTCTAGGGAGAAAACTTACTTTTAATGCATATTTTTTTATGCTTTCATTTTTTTTTTTACTATGTAGATATCTAATCAGTTCTTTAAATTAAGAAATACAGTGTTTTAAGTAGTAAAAGATATGCATAAAATTATAAAAGAGGTAGGAACATTACTTGGAAATCAAGATTACATCATATATTGTGCCAGGCATTTTATAGAGACTTTCTTACTTACTTTTCACCATATTACCATGTTATAAAACATGAAGCAGACTCAGAGACCAAGCTTATTATCCAAGATCACAAAGTAAGTAACAGAGCTGAGAATAAAAACCAGGACAGAGGAAGCCAAAGCCAATGTTCTTCCCATTACCAAAAGATATATCAGAAAGTCTCAGGAGCACCTAACGTGGCTTGGAGGTAGGGCTCGTAACCCAGATAGATGCCTGAAATGAGCCTGAACAATATATGAAAGATGAGAGCCAGAGGCAGAGAGTCATCCCAGAATAAAAGAACAGCATATACAACTGAAAAAAGGCAAGATAGTGTGTCTGACGAACTACAGGTTGGTATAGCTAAAGCATAAAGCTCATGTGGAGAAGAAGCTAGAGATGAGAATGAAGTGTAGGGGGGGCAATGAAGCCAAGTAGCCATCAAATTCAGTACAGTGCCTCACGCAAAATGAAAATTCAAAAACCTGTTAACTGAACAATTTGAATTGAGAGAAATATAATCAGATTTGTGTTTATGATACTTTGGCAGGAGTATAAGAAAGTAATGGATAGGTGGGACTGAAAGCAAGATCAGTTGGAAGACTTTCAATCAAAATTAAAAGGAAAAGGGTAGACTAAGGCTAGGGCAATGGGGTTTAAAGGGGGCATGGATCAAAGATACTGAGCAGGTAGATTCAAGACAACTTGTAAAGGATTAAACAGAGAAGGTGAGAGGGGCTGTCTGTGTGAATCCGTATGACTTCTTTCCTGTCTTAACCAAAATCAATGAATGATGCTAACAATCACCAAAATAGGGTGAGAGAAGATACGAGTTAGAGGGCATGCTAATGATGTGCTCCATTTTGGACAAGCTGCTTTTGAAGTGCTTTGGGACATCCAAAGTGACCATGTCTTGTGGGCAGTTTGATATTCAACTATGGCACTAAGAAAAGAGACATCAAAGTGCAAGTTTTATTAAAACCACAGACACAGATGAAACGGCCTGGGGAAAATAAACAGAATTTTAAAATTTACTATTCTCTAACTATATGATTCTAAACTGATACTTCCTGCCCTCCCCAAAACTAGTCTCAGACGCTAAAAGGTGGTTTGTACTGAATTTTGCCAAACTTCTAATTTATGCTTTATCTTTTCCTCAAAATACTCAATGTGTGTCTGTTAATAATGGACAAATTTTAAAAAAAAAATTTTCTTCTTTCCTTTTAATGTTCAAATGTTTCAAAAAAAAAAAAAAAAACATTCATATGTCCAAGAAATACTGAGAGGAATAAGACTGAAGGAAAGTCCTTTACCAGATGATGGCAATACAGGTCCTGTATAAACATCTACTGGTGTATGCTATAAAATTACTTTAAATGGGCGTGTAAAGTATTATACAAAGGTACAGTTTGGCATATTATTCTTACCACCACGAAATGAACAGTAAAGGACTTGTCAGAGTCTGAAGTAAGTAACTTCTGGAAACAATCATTCAAAGGAGCGTCTAATGACTCAGAAAATGTATTTACTACAGGTATGTAGCCCTATGTCTGAGGCACATTTGTTGAATACTGATTAAAACATATGATGAATGATGTTGGGATTAATAATCTGTGATAATTTATAATAGTTTTCACATATGAAAATACATCTATGAGACTGCCAATGGACATAATTTCCAACTTGGTGCTACCTGTTCCCCATCTCAGTTCCATTATTCTCATCTCAAGATGTCATGCCCTGGACCTTTACTTCAACTGTGGTATACCAAGATTTTCCTGCAAGGCTCTCTTATATATTCTAGTCCCTTTACACCTGGAGCCCTCCTCATCTTTGACTGACTCCCAACTTCCCTGGCTAAGCAATGCCAGACTGTCGTAAGACTCAACCTAATCCTCTATCACCTCTCGTGTTTTTAGTACTACCTCCATGTGCTCAGCTACCTTATCTGCCTGTATCTACCTCTTCATAATTTCTTCAGTCTCTATTCCACCTTCCAGCCCCGTTTTAAAGTAAGATCTTCCAATTATTAACGGCAGGACGACGATTTAACCAAGACTTAATTTCTTTATCTGTAAGATGAGGCAGTAATAATCCCACAAAAGGTTGCAGTGAACAGCAAAACGCTTTCTTCAAAATAAACCCTGTGGGACTTACGAATTTATTCCTACAGCTGTCCTGCTCACTGAGACCACGTCCTCAGTCCGCGCACACGGCCCCTCTCCAAACTCCCGTTCACCTCTGTTTCCCTGGCTTCAGCCTTCCGGGCCGTCCGCAGGCCGACCATCAAGCTAATAAGCATCTTCTCTCCCCAACCCATAGGCCCCTGCCTCCCCGCCCCTGAAGCTCAGCAATCCCAGTCCCGGTCCCCAAATTCTCTTACATTTTAAGCTGCACGTTGATGTCCAGGTCACAACTGTAGATGTAGTGAAACTTCTCCGCTTCCCCCATGACACCGCCGGCCAAGAGCTACACCAAATGCTGAAAACTGGGAGCTGGGACGACTCCGGCACTGAATTTGCGGAGCCGCACAACACAGGCTCTTCCGGTTCCGCCTCTCAGC
The DNA here is from genome assembly GCF_003676395.1 of Aethalodelphis obliquidens. Taxonomy (NCBI): domain Eukaryota; kingdom Metazoa; phylum Chordata; class Mammalia; order Artiodactyla; family Delphinidae; genus Aethalodelphis; species Aethalodelphis obliquidens. The sequence goes on along the minus strand of NW_020837976.1, from coordinate 20,094,144 downwards.
CCTGGCTCCGCCAATCCCTGCCGGGAGCGCGACCTCACGCAGCGGAACTGCCCGCCCCTCCAAGCGTTCTTTGCGCATGTGCAAAGGGAGCCCACCATCTTCTTGAGTGTAAATAGAATTCCGGGAACGCCGCCTATTTGATTACATACCAGACTTCCTGTGTTCTTCCAGTGTTAGCGGTGGTTTGTTTCTTGTTTGTTTTTTGTTGTTGTTTTTTAAAGAAAATAAGAAACTGTCTTTTGAGCCTGAGCTATTTCTAAAATCAGTCCAAAAGGAAATGCAGTTCAAAAAGAATTATCACAACTTTCACTGGCTGGAGGTTGGTTAACCAGGGAACAATCACAGGAATTAGAGTTTTAACAAGTTTAAATTTCAGGGCCCCTTCCAAAACGTGTAGATTTAATCATGTATTTGCTATCTCAAGCAAAGATTTCCTCTTTCCGTTATAAAGAGTGGAGGAAGGACTTACAAATATATGGTCTACTTTAATCAAAGTACTTGGGTGCTTGTTTACACAGGGTGTATTCAGACCCAATATATCTTTGAAGACCTAACCCTTGTTAGAACCTAGAAACATCCAGTAACAGCTCTAGGACTCAGATTTCTGACCTCTAAACTCCTACAATGTTTATTTTTATATTTAATAGTATGTAAAATTGTAATGTGCATTTCCAACTAGATCCAAAACTCTTGGCAAGAATAGTGTGCCTCTTGGTGCCTAATACATTGTTGAGTTTAATAATTCCTATTCATTATTATTGGTGATAGTCAATAAATTCTCTGTTTTCTATGTGTTTATTTTTAGGTGCCACATTGTAAGAGGGACATTGCTAGAGTATATATAAATTACTATAATTAGGGGAGAAGAAAAAACTTTCAAGGAAAGATTGAAAGGAGTGTAGCTGTTTAACCTAGAAATTCAAAAACAATGGCTAATGCACAATGTTTTGTCCCAAGTAGATTTTCAAAAATATGTGTGGAAGCAACACTAGGGAAAAGCATGATAGTTATTCTCCTATTACTTACAGTTCCAACAAAAAGAGAGCCAACTTGATTTGTTGCTGAGTATAACTATTACCAATGGTTGGAACTTATAGGAAATGTAATTTCAGCAAGCAAAGAAACTTGAACTTTCTAATCATCAGAGCTCCCAACAGTAAAACAAATAGTTACAAGTGCCATGTCTATGGCATAATTCCAGTGGTGGATGTCAGGTCTGATGTGAAACAGGTTTCTCAAACTTGAATAAAATATTGACAATCTGTAAAGAACTAAATTTTCTGATCCCAGTGCTGACTTAAGTTACTTTTATTATAATGTTATTTAATGTATAAACCTGAGTAAACTTCATATAAGTACACACGTATATATTTCTTATAAATTATTTAAAAATCAAATTTACAAATTAAATATAAAAACTTCAAATTAACAACCTTAATACAATGCATAGCCTTTTTGCTGAAACTCTATTGCCTACAACATGAATATGGCATTGACTACTCTTACAGGACTGGTTCTTTGAAATTCAAGACATCTATACTGCTGTATACCACATGGCACTTCAATTTTCTTGCCTCATTTTCTATTCAAATTACTATGAACTCTTCATTAGTATAAGTACCATGATGGTATTTGGCCTTTACTTGCCCCCCAAAGCATTTTTTGTCTTAGGTCTATCTCTGTCCTTTTTTCATTAGCCCATAACAGTTAAAGTCCCAACACGGTCAAAGGCAGAACACAGATAAAGATATAAAAATGAAATATCAATACTTAGTTCCAAGATATTCATTCATAGGATCCAGGATAGACTTATATTAACTTTTTAAAGGTAATCATCAAGAAAAAAACAACATTAAGAATGTATTATGGGAGAATCTTAGAAGACTGGACTGTAACTGTCAAAGACATTAATGCAACAAGGAAAACTGGGCTTCCCTGGTGGCGCAGTGGTTGAGAGTCCGCCTGCCGATGCAGGGGACATGGGTTCGTGCGTGCCCTGGTCCGGGAAGATCACACATGCCACGGAGCATCTAGGCCGGTGAGCCATGGCCGCTGGGCCTGCGTGTCCAGAGCCTGTGCTCCGCAATGGGAGAGGCCACAACAGTGAGAGGCCCGCGTACCACACACATATTAAAAAAAAAAAAAAAAAAAAGGAAAACTAATGTGCCAGTGAGGAGGATTGTGGCAGGTCGCAGAAGCATTTTAAAAGTCACAGAAACCAAAACTGGCAGTGCCTTTCCTGGACCAACCATGGATCAGGAAGGTGTGGTTAGCAGACCTGAGTATCAGACTCCAGTTAGCAAGACCATGGGAAATGGAAGTCTTAGGCATCTTATTCTGAAAGGAAAGAAATGATGTTTTCTTTCCCATGTAATCTTTCCCATGTGAACTCATAAATATAACAGACACTTATAATTATAGAACACAGTTTGCATTGCAAGAACCCACAGCTCCACAGACCACTGACTGTCTGTAGGAAAATAACTTTTTGCATAGGTGTTTTCTTTGTGTGGTAGGCTACTTCGTTGACTATTTTGTCTCATATGTAATTCACCTTTGTAGATGCAGTTTTTATTCTGTGTTTCCTTTGTCATCTTTTTTCAATTTCATGTTTAATTATTCAAAATACAAATCTTTTTTTTTTTTTTTAATAAGAAAAAGGAATTTTATTGCAAAAGGAGGAAAGAAATGAAAAATGATTTGTCCAGTGATTTAATTTGTAGTGAACAAACTTTAGGCCCACAGGTAATAATAATTGGCTACATAAGTAATTCATGGCTGAGGTAGGAATCCAGAAAGCGTAGATTTCCTGCTTTCAGGTATAGTGTTCTTTATATTGTATCATACTACATCCTTTTGTCTTTGAACCATTTCAGAATAATTGTGGTTCTTTAAACTACAGTCTAGTTGTATAATTTTTTTTTTAACATCTTTATTGGAGTATAATTGCTTTACAATGGTGTGTTAGTTTCTGCTTTATAACAAAGTGAATCAGTTATACATATACATATATCACCATATCTCTTCCCTCTTGCGTCTCCCTCCCTCCCACCCTCCCTATCCCAGCCCTCTAGGTGGTCACAAAGCACCAAGCTGATCTCTCTGTGTTATGCGGCTGCTTCCCACTAGCTATCTATTTTATATTTGGTAGTGTATATATGTCCATGCCACTCTCTCACTTTCTCCCAGCTTACCCTTCCGCCTCCCTGTATCCTCAAGTCCATGCTCTAGTAGGTCTGTGTCTTTATTCCCGTCTTGCCCCTAGGTTCTTCATGTCCACTTTTTTTTTTTTTTTAGATTCCATATATATAGCATAATGGTTTTTTTTTTGTTTTTTTTTTTTTTTTGATAGGTATACCTGGATTTAATTCTCACTTCTACCGCTTGGTAGCTGGATAGCCTTAGGCAAGTTTCATACCTCCCTGAAATTCACTTAATTCAGTCTGTAAAATGGCATAATAACTTATTATAGCATCCTTTTAGGAATTTTAAATCAGTTCTTGAAATAAAAGTACACAATATATAGACAAGTATGGATTCCTCAATAGGTGTTTGACCTTTCATTTCTCCAGTATCCCACCCGCATCAAATAAAGAAAAATACTTTTTAAAATTTACGAATATTTCATTGTTGTAAAGTTAAAGCCATAAAAATAATCAAATGGCCTACTATCATACCGTTAGAAGAAAAAAAAAAAAGGTGTTCATGAGAGTTCCATATTAGAATACAAGTTTTCCTTAGGCACCTGTTTATGTATGCTATTCTGCTCTTTACAATAAATAATTAAATTTAAAAGACTTAATTCCTCACTTTTAAGACCTTATTAGTTTACAAATTACATATTGACCTATGCTAAATTTTATACCGACCCATGCTAATGAATTCAGTACAGAAAACAAAAAACACTGCACTCAAGCAAACTACATATATATATATATATATAAAACTTATATGAGAATTGCTACTCCAGCTTTCTTTTGGTTTCCATTTGCATGAAATACCTTTTTCCATCCCCTTACTTTCAGTCTGTATGTGTCTCTAGGTCTGAAGTGGGTCTCTTGTAGACAGCAAATATATGGGTCTTGTTTTTGTATCCATTCAGCCAATCTGTGTCTTTTGGTGGGAGCATTTAGTCCATTTACATTTAAGGTAATTATCGATATGTGTGTTCCCATTCCCATTTTCTTAATTGTTTTGGGTTTGTTATTGTAGGTCTTTTCCTCCTTTTGTGTTTCTTGCCTAGAGAAGTTCCTTTAGCAGTTGTTGTAGAGCTGGTTTGGTGGTGCTGAACTCTCTCAGCTTTTGCTTGTCTGTAAAGGTTTTAATTTCTCCATCAAATCTGAATGAGATCCTTGCTGGGTAGAGTAATCTTGGTTGCAGGTTTTTCTCCTTCAACACTTTCAATATGTCCTGCCACTCCCTTCTGGCTTGCAGAGTTTCTGCTGAAAGATCAGCTGTTAACCTTATGGGGGTTCCCTTGTGTGTTATTTGTTGTTTTTCCCTTGCTGCTTTTAATATGCTTTCTTTGTATTTAATTTTTGACAGTTTGATTAATATGTGTCTTGGCGTATTTCTCCTTGGATTTATCCTGTATGGGACTCTCTGTGCTTCCTGGACTTGATTAACTATTTCCTTTCCCATATTAGGGAAGTTTTCAACTATAATCTCTTCAAATATCTTCTCAGTCCCTTTCTTTTTCTCTTCTTCTTCTGGAACCCCTATAATTCGAATGTTGGTGCGTTTAATGTTGTCCCAGAGGTCTTTGACACTGTCCTCAGTTCTTTTCATTCTTTTTTCTTTATTCTGCTCTGCAGTAGTTATTTCCACTATTTTATCTTCCAGGTCACTTATCCGTTCTTCTGCCTCAGTTATTCTGCTATTGATCCCATCTAGAGTACTTTTAATTTCATTTATTGTGTTGTTCATTGTTGCTTGTTTCATCTTTAGTTCTTCTAGGTCCTTGTTAACTGATTCTTGCAATTTGTCCATTCTATTGTCCATTCTATCTCCAAGATTTCGGATCAACCTTACTATCATTATTCTGAATTCTTTTTCTGATAGACTGCCTATTTCCTCTTCATTTGTTAGGTCTGGTGGGTTTTTATCTTGCTCCTTCATCTGCTGTGTGTTTTTCTGTCTTTTCATTTTGCTTATCTTACTGTGTTTGGGGTCTCCTTTTTTGCAGGCTGAAGGTTCGTAGTTCCTGTTGTTTTTTGTGTCTGTCCCCAGTGGCTAAGGTTGGTTCAGTGGGTTGTGTAGGCTTCCTGGTGGAGGGTACTAGTGCCTGTGTTCTGGTGTATGAGGCTGGATCTTGTCTTTCTGGTGGGCAGGTCCACGTCTGGTGGTGTGTTTTGGGGTGTCTGTAGACTTACTATGATTTTGGGCAGCCTCTCTGCTAATGGGTGGGGTTGTGTTCCTGTCTTGCTAGTTGTTTGGCATAGGATGTCCAGCACTGTAGCTTGCTGGTCGTTGAGTGAAGCTGGGTGCTGGCGTTGAGATGGAGATCTCTCGGAGATTTTTGCTGTTTGATATTATGTGCAGCTGGGAGGCCTCTTGTGGACCAGTGTCCTGAAGTTGGCTCTCCCACCTCAGAGGCACAGCACTGAGTCCTGGCTGCAGCAGATCCGGGAAGATCCCACATGCCGCGGAGCAACTAAGCCCGTGTGCCACAACTACTAAGCCTGTGCTCTAGAGTCAATGAGCCACAACTACTGAGCCCACGTGCCGCAACTACTGAAGCCCACGTGCCTAGAGCCTGTGCTCCACAACGAGAGAAGCCCTCTCACTGCAACGAAGAGTAGCCGCTGCTCGCCACAACTAGAGAAAGCCTGCGTGCAGCAACGAAGACCCAACACAACCAAAAATAAAAATAAAAATAAAAAAAAAAAAAAGACTGTTGGAGGAGGTCAGGAGAGGACTTGACCACTGGTCATTCCTAGAGCTGGACCTGGGCGATAGGAGGCTCTTTGCCCCTCCCCCATCCTTGGAACGTGTGCTCTTCCCACTGTTCCCACAGTGAGAGCCAGGTTCAAGGATACAGCACTGAGAGAGCAATGTGTTGTTGAGACCACATTGGATGGTGTATGTGACTGAACCCCATCAAGGCCTCTCTATAAATTCTTAAGATGCTGGTGGGTAGACCAGATCCACTCCTGGGAGTACCACCTACCAAGAGCTGCCTCTTTCTTTGGTCTCTCCTTGCCCTCCGTGTACGAAGCCAGTTTCAGATTATACTCAGAAGCAAACCAACAGAGACAAAACACAGAAATACTATTCCATACCAGGGCTCTTTACAGGCATTAAGAGGAAAGGGAGGCTTTCCAGGACTTCATGGACTATTTATAATTGGAGCTAAGTTTTAGTTGTTTTTTGAAATTATTTTCTATTTGTCTCTCAATGTTTGTTTGAACATATCAATTCTGAATGATATCCTTTCTCTTATTCTATATTCAGATTTTGCCTTTATCTTCACCCAGTAGTAGAATTGATTCTTGTTGCTGATGGTAGTTATGATCTATAAAATCATAGTGCACAGAATTAGTGAATATTGAAACATTGTTCATAGTGAAATTAAAGGCTTATGTTCCTGCAAGCCTCTGATCACATTTTTATCAAACATAAACATATGTAATGTTGTTTTGTCTATGTTTCTTTGAAAGACACCTTATTTAATATACATTGTTCATTTATTAACATTGAACTCATGGCCAAGAGCACTATAACTCATGCCCCAGTGAAGCTTACCTAATACATGTATTTTCTCCATGAGGCACATCACATTCTTCTTGCACGTAGGAACACTAGACAGCACTTCAGCACTACACTTGGGGGCCATTTTAAACAGTGAAATCACTAATAAAAAGCACAGAAACCAAAAACAACAAACAAAAAAGCCATGACATGACACTAAATAGCAAAAAGGCCCCTTTACAGTACGAGAGCTGAAACAAGAAGGCAGAGCGTTTCTTTGTTTGATCTCAGCCGGAAACATGTATGTTGGGTGACTCTAATTTTTCACTGCTCCATGCATGTCCATGAATGGCTGCAAGTATTGATTTTGGAAATACAAATAAATGTTAGTGAGCCAGTGAATTTTCAAGTACAGAATTTGTGAATAATGAGATTTGACTGTATTTGTTCTCAGAAGAGAATGAAGAGCTTCTCTAGACCAGTGTGCATATGATTCACCAAATGAAGATTCTGTTTCAGTAGGTTTGGGTGGTGGGGCCTGAGAGGTTTCATTTCTAGTGATTGAGGCTAAGTCTGTCTTGAGCAGTACTAATCTGCACCATCCATTCCGGTTCATTTAGAAACACAGAAATTGAATCCTGCAGAGATAAAGAAAATTGCCAAGGTCATACTGATAATTATAAAGTTGGAACTTGAGTACAGTGTTCCATAAGACTTTATAAAGGAGATGGACCTCTGATGCTAACAGGCACCAAATTAAATTTATGGTTGCGCTTCCTAGGAAGCTATGATCTGCTTTGGCTTCTCTCTGCTTCTCCCCTGTGCCATTCCTTTCGCATATCTCTTTGCATTTTTTAAAGGCCACCTCTGTGCTATGAGGGTCTTCTTAATATTTCTTAAAAAGAGCAAAATTTTCTAATAGAGTTTCTAATAAGTCAGGATAAGGGTCCATTCTATTTTTTTCTATCATGCATACATTTAATATATATTACAAGTTTGTCGCTCCCCTGTTCAAAACCCTTAAAATCTCATTACATTTGATGGAATAAAAATCAGGTCTCTTGCCAGGGACTGCTTTATCTACCAGATTCTTCCTTTAGCCTCCTTCTGGCATGTTGTTTTCTACTGCTTCTCAAGATGGACCCTCTGCTTAGGCTCCAGACAACTGCAGTCTTCTTGCAACCTGTATTTCCCCACATATTTGTTGCTTATGCTGTCTTCTCCCTAAAAGTCACCTCTTCCCTCTGTGAAATAATATTCATATTTTATGGCAAGACAAGGAAAAATTAAACATAAAAAATTTTCTCTGTCCTTTAGCCCCCCTTCTCCCTCTACCGCGTGCTATGTACCTGCATTGACTAAACCTCTCTTATCAGCAGAAATACCTCCTTAACCATAGTGACATTCTCCTAGAACAAAGAAGACAGCTCCTTAAAAGATAACCTTCCTTCTTGATCTCGTAAGGAGTCACGATGATTCACCACTTTGTACTTGCAGATCTGGATTGTGTAAACTGTCAGTGATACGTCATTTAATGAGCTCTGTTTCAAAACACTTATATAACTGTGCTTTCTAATGGGTGGAGCTGTGACTTCTAATGGGTGGAACAGGTCTTGGAGCTTTCTGAGAGGCTGCTCCCAGGTTGTAAACTTCAATTTGGCTCAAATAAAATTTTCCACTTATTTCTTAGATTGACGGATTTTTTTGTTGACACATCATTGTCCCACTTACTTCAAGAAACAGTTTCATTCTATTTAGCCCTCCGTAATCTTCAGGCACAAATTTTCCAAACTCTTAGGTACCTTTGAAACCTCTACACTCATTGACATGCATATGCATGCACATTTGTTATCTTGTAGAAGTAACCCAGAGCCTAAATTAACTTATCTTTGTATTTTCCATAGCACAATAGCATGCAGATTTATTATTGCATCTGTCATTCATTCCTTCAGCAAATATTTACTGAGCATCTGCCATGGACCAGGGATAGCACTGGAAATAAAGTAGACATAGGTAGGTATTACCTCTGCTCTCTCCAACGTACAGTCTCATAGGGAAGGCAGAAAACTGAACAAGTATAGTTAATCCTCATTATTCACAGAGTCTATACTTATGAATTTACCTACCCACTAAAATTTATCTGTAACCCCCAAATTAATACTCACAGCACTTTTGTGGTTGTTCACAAACATATGAAGAGTGGGAAAAATCTTGAGTCATCCAGAGTGCACGTTCCCATGTGAGGTCAAACAAAGCAATGCTCTGCCCTCAGCTCGCATACTGTAAAGTGTTCTTTTTGCAGTCTATTTAGTGTCACATTGTTTTTCATGTTTGTGTTTTGTACTGGAGACTTCACTGTTTAAAATGGCCCCCAAATGTAGTGCTGACGTGCTGTCATATGTTCCTAAGTGTAGATAGGTTGTGATGTGTCTCATGGAGAAAATATTTAAAGTTCCATTCAGGTATGAGTTACAGTGCTATTGGTCATGACTTCAATATTAGTGAATCAATAATATATATTAAATAAGGTGTATTTAAACAGAAACACATATAAAACAAGATTATGTATTGATTGATGAAAATGTGACCAGAGGCTCACAGGAGCCTAACCCTGTATTTCCCCTAGGAACAATGGTTCATATTCACTAATTCATTGGTTGTGTCTACTTTATAGAATATAAGTACCACAAATAACCAGAACTGACTCATTGTTTATGATAAGTATGAAAGGCGATATAGTGCTTCTTTACATTTGTGGGGATCAGATGGGACAAAGAAGACTTTGCAGAGGAAGAAAGGATGAAGCAGAGATCTGAAGGATGAGTAAATGTTGACCAGGTGACTGGGGAGAAACATAGATAGGAAGGAAGGAAGAAAAGTGTTCTGTGCAGAGGAAACAGCCTGGGTTTTCTCAAAAAAGGATGATTGTAAAAAGCACAGAACACAATAGAAAGGGAATATATTAGTTTGCAAGGTTTGCTGTAACAAAGTATCATAAAGTGGGTGCTATAAAAAACAGACTTTTTTTGTCTTGTAGTTCTGGAAGCTAGAAGTCTAAGGTCAACTTGTTGGCAGGGTTGGTTCCTTCTGGGGTCTGTGGGGGAGAATCTTTCTCATCTCTCCCTTACTTCTGGTGGTTTGCTGGCAATCTTCTGTGTCCCTCAGTGTAGGGAAACATCACCCTGAACTCTACCTTCATCTTCACATGGTATTCTCCCTGTGTGTATGTCTGTGTCCAAAATTTCCTTTTTCTTTTTAATAAGGACACCAGTTTTATTGAATTAGGACCCACCCTACTTTAGTGTGATCTCTTTGTAACTAATTATATCTGCAATGACCCTATTTCCAAATTTGAGTTTACTGGGCGTTAACACTTAAACGTAAGAATTTGAGGGGACACAATTCAACCAATAACAACAAGCAAAGGCAATGAAGGAGAGTGAGAGATAGGACCAGGACCTGGTAAAGAACACTAAAATGTTAAGGCTTCACTGTAAAGGTAATGTAGCAAAAACTGTGCTTCAACAAAGAATTATGCATTTTCTGCTGACATTCCTCCAGGTTATACGATTCTAGTATTTCATAGTATTTGAGATAGTTTACCACTTTGTAGATTATAGGCAACTAATAGCAATGCAAAATAATTCCTACGGACAAATCCAAATTAATTTCCCTCCACCACCTTTGGAAAAAACAGTTTTGCCTTAATTTGCATATTCATGTCAATATTCTTGATCTAAAAATATCAGGAGTAATCTTTGAATTCTCTTTTGAGCTGGTTAGGATGTCTTCCTGGTTCCCTCCGTAGTTAATGAGTAGAATAAAATTGTTAACGTGTCTTTATTTTTATATCTGTATGAGAGTCAACATTTTACCTCTTTCTGAAAATTACCTTTTACAGGAGCATGGATCCCTCAGTGGATGATAAATCAATAAATGAACAACTGCATGAATAAGTCAGGTTGCCTAGTAGGTAAACTCTCAAGAGGCAAGACAGTTTAGTTCTAATTAATAACCAGATTGAGAATGACAGTGTTGAACTTCATCTTGAGCCCTGTGTTCCTGGAATACAGGGATGGTTAAGAAAACCTCTACTCTCTGTGACGCAGGGAAATGGCTTACTACAACACAAAGACCCACACTTTTCTCTCTGTGACTTAGGTAAAACTTACTAATAAACAACTTTTTCTTTATGAAAAGACCAGACACAGTCCCTCTATACTTCTATTTTTGTCTCATAAATGATTAACTGAACTGTTTATCTTCCCCGAATTAGCTAGACACAGAGAAAAATTATTTCCTATTCAGGTGACCGACTGAAAATCCCCCTGATTACAAAAACAATCCAAACTGTAAGACCATCATACCTATAATTTTTCTACTTCTCCCAACAAAAGTCTAAGATGAAACCACCTTGATGAGAAACTCTGATCTTCAGATCTGCGATGTTCTCCCCATAGTAATAGTCTGAATAAAAGTAATTTCCTTCCCAGATTCCAAGTGCTTCCTAATAGCCCTGAAATTGGAATGAAATCTAGAATGTAATAGACAACTTGGAAGTTCAGTGAAATTATTGTTTCCTCTTCAACCTTAGTTCCCATGTCAACTCTATTTGGCTTCTCTCTTCCCATTCCATACCTGGAGTCTCATCCATAGTTTTTGTATCTATCACATTTGGGACACTGCAAAAGGGCTGATTTCTCTCTGCACTACAATCCTCTGCTAAAAAATTTAAAATTCTTATTGGATTTAACTATTTATAATTAAATTAAATTTTATATATGTACAATGAAAAGAGTTCAAAATTATGTGAAGAAAGAGAAAAATTCTGAAGTCAAAATTATACAACATGCTATTTTGTCTTTAAAGGTACTTTTTGCAAGAAGTTATTTAGTAGAGACACAGATGTAGAGAACAAACGTATGGACACCAAGGGAAGAAAGTGGTGGGCAGTGCGGGGGGAGTGTGGTGGCATGAATTGGGGGACTGGGATTAACATATATACACTAATATGTATAAAATAGACAACTAATAAAAAAAATAAAGAGCACAAAAAAAGTTTTTTAGTATGAGATGAACATTTGATGATATGCATTTTAGTATTTGTGTTCCCAGCTGACTTTAGGATTACTGAAAGTGTTTTCCAGTGCAATGCACAGAAGCTATGGATTCCCCTTTCTACAGAAGACACCCCTTTAAAATGCAAGTTTTTCTTACACTGATTTAAATAGCTCTGCATTACTTAGAATCTTTCTATGATTGTTGATTTTTTTTTCTCTTAGCATCACAAATCTCAGAGCAAAAGGAAAAAGACCTTACCCTTTTTTATTTCATTTGAACCAGATGATTTTCATGTTATATGGGTGAGGTAACCAGCATTATGAAATGGCGTAATGTATTTACAGGTCAGTATTACTGTACAGAAAATATAAACCTTATTTATTCAATACATGTGTGGAACACCTAGAATGTGTAATGTGCATTGTTATGCCTGTTGGTACTTTTTAAATTTAGGGTGCTACTTTCTTTGCTATTGTTTCACAGTTTGCTTTTTCATCCCACATTGACCAGAGGGACTATAATCTTTATTTCCTTATATTCACCAAAGGTCCCAGAACAGTGCCAGACAAATCTTGGCACTCAAAAAAAAAAAAAAAAAAAAAAGAAGTATTGATATTAAATTGATTATCTTTTGAGTATTTGTTTCTAGGTGAGTGACAGTAAGCATTTGCAAATTTCCATTTGTAATTAATACATTAATATTTTAAATACTGAGACAAATAGTAAACTAAGTAACATCAGAACATCCCACTAGAAGCAACTTAGATAAAAGTTTCTTTAAAAGTGAACCAATAAGTTCAGTTTTGCTCGTGTCCCCAGGGAATAATGGTGATTAAAAGAAAAAAAAGCAAGAATCTTTATTTCTGTTTCGCCTTAGGTAAGAAGGGGTAGTAAGGCTCCATTCTGAAAGTTCTGTAGGTTGTTAAGTGAGTAAATAGAGATTTATAGCAAAGGGGGAGCAAGCAAAATATCAACACACACACTGCTGCTCTCTGCCTTGCCCAATTTTATGCCTAAGGAGACTGACAGGGCCCCTGATGTGATTTGAATCTTAGAGTGAATTCATAAACTCTCTTTTGTCTTCTTCCTTCCCTCCCTACAACCCCTCAATCACAGATTATATCTGCAAGGAGGTAGTCTCCATCATTATGAAGCTGGGCTTCCTCCTGATATAAATCTGTATTTTAACAAAGAGAGAAAAAGGGAAGGAAAGAGAACCGCCTGGGGCAAGGTTATTCTCTGACCCCAGGCAATCGTCCTTCCCCACAGAGCAGTCCCAGGACCAAGCCCATGCTAAAACAAACACATCTGCCCCATCAGCTGCTATCTAGCCTCCTGCCTTTTGAAGAAGAGGCTTTCTCCCATGCCTGCCTAATGAGTGCCGCCTGCCACTCTCAGGCTGGCTTTTACAGCCTGAAGAGCCCTCTGCACACACATTGAGCTTTTCTCTCTACTTTGCACTTCAAGAACTTAGGAAGCTTCAGGGGAAATAAGGATTCAGTTTTTTTTCCCCCTCTATTGTGATGAGCATTTGCTTTCCCTACAGGATGCGTTGAAGCACCTTGAAAATTCACATCACGGCTTTTGGGACATGGGGCACTCAGAGGCATAGGCATGTGGTCTGCTGATCCAGGGCTGGAGCACAAAGAAGCCCTTAGAAGCACTGGCCATGAGCACACCCTCCTGGCATCCCTTGCTTGGCTTACCCAGCCCAGCCCAGTAAATGAGAGTAGCTGAGGCTACAGAAAGGGAGAGAATATTGGTGAAGAACCCCAAATGGCTGTACTATCCTCAGCCTCAGTTGCTATTCCTCCGTATGCCATTCCTAGCTCTTCTCATCAGGCCTGCCAAGGCCCCCTACTAGAAGATTCAATCCTTCCCCAAGTCTGAGATCATCTGGACCGAATAGGAAAGACTTACAATTTTCCAGCCCTTAGCCTTGACTCTTTCCTTCGTCTTCACCCCTGCACCCACCCCAAAACACATACCTTCTCCAGTCTAGTGGGGAGGCTGATGTAGAAGCGTGGCTTCTTGCATTAATGACTCAGTATTCAGCTAGGCCAATCTTGGATGTTAGATTCTGGATGGAGAGGAGTGCAGTGGATGGGAGCTCATGTGCTCAGTAAATAAGAGCAGAACTTTGGCCCTTAGATGGACAAGTAGGGGAGTAGATGTGATAGACCCTCATGGAAGGAACTTGGAAAGAGCTAGGGGTTTACAACAGGGCCACATTATTTATTTTTCTGGGCCCTAAGCATATTAGCCCCTTCCTTCATAAAAAATACTACAATGTATATTTTATAACTGTGTTAATAAAAGATGAATATAATCCAACTTGGATTATATTCAGCTTTTCCTTCTGATTTTAAAAGAAATCAAAATATTTTCCTAAGTTCTCTAAAAGCAGCACAGACTCTAGGTCCTGTGCTTCTGTACCTAATGGATAAATCAGTCTCTGTTTGAAGGGGGATGATGGAGAAATGGTTGGAGGCAGCAGTGGGATCAAGAGTATATCTGATCTACCTCCTGGCCCTGAAGTAAGTGGTGTGTAAGAGGAAGAAAGAAACAGCAGCTTTCATCTGAAAGGGAGAATGGGATTCTCAAGGACAAATATGTTACCCGTAGGTATAGAGGTGAAGGAAAGTTTCAGAAATGAGGTTGCAGCCGTCTGATCACAGAAGATGATTCCAGAAGGCCCAGGGAAAGGATTCAGAGGAGAAGAGATGGAATTGAGTCAGATTAGGGGTAGTGTGGCCAAATGGAAATGAGAATTAGGGTGATAATAGATGACTTGGATTTCTGGTGGGAGGGGAAACTTGAATGTGAGGCACTATGTGCTTGGAGAAGTCCTGAGCTGTTTAGTAGTACGTAGATGGTCCTTGGAAAACTTACTCTGGGAGTTCAGCTCACCGGACTGCTAACTTTAACCACACAGGGACTGTTCCCTCCTGCTGTGATAATCTGTAAAATGACTGAGAGGGTACAGACTGCATTCAAAGCACAGTTTTATGCTTTAATCTCATTTAATTCTCACAACAACCCATTTTACAGGGGAGAGATCAGAGAAATAAAGAGGTAGTTACTTGTCTAGGGGCCACTCCTCAATAATGACTCTGTCATGTGTGTGTATATGTATATATACACATGTATACGTATATGTATGCATACAGGTATCCCCTGTTTTTCCAAAGTTTGCTTTAGGCCACTTTATTTTACAAAAGACCTACATTACTACTTGCTTTCAATAACCAAAAGAAATCCGAAGAGGATTTTTGGTTTTATGAAAAAAGGGGAAAAATGAAAATAGCTAGTGTTCAATGTTTGTTTTGCGGCGAGCGGTTATAGAGGCAGCTCCCACCCAGAGCAGCAAGAGGGGCACTGCCAAGCTCCTTTCTGGGAACAATACTCAGCATCTCAGCAACAAGACACCATATCTTTGAGCTGTGTTTGTGAGCATCTGTGCTTTATCTTGATTTATTTTGTCCATGTGTTAGCAAGATGTGTCCTAAGGTAATTGCTTCTTTGCTTTATACCATTTCAGTTTACAAAAGTTTCATAGACATGCTCTACTTTTGGATAGCAAGGGAAATGTGTATATATGTATATACATATATACATAGGTGTATATAATTACAGAAGTATAGATATACATACACAGAAGTGTGTTTAGATTGATATTATATATGCATACATATATACATACATATATAAATATATATCAGATGTTCCTGCTGTAGTTTCAAGTGTAATTTGAAAAGTGAAGCCCTCTGAGTAGTAGATTATGGTTCATTAATGTATAGGATAGTGCTTTTATTCTCAGGCTGTATACCCTTTATGTGTCTACGCTTCCCATAATGTAATTACCCTGGATTCTAGCTTCCTAGAAGGCAGGAAACATTTCTAAGGCAATCTCAGTATATATAAGTGCCGAATAGTGTTTTGATGATAGTGAAAAGATAGATTTTTCAGATTCTTAAATTAAAACTATCAGCTATCTGTAGTCACAGTTAGTTATCACAATGGGGGTAGAGGTAGAGAGCTTCCTATATTCATTCAACGAATGTGTGAGGGTTTATTGCTTGTCAGGAGTTTAGCTCCTGGGGCTAGACTTGCCCCCACTAGTTGCTGACCCTGGACAAGTTATTTCATTTCTTTAAACCTCTGTTTATGATCTATGTTAAAATTACTTAGCACAATTCCTGGGAGTGAGTAGTTGTTCAATAGATGAGAATTATTATTACTGTTGAATGCTTACTACATGCCAAGTACTTTGCAACATCTTAGGGATTCAAGGATAGTCTTAAGGAGTTCATAATCAAGTGGTGAGACAGTGAAACAAAGAATTACCCCTCCCCCCAACACCCCCCCCCACACACACAGACACACACACACAAGTCGTGCATGCTGTGATAGAGATATGCACAGTGGACTTTGAAACTATAGTGACAGTAACTAAATACCAAAAGGAACCAGAGAACTCATGGTGAGATGTAAGCATTTGGTTTAGTGTGTGTGTGTGTGTGTGTGTGTGTGTGTGTGCGCGTGTGTGTGGTAGGTGGAAGTCATAATTGTTCTGAGAACATCTTTTCTAACTGGAGCTGCTTAAGATCCCCTGCTCAGTTCTACACCGGCTGGGAAGGCATAGCGGAATAAAACTGGTGTCTGACATATATATTCTTTTCTGGATGAGCAAAGCAGCATGGAGGAGGAAGCAACACCCCAGAAGCTTGATGCTTCTACTCTGTCCCTCCCTCTGCTCATGCTCTCCACCGTACCATCTTTTAAATCCACTCTCATTCTGTGAGAGTTTGGTCATGAAGTACCAAGGTGGAGGGTAGCACAAGGAAGTGTTTTCTATGTGGTTCCTTTTGTTTATTCTTTTTTCTTCCTCCTCCTCCTTCTCCTTTTTAAAGTTTATTTTTGCTAAATGAACCCCAAACTTACTGTTTCTCAGAATCAACAGAGCCCTGCACTGCTGATAGTGTTTGGAGTTTTTCTCTCTCTGGGATTATAGGCCTTTTCACAATGCTGATGCACGGTTTTTAGCTATGTTAGTTCTGTAATGTTAGTTCTGAATGTTTTCCTAATATCCCCCTGGTAGTTAGAAGCAGGGAAAGATTTATTTTAAAGGGAAAAAAAGAGATCATTATTTCAGCTCCAGAGTCACAAGTTAAGAAAGGAAGCTTGGAAAGTGTAAATGCAATACGCTAGCTCAAACTCCTAACCACCTTGGGTTTTGCCCAGCTCCATTTATTTACCATTTCAATTACAGAAGAGATGTGTTGCTATAAAGAGCCATATTGTGTCTATTTTCTAAAGGAAGGAAAGGCATTTTAAGGCTATTTATTTATTTATTTTTTTATTTGTTAACATCTTTATTGGAGTATAATTGCTTTACAATGGTATGTTAGTTTCTGCTTTATAACAAAGTGAATTAATATTTAAACTCTTTTATGTGAATATTTCCTCTACCATTAAGCATTTTAGGAAATGAAGAACTTTACCTTATAACCAGTTTGTTTTCATCCTCAAGTCAGCTGAACTCAAATAATGTGTTTTTCATGTTTTGTGATATTCCTTGTACCACTTTCTACTAAAGCTTAATTATTATGCTTTACAATGATAAACAAATTCACTTCTTTTAAAAATCATATGATTCTTATAAGCCAAAGGCCTTTAGAAATTCCACTAACTTACATGCTACCTATGACTATTCTCAAACAACTTGTGTTCAACAATGTTTTTCCTACACATAATTCAAGAAAAAATTATTACATTTTTCTCATGATGTCATCAAGACCTAAAACTGAAAAAAAAAATGTGTTCAGGTATATCTTTAAGATGTTGTTTACTATTTCAAATGCAATCCTCACACTGCAGTGGGAAAATCAAATATGTCAGGTAAGAGCCACTCATCACTAATTCTACATAAGTACAGAGACTATTGAAAGTATCAAAGTATCATGAGCTCTGTTAAAGCATCTAATCATAAAGATGTAAATACGTACTAGAAACATGAAGCTCTCGCTTTCCATGTAAATGTGTACACTTTTATATGCTTTTACAACATATTGAAAAGCTCAGAACTAGGATCTTGACTATTTTTCTACCTTTACTGAACAGACCAAAACACTGGCATTAACTTATGGGATGAAATTCCCCTTCAAAATAAAGATTGAAGGCAAGAAATCTATCCTAAGGAAATAATCACAATTATATAAAAATAAACATTTATTTAAAAATTATTCTTTGCAGCACAATTTGTAGTAGCAAAAAATAAGGAAACAATCTAAGTGTTCAACAAAAGGGGATTGTCCAAATAAATTCAGATTTATCTCTGAGATGGAAAATTCTGTTGCCTTTAAAATGAATTTTCCCAATAAGTTTGGTCTCATAAGAAATGGTCAGGATACAGTATTAGATGAAAAACAGGAGGATTTAAATCTATATGTACTGTGTTAATCCAATTAATGCACCTAAGTAGACACATACAAAAAAAAGATTAGAAAGGAATAATATTAAAAGCAGTATAATATTAAAAGCAGTAAGATTAAAGATACCTTTAATTTCTTCTTTAAACTTTTCTATACTTTTATGATTTCCATAGTAAGCATGTATTACCTTTCTAATAAAAATTAAAATGAGCTTTTTAAAAGTTAAAGAAAAAAGATTTTTAAATCAGATTTGGAGACAAGCTCAGCATTTGATCAATAACTAAGTATTAATTATTTTTCTTTTTTGAATTTTATTTTATTTATTTATTTTTATACAGCAGGTTCTTATTAGTCATCCATTTTATACACATCAGTGTATACATGTCACTCCATCTCTCAATTCATCACACCACCACCACCACCACCCACCACTGCTTTGCCCCCTTGGTGTCCATACGTTTGTTCTCTACAATTGTGTCTCAATTTCTGCCCTGCAAACCACTTCATCTGTACCATTTTTCTAGGTTCCACATATATGCATTAATATACAATATTTGCTTTTCTATTTCTGACTTACTTCACTCTGTACGACAGTCTCTAGATTCATCCACGTCTCTGCAAATGGCCCAATTTCGTTTCTTTTTATGGCTATTCCATTGTATATATGTACCACATCTTCTTTATCCATTCTTCTGTCAATGGGCATTTAGGTTGCTTCCATGACCTGGCTATTGTAAGTAGTGCTGCAATGAACATTGTGGTGCATGTGTCTTTTTGAATTATGGTTTTCTCTGGGTATATGCCCAGTAGTGGGATTGTTGGGTCATATGGTAATTCTATTTTTAGTTTTTTTGTTTTTGTTTTTTTTTTAGATTTAGTTTTTTAAGGAACCTCCATACTGTTCTCCATAGTGGCTGTATCAATTTACATTCCCACCAACAGTGAAAGAGGGTTCCCTTTCCTTCACACCATCTCCAGCATTTGCTGTTTAAAATATTAAAATACATACTTCGGGCTTCCCTGGTGGCACAGTGGTTGAGAGTCTGCCTGCCGATGCAGGGGACACAGGTTCGTGCCCCAGTCTGGGAGGATCCCACATGCCGCGGAGCGGCTGGGCCTGTGAGCCATGGCCGCTGAGCCTGCGCGTCCGGAGCCTGTGCTCCGCAACGGGAGAGGCCACAACAGTGAGAGGCCCGGGAACCGCAAAAATAAAATAAAACAAACAAACAAACAAATATATATATACACATCACAATTAACTGGAGCATGTTTTATGTTAATCTGTCTGGTTGTTTTAGTAAAATGTCTTTTTTTGTGTTAGAGTGAAAATAAGAATGGTTATATTAAAAATACATGAAAGTGGATGATAGTGGGATGAAACTTCTCTTCAAATTATGTGGTAACAACTAAAAGTTTAGAGCATATGATATTCATGCATGCATGCATTCATTCGTTCCTCTAAAATATTTTTGGTTAAGAAGGTTGTTGGTTGGGCTGGCTCCCACCTGTGAATCTGGAGAGTGTCTCAGTTGTCTGAATTAAAGTATCATACCTCACACTTTTGGTTCTGACTGAAATAAAGGTCAACTGAAATACCCTGGACATAGCAAAACAAACAAGCATAAGGAGACTCTGAAAGGTGGAAAGAAATGACCTAGGGACCTTGGGACTTGAGCAACCACAGGACAATTAGTTCCCTGGGTTTCCTTATTGTCTTCCATATATCCCTGGATTGGATTTGGCTGGCAGGAACTTCCAACCTTGAAACCACAAACAGTTGGAGACAAAAAAAGCTGCAAGAAAAGCTTGTTTCTCCTAGCCAAAGAATCACAAAAAGAGTGGCCTCCACTGTGGTTTCAGCAGGGCTGAATGGGGAACTGGTCTTCCTTGCCTCCCTCCCAGGGAAGGAAGCTTTCCAACAGGGTATTGTCAGCAGGATCCTTATGGTCCTGAGTCTCCACTCCAAGCAGGCAGCTAGAGGTAGGCGGGTGTGGGGGATTTGGAGAGGTGGAGGTGGTGGTTCAGCATCACCATGCTTTACTCTTCCCCAGCCTAACCCATGTCAGTGGGGCTGAGTGGGGAGCTGAACATCTACATCCACCTGGCTGCAATGAGACTGAATGCAACAGTGCAAAACAGGGCTAGTCTGTACTAGCCTCCCTTCTCCCCTCCTCCTCTCCTGCTCCCACATCCCTCTCCCTTCCATCTTCTGATCTGTAAGGCCTGGTGAGGAGTCAATCTCCACCATCACCTGGCATCTGACAAGGCAGAGTGACTTGATAGGAGGCAGGGATAATTGGCAATCTACTTTCTCTCCTCTCCTTTTCCAGTGTCAGCAGGAGGCCCAGCGTTTATAGTCCCACTGGAGGCAATGCTGTGGTGCTAGTGTTATCTCTCTTTCCTGGGTAGGTATCAGCCTGGCAAAAGTGAGAGATGAGATTCCACTTCATACATCTGCAAAGAGGCAATAGGAATCAGGGTGCACTTTTGCAGGAGTGGTCTAAGAGGGTGTGGAGATGGGAGGTAGTGTCTAGAGAAACAGGCACCTCTCACTACACCTTAACATGTGGATTACCTGTTTAAAAAAAAAATGGATTAAGTAGTATCCATAGTCTATAATATCCCAATATCCATGATGCATTTGAAAATCACTTGTTATACCAAGAAGCAGGAAATCATAAGCTGAATGAGAAAAGACAACACTTGTTAATACCAAGATGAATATATTGAAATTATCTAACAAAGATTTTGAAGCAGCCATTGTCAAATGCTTCAATAAATGATTATGAATTCTCTTGAGACAAATGAAAAAATAAAAAATCTCAGTGAAGAAATAGAAGATATAAAAAAGAATCTAATGGAGATTAATAGAACTGGAAAATGCAGTAACTGAAATGAAAAACTTATTGATGAGCTCAGTAGTAGAGTGGAGATGACAGAAAAGAAAATCAGTGAACTTGAAGATAGATCAGTAGAATTCACCTTATCTGAACAATAGAGAGAAAACAGGGTAAAAAAAAATGAATAGAATCTCAGGAACCTGAGATAACATTTATGTCATTAGAGTCCCCAAAAGAGAGGAGAGAATACAACTAAAAACTTAATCAAAGAAATAGCTGAAATTTCCCCAAATATGGCGAAAGATATAAACCTACAGACTGAAGAGCTGAGTGAATATCAAATACAGTAAATCCAAAGAACCACACACCCTCTAATTATAGGAATTAGCTGAAAAGGGTAAAAGCAACTGGACTAGAAAGAAAGGGCACATCATATTGCTGAAGGATCCCTTTGGCCTTTTTACAAAAAAAACCACTTCCTAGGGCAGGTGGAAATCCACTTGGAACTTTATTAACGTCTCAAGCTACTTGTTTGCCTGCTTTTTAAATCTCTGTTTCCCTTCATTTCTTTCTTTTAGATATTTGTTTTGTAAGGAAACATTTTGTATTTTGTTAGTCTAATAAATATTTATTGAACATCTAATATATCCTGTTCTAAACACTGTAAAATGTTCAGGTAACACAAAGGGGAAAAAGGCAAATTATCTTCCCTTGGGGTTTCAGGGTTCAATGGGGGACACTAACATTGATATGACCATGTGAAAAGAGATGTCAGTAGAAGATGTGCCAAATGGAGTCATGGCTTACAGTACTGTAGATCTGGGAGAACATATGTTTATTTGAAAACATAAGTGCCAATCTATCATCAAGTGACGGCAGCAAAGAATACTTAGATCACGTGTGTCTTTATATTTGCTGATAAATAGTGACAGACACTGCTACCTTGGAATAGGAAAATTATTCACATCTGCAAGTAATTAAGGCTTGGCTTTATGAAAAGATCAACTTCCTATGGGTAGCTTTGCATAGGGCTGCTGGCATTCAGCAACTCCAGAACAGTTGCACCTAAGTTCAGACTCTGTTGTCCTCATTTAGACTATATCGCCATCCTCCACAATGCAGAGAACCACAGGAAGGGAATACAGCTACAGAGGGCAGAATCCTTCTCTTGGAGTCCAGCCTTATGGTGGGACCAGTGCAACTCAGCCAATCACACTGGTCCACAGGATGGCATGGGAAATGGGGAGACCATACATATGCAACTGTCTGCATTTGGTGTCCAGCCTGAACTAAATGATGCTTTCTGGTGTTGCTCAAAGCCCTGTTTGTTAAATATTTTTAAAAATCAATACCTTTATGAGGATACAAAGATTCAGACTGCCTAATTCCTTTGCTCAAGGACTCCAAACCAAGAGAGGTAGAATTATGATTTCAGAGCAAGTCTATAACTATCAGGCTAGGGCCCTCTCTACCTTATCAAACTATCATTTCTTGCAAGATTGAATCAAAAGAAGATATAAATTCCAAATGAAAAAATATATATGAGAAAATGTATTATTCATAGCTTGAAAAGTTAAACATAAAACCCTTCTGACTTAAATGTTTAAGGATAGAGGAAATTCTCATTATCAACCAGGTAGAAAGCATTAATGTTTCATTTACTAATGTTATGAGGTCTGTGTGTATTTATCTTTAAAATTTGAGGAACTGACTTGATTGGCTCCATTAAAAAATATGACTTTAACTGAATAATATATTGTCCACTCAGTATTCAAGTCCTGGAATATCAAACAAGAAATAATCATGATTATTGATAGGATTTAACTGAATTTTCCTTCATATTTACTTTTGTTTTGAAATAAGCAGTTAATTTTACTAGGATACATGTTCACATGTATGTTTCTTGATCTATTCTGTCTCTGATCTATGTTGATCTTGATCTAGTCTGCTCATTAATTTCAAAGTAAAATTTTCTAAAATAGCTTTTATCATATTATTTACATTGCATTGTTGTACAAGCTAGTATATATGAATTTATCTACTTTTTTTTTTTTTTTTTAGCGGTACGCGGGCCTCTCACTGTTGTGGCTTCTCCCGTCGCGGAGCACAGGCTCCGGACGCGCAGGCTCAGCAGCCTTGGCTCACGGGCCCAGCTGCTCCGCGGCATGTGGGATCTTCCCGGACCGGGGCACGAACCCGTGTCCCCTGCATCGGCAGGCGGACTCTTAACCACTGCGCCACCAGGGAAGCCCTTATCTACTTTTTGTAGTGAGCAATTTCTGGGGGCCAGTCTGTCCACAAGGCCATCGCCCTGTGGGAAATCCTTGATTCACAGAGTGAGCTCCCAGCATCCCTGTAAGTATGATGTGATCGTCCATTTTGGCCTATAGATGATTGGGTTGGTGGGGGAATCTGACCTTAGCAGCACCCAAATGTCATCTCTCTTGGGATGTCCCCGGCAAGAATTCAAATTGTATATTTTAGCCTCAAATGCTTTCTTTCTTTCCAAACAACAACCAGTCTTGACAAAGATGAAGCTGAATGCCCTTTTCATACAGATTTTCTCTATCTTTAGACTTCTTGCTTACATTAGTCAAGATTGGTAGGTTATGTTGTGGCAACAAATTACCTTGAAATATCAATCATTCAACAAATCTTCATTGCTTGTTCATGCTGCATTTCTTTTTTAATTTATTTCTTTTTATTTCTGGCTGCATTGGGTCTTCGTTGCGGTGCGCGGACTTCTCATTGCAGTGGCTTCTCTTGTTACAGAGGGCTTCTCATTGCAGTGGCTTCTCTTGTGGAACACGGGCTCTAGGCGCCACGGGCTCAGTAGTTGTGGTGCATGGGCTTAGTTGCTCTGTGGCATGTGGGCTCTTCCCATGCCAGGGCTTGAACCCATGTCCCCTGCATTGGCAGGCGGATTCTTAACCACTGCACCACCAGGGAAGCCCCATGTTACATTTCTAATAAAGGTCAGCAGATATTTCTCTTCCACACGATCAGGAACCAACACTTGAAAAAATAATAGCTGTACCATCTGGAACACTCAGTAACCTTAATTACTGAAATTAGGTTTGTTCCCTCCAAATAATTTCTGGAATATAATATCTGATTTATTTAGAAACAAGACTCCAGCTATACTCACCTTTCTGTGGACCAAGAAAAAAAGTGAACAGGAATACTGAGATTCGAAAATACTTGTTATAATACTTAAATACTTAATCTGATTATTTCCTACCCATGAAGAT
Organism: Aethalodelphis obliquidens; assembly: GCF_003676395.1. Classification (NCBI taxonomy): domain Eukaryota; kingdom Metazoa; phylum Chordata; class Mammalia; order Artiodactyla; family Delphinidae; genus Aethalodelphis; species Aethalodelphis obliquidens. Next base: position 20,069,868 of record NW_020837976.1, on the reverse strand, counting down.
GCAAGAGCTATTAAAGTTTTATTTGTAATTTTCTAACACTGAAGTGTTGGGAAGACAAAAGAAGGAAAATAGGTGGCGGCCAGTTTGGGAGAAAATTTTCACTGCAGATTTTTTTTTTCTTCCTTTAGAAAAATTAGAAGCCAAGACAATATCAGTATTCAGGGTTCAAAGATGAAAAACAGTACATGAATAAAAAATAGTCCTGTCTGGTCAACATGATGTAGCAGAGGAATTTATTTAATTAATTACTTAATTTATTTAAGTTGTGTCTTTAAGTAAGATTAAGAAGCTAATACTATGATAATTAATCCCTATGCTTCTGCTTATGTCTTAGAAGGAAATGTCAATATTAAGAACATTGTTTCTGCCTCCTTTGTGCCCCCTTGTTCTCTAAACCTCCCCCGCCCCTTACTATCTTTAGGGAGATGATACCAACACTTGTGAGAAGAGAAAGAAGGTGGGAGAAGTGGTCTTGGTCATAGAATGAGGCTGCTGGGAGTAGCATTATATCCACTTTATTAGGATAAAGTCCTGGTATCCATCTCAACTCCCCTGGCTCTCCCTGGGACTGAAAAGATGGGAATTCATCCATTTGTTAACATTGAGCTCACCATAAGCCATCCATCCTAAGAGGAATAATAGCTGAACTCAAGAGCCTTACACCTATCAGTTAAGCTGAGATGAATTCGAGTTATGGGAGTGCAGGGCAATTGTCCTCTATTTTCATTTTATCTCTATAAAAAGCCCTCCGCCCGCCACCCCAAAAAGTGACTGATATGAAAGAGTTTATTGGGATGATACATGGGAGGAGGCTAGGGAGAAGTGAAATAATCCCTCTGTTAGTCTATGAAAAGCCTTCACGGAAGGCATTCTGTAATGACAGTAGAAGTGACTGTTGACAGCCTGGGAGGATAGGACACTCAAAACCAATGCAGAGCCTGGCAGTGCATTACAGGGGATAGGTATCCATAATGCTGACCCCATTTCATGAAGAAAAAGGGGTATGTTCACTATTCTCTGCTTCAGAAGTCAGGGAAATAAAGCATTTTTGAGATATTTCTATCAGGTGTGATCAAGGAAAACACAGTGTGGAGCTTGGCTGCAGATAAATTTCAGTTATTTTGTAATATTTACCTATATGGAAAAATTCCTTCCTCAATGATGACAGGTGAATATAGTATCATTGAATTTTGATTTCCACAAAGAATTTTCCTCAAATCTGATGAGAAACAGAATACATTTTGTATTTAGAAGTAAAACCCAAGAGGGAAACAAAAAAAAAAATCAGTATTTGGTAACAGAAGTCTTAGGTTCATTATTGAATGAAACTGGAAGAAATCTTATAAAATTCTATGAACCAACATTATGTCTTCAGATAAAAAAATGTCTAAAGGCATTAAGACAGTAAGACATTCTCTTCTGAAACTCCTCTGCAATGCTCCCACATATTTGCTCAGAGTTTTCCATGGAAATTCTAATAATGCTAATAATTTTGTTAATTAAGATATTCTTTAAAAAACCCAGATTCCCCCTTAAATTTTTAAATAACAGCTTTATTTAGATATAAATCACATACTGTAACATTCATCCTTTAAAGAATACCATTCAGTGTTTCTTAGCATATTCAAAGTTGTGCATTCATTACCACTATCTAATTTTTAATACATTTTAATCACTTCATAGAGAAATCCTGTACCCATTAGCAGTCACTACCCATCCCCCCCTTCCCTTATCCCCTGGCAATCAGTAATCTACTTCTTGTTTCTATGGGTTTGCCTATACCGAACATTTCATATAAATTGAATCATATAATATATGACCTTTTGTGTCTATCTTCTTTCACTCAACATCATATTTTCAAGGTTTATCCATGTTGTAGCATGTATCAGTACTTCATTACTTTTTAAGGCCAACTAATATTCCATTGTATGGCTATACCAAATTTGTTTATCCATTCGTCAGTTCATTGATATTTGGATTGTTTCTGTTCTTTGTCTGTTGTGAATAATACTTCTATGAACATTTATGTACAAATTTTGTGTGGACATGTGTTTTTAATTCTTTTGTGTATACCTAGGAGTGGAATTGCTGGGTAATATGATAGCTCTTATGTTTAACTTTTTGAGGAACTGCCAAACTGTTTTCCAAAGTGTCTGTACCAATTTACATTCCCTCTAGCAATGCATGAGGTTTCCTATTTCTCTACATCCTTGCCACTTGATATTGGCCATCTTTTTATTATAGACATCCTGGTGAGTATGGAGTGGTATCCCTCTGTGGTTTCAGTTTGCATTTCTCTAATGACTAATGATGTTGAACATCTTTTCATGTGTTTATTGCTCCTTTGTATACCATGTGTATGTTTGTATGTGGAGAAATGTCTATTCAAATCTCATGCCCATTTAAAAAATGGGTTATTTGTCTTTTTATTGTTGAGTAATAAGAATTTTTTATTTATTCTTGTTACAAGGCTTTTATTAGACACATGATTTGCAAATATTTTCTCCCATTCCGTAGGTTGTCTTTTCATCCTCTTGATGGTGTCCTTTGAAATGAAAAAGGTTTTAATTTGATGAAATCTAATGTATCTATTTTTCTTTTGCCTTTTGTGCGTTTGGTGTCATATCTAAGAGAATACTGCCTAATCCAAGGTCACAAAGATTCATAATTTTTTTCCTTAGAGTTTTATAGTTTTAGCCCTGATGTTTAGGTCTATGATATATTTTGAATTAATTTATGTGTATAGTGTGAGGTACTGGTCCAACTTCATCTTTTGCCTGTGGATATCCAGTTGTCCTAGTACCATTTGTTGAGAATACTATTCTTTCCCCATTGAATGGTCTTGGTACCCTTGTTGAAAATCAAGTTACCATAGCTATAAGGCCTTATTTCTGAACTCTCAAATCTGTTCTATTGATCTATATGTTTATCTTTATGCCAGTACCAAACTATCTTGATTACTGTAGCTTTCTAGTATTTCTCCTCAAATTTAAACTGATTTTCCTTTTCTATGCCAGAGAGAACAAGTTGACTGGCCCACCCCATCATTATAAGTCCTTCTTATCACTTTTTGAGTTATGGAATATCTCAGCTGGAAGGGAACTTGGTGATTAGCTGGTCCAGTTATTTCATTTTACAGATGGTGATTCTAAGCCCCAGAGATTTGTCTACGTGATGTGATTATATGGGCCTTTCTTCACACATAGTACCAAGTTCAAGAAATCTTATCTGTTTGTCATATTTGCTTCAGATTTTTTTGAAAGAAATCAAATATCATGGAGTCTATACTCCTGTTCTTCTCGTTCCCTCCTAGGAAAAACTAGCATTCTGAATCTAGTGTGTACCATTTCATGTTTTTGTACTTTTCCAGAACCAATATAAAGCAGTTTAATTTTTTTATTATTTAGTAACATGCTTTTCTCATTTTAGCATTGTTTTTAAGGTTTATTCATGTTGATACACATAGCTTTGATTCATTCATTTTAAATGTTCTAACACATTCCATTTAATGATTATACCATTTTTGTATATCCATTCTCCTGTTGAGAGACATTTAGGTTTTCTCCTTTTTTTTTTTTAATTCTGTTATAAGCAATGTTTGTACATTTGTCCTCCTGCTCAGATGAGAGCATGTCTCCAGTGGAGCAATGCCGCTGGAGAGCAGCAGAGGACCTACAGCTCTTAAAGTAGATTTGCATATTGCTCTCCAAAGTGCTTCTCATAGCTCCTGTTTTTCATATCCTCAGTTGTATTTGATATTATCACACTTTTTAATTTTTACCAATCTGATGTGTGCATAATGGTACCTCATTATTTAATTTGCATTTCCCTGATGACGAGTAAAATTGAACTTTTTTTTCATATGTTTATTAGCCATTTGATTTTCCCCCTTCCATTACATGCCTAAAAATTACGTTTCGGAATACTAGTTTTTTTCCCTACAGCATGAAATTGCTGTTTTGTATTTAGCCTATAGTTAAATATGACTCCCCAAAGGTTAGTCTACTCCTACTGCTGCTTCTCTGCTACTGCTGCTGCCGCCACCACCCGTTCTTCCACTATTGCTCTTTACTGGGTGGCTACTCTGTGCCTGGAATATTTATTATTCTAATTCTCAGTAGAAACTTGCAGAGACATAATTTCCATTTTAAAGATAAGAAAACTGAGGTTGAAAGAGTCTAAGTAATGTATGTAAAGCTATAGAACTAAGAAGTGATGGAGTTTTATTCAAATCAAAATTCATTTTCTTTAAAAGCCCCTCTTCTCCTCTGCGATTTTTCCTTTATCCAGTTCTTTTTCTTTATTTTCTCTAAAAGTATCTCCTTGTTCCCATTGATTTTTGTACTATTTTTAAAGACAATTTTCCCAATTTATCAGGGACATTTTAAAGTTTCTACCTTCTAATACTTACTTTGTGATACATTGAAATTTCTTAATTACAGTCTTAATTTTTTAAAAAGTCATTGTTTTCAACAATAGACCGATTAGAATGGATGCCAAAGGGATCTATTTGGACTACCATTTGAAATAGTTAGTTGAAGAGTGACTCATTATTAACCAACTACAATTCACATAGTCCCAGGCAACAATGATGGGGACCATTCCATGTTTTCTCAAGTGCTAATAATAATTGTATATCCTCGAATACCTTACTGATAGCATGTATCCTTTGTCTAAGTAATCTGTGCTTTATCATGGAAGAAAACTAAACCAGTCTAAAATATTATGTTGTTCTGGAAACCATGTGATGTTTGCATATTTTATACATGCACATGATCAGATTTGCTGTTACCTTTAGTTGTTAGAGGTAGGTGAAGTAGAGAACAAAGGCCTGTCTCCTGAAATGAAAATGAGTAGCTTATGTGTCCGTCTTTATTTATTTATTATTTTACTATTAATTCACCAGAGACTTTATTTATAACAACTGATCTTCACCAAGAGCAGCATAGTGGTCCATAAACAATTATTTCCAGGCTCACTTGTGGGAAACCATCTTCTGACCTACATTGCTTTGCAATGGGTTCTGAATGTGATACAAATGGATTAAATCATTATTAGCATCATTATATTTTTTTAATGTCTTTATTGGAGTATAATCGCTTTACAATGTTGTGTTAGTTTCTGCTGTATAACAAAGTGAATCAGCTATATGTATACATATATCCCCATATCCCCTCCCTCTTGCATCTGCCTCCCACCCTCCCTATCCCACCCCTCTATGTGGTCACAAAGCACCAAGCTGATCTCCCTGTGCTATAAGGCTGATTCCCACTAGCTATCTGTTTTACATTTGTTAGTGTATATATGTTAATGCCCCTCTCTCACTTCATCCCAGCTTACCCTTCCCCCTCCACGTGTCCTCAAGTCCATTCTCTACGTCTGTGTCTTTATTTCTGTCCTGCCCTATGGCTCTTCAGAACCTTTTTTTTTTTTTAGATTCCATATATATGTGTTAGCATATGGTATTTGTTTTTCTCTTTCTGACTTCACTCTGTATGACAGACTCAAAAATCTACAAGCATCACTATTTTTATTAAAGATGAAATATGATAAAGAAGATTCATGCTTGTCAGTAAGGCTACTTAGCACTTCATGGTTTTCCTTTTCCAATGCATTTTTGCAAATATTAAACAGACAAATGATTCTACTGTGATGTGAATAGAAGTCACACAGCTGTAACTCCATGGACTCTGTGAATATGTTCCCTGAAATGTCAATTAATTTTGCTTCCTGAAGCATATTCTTTCATGTAGTTTCATCCATGCTGTGTGTTCTGCCTGGAATGATTAGAGGCCTGCTAAAGTGAACAAAAATGACAGAATAAAAACAGAAAAAACAACAAAACATAATAGCTTTTCAGGAGTGAGGCCAGAACTTGGAGTCTGTTTTCTTTCCATTTTCTATGTTTTAATTTATAGTGTAAATTAATCACCTTTCTCCCACCCCTTGATAAGAATGGTCTTTTGTACTCTATTAACCCCAGGTTCTAGAGAGAGGCAATTTCCTAACAGGTGAATTAAAGCTAGATAACATTACCTCAATGCCAAGTCATTTAATATGTAATTGAAAAAAAAGTTTTAGGAGGGAGTAAGGCAGTGTCTTCTTCTTCTTTTCTTTCTTTCCTTTTTTTTTTTTTTTTTTAACATTATAAAGAGTCTTTACAAACTAACTATAGACTCCCTACTTCTGGAGAGTGATTTGCCTATTAACAAGCACAACTCCCATTACCAGTACATGAAGAAATAGCCCCCAATTTCCAATTATATTTGCGGCTGACAGTTCACTGGACTGTTAAGACGTATTTGGCACCATTGTGTGGATGTGGTGAAGCCAGGCAGCCCTGTGTGCCTCTCTTTTTTATTATGCAGTAATTCGACTGTTCCACTAATGGAAGGAGGGAAAAAAGTTTGTAGAGAAAATGACATCCAGTGAAGCTCGCTTTGAAAAAATCACTGGCACAAAGGAATAAAGAGTAACCTTTTTGTCATGAACACTGTGAAAGGTTTTATGCATTAACTAAGCTGCATAAAAAATGAAAAGTTGGAATCTCAAATTAGCTCAGGCATAATTGTATGTTTGCCTGCAAATAATAAAGCAAATAGGTGGTTCAGACAAGCTCATTAGTCAATAATAAGGCCTTTCAGAGATGTACACAAGAGATGCTCTGGACACAGATGAGCATGTCTAAGAATTCTGGATTCTGTGTCTCTGCTCTGTGAATTCATTGAAGATCCCTTGACAGTATTGGAAGAGTGAGAGCTCGCCCTTTTGTCCTTGAACTGGCTTTGCCTGAGAGCTCAGCTCTTCCTGTAGGTTATTAATGTATTAGGCATCCTATAAAAGTTCCCTTGATTTATTTTTCTGGTGGAGAATTTAATTCCTCCTCCTCTTAAAATTAAAAACTCAATTTCGTCTCTTTGCTCCTTCCGTCTTGCCCCAACACCCACAGTCTTCTTTTCCCTTTTTCTTCCCACATTTTTTCTCACTCAACTTTATATCTTTAGTATTTTGTGTGAATGTGACATTTTCCTTTTTGCCTCTAGAATTTTCCCATTCTCTCTCCCCAGTGTGAATTGAAAATGGCAGTTCTTTATTCAGTGCACTGCAAATGACTGGCACTCTATTGCAGGTATGAATATAGCTAAATGTCTCCCGTTTTGGTCTTACAAATTCTTAGAAGCTTGAATGACCTTTGCAGTTTCTCCTTTTTCTTTTTTTTTTTCTTTTTTTTTTTGTTAACAGACACAGTAAAAAGAGTTTGGAGATGGGGATTCTTGAAATTATCAGTTAAATGCATTGCTCTGATGGAAGAGAATTTTTTTTAACCTGGGTTTTCATATGTTACTGGTTTATGCCTGATTTATATCTGATTAAATGTCTGCATAGTGGTTCTCTGGTTCTGTTTCTCTTTTATATGGCAATAAACAAACATTGTATTATTTTTAGCAGATTTTCATGGTGACCATAATTTTCAAAAAAAAAATTCAGGATCTAGAATTTGACAAAAGATTTTTGTGCCAATTCCGCCATTGAGAAGCACATCGTTAGATTTAGATTGTGAGATAGTAACATGAATGCTGGAATCTTTCTTTGTTTGGGGGATGACAGTACATTTAAAATGAGGATCCATGAAGGTTTTCAGCATGGGGTTGTGGTATGGACAAAATAGAAAGGCTTTATGTGCAATTTTTAACATACTAGTTATATCTTCATTTTTTCCTCTCTCAAAAGAGCATATTTGAAAGAAAATGAATGAAAGTGACATTGTTCATGGTAGAGCCTTAAAGATACTGTTTTATTAAAAATCACATTTTGAAGTATTTTCCCTATTAATGTCTAATTACTTATATCACACACTATGATTTATTTTAAAGTACTTCACAGTTGTTACGAAAAATGAGTACGTTATGAGCAAATGAGTATGTTATGACAACTTGCGCTTTAAGATATGGTCTCTCCTGTGTCAAGGAACATAATATAGTTTGAAATTATCTGTGATTCTCTATCTATTATTGCCAATGGAGAAAAGGACAAAGAAAAAAAAAAAAAGAAGGAAGAAATGACAATTTAAAAAGGCCCATTTCAAATGTAAGATTTTTCATTTTGCCAGTCTTGACTGCTCTGCCACCAACATTATTATTGTCATTAACATCATTAGTGTGATCATCGCCATCATCAGACCCTGCAAATCTGGATTCACACAAAAAAGGCACCATGTGCCTTTGTTCTTGAGAGCCTTTGTTATACAGCATTTAAAACACACACACACACACACACAACCCAAACCAAAAAACAAACAAAAAATGGAAAAATAAGTTTCAACAAATACTTGGAAAATGTTTGTTTGTTTGTTTGTTTTTTGCGGTACGCGGGCCTCTCACAGCTGTGGCCCCTCCCGCCGCGGAGCATAGGCCATGGCTCATGGGCTCAGCCGCTCTGCGGCACGCGGGATCCTCCCGGACCGGGTCACTAACCCGCGCCCCCTGCATCGGCAGGCGGACCCCCAACCACTGTGCCACCAGGGAAGCCCTGGAAAATGTATTTTAAAATTGGTTAAATTACTTTTAAAATGAAAGTTCTCAGACTTCTCTAGTATACAGTTTATACAGCATACTCTTCATTATTAAGGTGTGAAACATGTACACTAAAGTTGGAAAAGCAGAGTTTCGACAACAACAAAAAGAGCTGCTCCTTTTTATGAAATATTGGTGTGAGTGAAATTTCTTAAAATAGAACGATTTAACTGAAACATGCTTTTACATGAACTGGACTGCTCAATTTTAAATTAAGCTTGCAGCAAGTTATCTATTAAATAGGACACATTTTTTTGGCAGGAGAAATAATTTCTTCCCAACCTTTTTAATATATGTTTTAGAATTTTTAATCCATATTTTCTTACATTAGATTTTCTTCAAGTCTGACATCCATTTAATGTGCAATCTCTTTGCTTCATTGTATAAACAGGGTATATGTAACAAAACATGTACGTGAGGAGGTTCTGATTTCAATTCTCCAAACTGTTGAGGGATTCTGTAATACTTGTGACCCAGAATATAGGTATACATGTATGAATGTATTTAGGATCTTAGATGTGGAGAGTTGACATTTTTTTAATCCTCCTCAGTTTACAGCACACCATCACCATTAATTCAGTTTATAGCACACCATTACCATTAACTCATGTAAGAAGTCTTTCATCACCATACCCTACTCCTACAATTATGCCCTTCTTCCACATCCACTTTATTCTGTATAATATATACCTTTTTGTTTATATCTGTTTTTATAAGATGCATGTTTTGTTTGTCTGTGAGTATGTTTAATGTCTGTAAATGGTTTGGTTTAACATTCTAGGTTTTTTAAAACTTTCTAACTAAGCACTATCTATTAAAGACCTGTTAATTTTGCTGTGAACAGGATTGGATATTTAAAAGTTAGGAAGCAGCTGGCAAGCAAGCAGCCTTGACTTCTATTACAGAGGAAGAGAAGTCTTGGGACTGGAATGCAGAAGCAGGTGTACATGAGAAACCCAGACTGATACATGAAACATCCAAAAGTATCATTATAGCATAAATATCATTGTGTCTAAATATGAAGTACATGGTAATATTTGGTAAAATTTCAGAGGAGAAGGAAATCAGTAAGGGGTGGAGAAGTAAAAGAAATCTAGAATTTAAAGTGTCCAAGATTTAAAAATGCAACAGGAAAAGAGATTTAGGTGTTGGAAGTGGGGTGTGGGGAGAGGAGTGGTAATAGAGCAGTGCTGAGTAAAGGCAGAAACCTGTAGCCTGCATGATATAGGGTAGCGAGAAATAATGTAAATGATGCCTTGTAGCTCTATAGCAAGATTGGAAAAGTGGTTCTGCTATGGACTTGTTCTGTGTCCTTTTGTTCATATCTACTTCTTTTTACTGGTTGCCCTCTTTCTCTACTATTATTGAGAGCTTCCCTTATGTGTCTGGGGAAGTGATAGCAAAAGATCCAGCCTCCATCCTCTATACAAATGGTGATCCAAGAAGAGGATGTTTTCTCACCAAGGGTCTGTTTGTATCTAAATTCATGGGTAAACTATTCTTTATTCTCCTTGGATGTCTATTCCTTGGACTACGTGATGAGGACAAGGGAATGGAGTACCACAACTGATCAGGCCTCTACCACGTGCCCAGGTCTGAGATGAGGAGAAAGCATGCCCCGTGCTGATCAATCCCACAGGAGACATGCAAATGGAGAAAGAGGGCAGTTCCTCCAAGGAAAGAAGGAGCTAGGCACACAAGAGCAGCAAATATCTGTTAAAGCTTCCCACGTGATTCTCACAACAGTTCCAAGAGGCAGGTAGGATTGGGATTCCCATTCTCATCCGTTGATGAGGATACAGTAGCTGGCCCAAAGTCAAATATATTTTAAGTGGCCAAGCAAGGACTTGATCAAAGTCCACTGAAGGTTTTAGAGCCAGGAAGTGAAGTGATCAGAGTGATATTTAAGAAAGATTAGCAATTTAGAGATAAGCTCTAATAGCGTGTTGCTTTTGAACAAAATTTCTTTCCATTCTTTAAGTTTGCTTTTTTCTTCCTGTATTATTTATTTATTTATTTATTTTTGGCTGTGTTGGGTCTTCGTTTCTGTGCAAGGGCTTTCTCCAGTTGCAGCAAGCGGGGACCACTTCATCACGGTGCGTGGGCCTCTCACTATCGCGGCCTCTCTTGTTGCGGAGCACAGGCTACAGATGCACAGGCTCAGTAGTTGTGGCTCACGGGTACAGTTGCTCCGCCGTCATGTGGGATCTTCCCAGACCAGGGCTCGAACCCGTGTCCCCCGCATTGGCAGGCGAAGGGTAAAATTTAGAAAATCAATGCCAAAAGCTTTTCATTATTCAGAAGAAATTAGTATATATCTAGACTGTAAGCATACACACATACACACACACACTCCCTTTCTGTCTTATTCACACTCACAGATACAATCCTATTATGTTTATTGAAAGTTTATTGTGTTCTAGGCACCTCCCATATGGCTTACACATATTATCTCATTTAACCCTCATAAAATCACCTTATGATGCAGGCTCTACTGTTATGCACATTTTGTAAAGTCACACAGAGGTTAAGTACTTTGCCCAAGTTCATGTAGATAATAGATGTTAGAGCCAAAATTCAACCCCAGCTTGATTGCTAAACAGATGTTCTTACCCACAAAACCATACAGCTAAATAATGTATGCATATGCAGGAAAAAATATATGTATATTTTACTGTATAGGTATATTTCACACAATTTATTTGTGATTGCTAATGCCAGACAATCTGTAATCAACTAAAAACACCTGTTTATTCCATTGGAACTCAGAAAATTCCTTAATTTAGTATTTCACAATTTATGAGAATAAATGGACACACACAGATCTGGACCAACATAAATTTAATTGCCAATAGATGACCAATTACAATTCTTCCTAAATACATAAAGCCTAAATTAGTCATGAAGGAATATTTCAGATGTCAAATAGTCTGATATTCACAAACACATTGCCCTATGTACCATTCTATGACTTTATCTGTTACCTAAACACCTCTGAGAGGACTGAAATCTCACTAAATGTATTTTTCTTTTCTTTTTTTTTTAAATTTATCTTTCATGTTTCATTCCGAATATAATTGTTCTTGAGTTATAATATATAAGGTCAGCACTTAGCAGCTGGAAAATAACATTTTGATGGTAGCCAAGACTAGGGAAAGAAACTCTCCAATGGATCCTGTCAATATTCAGCTGACAGAGGCTACTCTTGCTTGTTTCAGGGGAAGATTTTCAATCTGACTGCAGGTAGCTGCCAAAACTTTTGGATGAATAAGGAAGAATACAGTCAATCACCCAGATGTTCCACCTGCAGGAGCCCATGCACTCAGCTATTTAGAAACAGCCAGGTGCCCAGAACATGAAGGTAACACATCTGGAAGATGTGTGTGTGTGTGTGTGTGTGTGTGTGTGTGTGTGTGTGTGTGTATGAACTTTTTGAGGAGACATATTGATGTCATGTTGAAACAATTATTAACCCCTCCTGTACCCATCTCTGAGATAAAGCATATATGATATAGTTTAGAGGAATGTTTATGTACAGTCCATATTATATGTGGTTTTATTGACAAAATGTGGGTAATTCTATCTCAGCATATGTATGAAGGCTGATTATCTAATGCCCAACCCTATTTGGATATCTAATATTGAATATTTCATCCTGGTAATGGTTAATTAAACAATATAACCACCTCTCCTTTTTCTTGGCTTCCCCCATCTCCATCCCAACTTCTAACAATTTATAATCTAGTCATCTAGTCCTAAATGAATTCAAATGACCAATAAATACAGATTAGAAAACATGCCTTACCTCCCTGCTTACTCAGGATATGTGAATTAAAATAACAAGATACAATGTAGGGATTTTAAAGAGGGAGAAGATACAGTCAGAATGCTTTTTAAGTTTAACTCAAGATGTAAATCATACAGATCTGATTTTGAAAAACATGAACAAACTATAGTAATTTAGGACATGGAAATATCATAATATCTGGGAACAGTGAAATAACAAGAGCTGGTACTGTGGTTCTAATCTTGGATGCATTGGGGTATCAGAGTCCCAGTCTTAGATGGACAGAGGTAGTGAGCAGGTTGTGAAGACAGGAACATGGGATCAGAGAATGAGAAAGGTGCACTGTTACTGAACTTGGGGCATAAAGGGAGGAGGATAGAGGCATGTTGATTGGGCTTAGGGTAGTGGTCACTCACTCCACACTGCAGAGGCTGGTGATATGGTCTGTGGTGAGGAGTCGGCTGTGAGTCAGGGGGCCCAGAGGCAGGGCTATGTTCTGCAGCTGATATACTTTAGGCTTCTCCTGGACAAGTCTCTATACAGAATGACTGAGGTCCAGATATCAGTAATCTTTCCCCACCACCCAGGATATGTTTGTAACGGGCTTTAAGTTTTATTGTCTGGAATTCATTTAAAAAAAATAATGTTATTGTTTGGGAAAGTACCTTGGTAAGATTAAGAGAGAAAGGTGAGATCTTAACTGGGTCTGTAGAAACCCAAACCAAAAATGAAACAACCACATTGCTCTGAGTTAGAAAGAAATAGAAATTGAGATGGGAGAGAGAAGAGGTCTAAGAAGCGGGAAGGAGAGAAGAGCCAGTGAGAAGACACAGGGTTAATGCACAGCAGGTGAAGTGACCAGTTGCAAAAAATCCCTGGGTGTGTTAAAAAAATTGAGAGAGCAAGGCTACTTGAAAGGCTAACATTCATTTTGAAGTTGTTTGCAATTCAATAATGTTGGCTTTCCTTCCCTTTCCCCCATATCATCGATAACATTTGATGGGATTTTTAGAGGGAATTGAGAAAGGAGTTTAACTCCATACCTGGGTTGACATTATGCAGAAGGTAGAGTATACCTGAGATGGTGCGAAGGAAAACCTCCAAGCAAGAGGTCACCATTAGGACATATTCTGCCCCCCCACTCCCATATTTCCAAGAATTTGGAGAAAATCTGGTAAGGGCTTTGTATTTTCACAGGATACTGAATGGAGTTTGAGCCAATCGGATAAGTTCTAGATAAAGATTGTAAAGATCAGGGAGCCATGAACTGACATCTAGGCTACTTCATAGGTCTGGTGCTCTATTCTCTTCTTGTTAAAATAATAAATTATTTTTCTTCTTTAAGAAATAGATTTAATGCAACAGCTGGGCACCGTGATAAATTGTCTGAAATTAGTGTGGACAAAATGGCCATAATGAATAGTTTTAAATAAATCGAACCAAAAGTAAAAAATATCTAAGGAGATAGTATGTTCCATCTTAAGAGATTGTACAAGTTTTGAAAAATATGCTGTGGTTTTCAGAGGCTTGTTCATTGCAACATGTAACATTGACTAGTCATAGGTGATGATGACACCATAACTAGTTCTAGAGAGCCAAAGCAAAAATAGGATTAGAAAAGAATTTAAAGAACTCAGAATACCAGAGAGACTCTCCAGAGAACTAACTGCTCTGTTTCTGTAAATTTGTACTCAGGGACTCAGTCTTTTTTTGACAGTAATAGAAACATAGTGATATTAGAACCAATGGCTCCTGATGATTTCTTTTTCTTATAGGTACAAATCTAAAAGTATCCAGTTGTTTACTTATTCATTCTCAAGCATTTATTGAGTATTCATTATGTGTCAGACATTGTGACACAGCACTGAGAATACACAGATAAATAAAATGTGGTCCCTATCCTTGGGAGCGCATAGTCTAATGAAAAGAGAGCAGGCAAACATTTTTAATGGAATTAACGAGTGGTGAGGCTTGGGCAAAGTTTCAGTGGGAGCATTGGTAGAGACAGGTACTGACTCTGCCTGGGGAAGACAGAAGAGACTTCAAAGAGGAGGTTTCTTATAATAAAAGCACTACGACCAGAATCAGGGGCTTAGGGTATCTTCTAGAAAAAAAGACAGGTTTCATGAGCTGAAATGAAGCATAGACATATAGAAGGCCTAATTTTATTAGTGAGCATTATATTTCTCTCCATTATTCCTACCACAGAAAAACATAATTTGGTTGAAGACAAATATCCTAATAATCATACCTACAACTAATATGTTGCATATTATACTAGTTAATTAAGCTAAACTGTTATAATAAATAGAGCCTAAATGTAGTGACTTAAGGAAGAGTTTATTTCTTGTTTGTTATTCCAGGACAGGTATCCCATGTCAGGATGCAGCTCTTCTCTGCACAGAGATTCAGGGAACTAGGCTGCTTCTGCCTATGGCTTTGTCATACCCCCCAATTTTTTGTCAACAGTATAGTTAAGGTGAGTCATCATGTCTGGGTTCAAGAGTAGAAGGAGGGAGAGAGGATGAAGTAGGCATGCTGCTACCCTAAAGCCCCCCAAAGAAGTACAGTATTTTATCCACATTCAGTTGGCTAGAAAACAGTCTCAGTGCAGCATCTAACTACAAAGGGGGCTGTGAAATGTAATCCAGTCATGTGCCCGGGAAGGAGAGACTAGGTTTTGGTGGCTAGCAAGTATTCTCTGCCATAAATACAAAATTGAAATTGATAAAAATTTAAACAGTCTACACTTTCTAAGTGGGTGTAAACCTATAAGATAAAAATTTATCTTATAGTGTATAAGTACCTTCATTTAGGCCAAAAAAAAAAAAATGAATTGCCCAAGTACAGAATAGGAAAGACAAATTAACAATGTTCATACAAGAAAAAGAGCTGGAGATTTTGCTTGAAGACTAATTAGAGCCCACAGTTTGAGGTGCTTCCTAAAAAACAAGCACAAAATCAAACAAAAAAGCAAATACAGTTGTAGACTGCATCAGTACAAGTGTACAGGAAGGAAAGGAATTGATCCAGAAATACTTAATTCAGAGTCTTTTAACAGTGTTCTGGCATTATTTTGAAGAGGCCCGTGAGTGAACAGAAAGAGTCCAGGATGACAAGATGACAGGGAGCTAGAAACTGTTATTTGAGGATGAGTACTAAAGAATCCAGGTTCTGTCCTTGAGAAGAAATAGCATGATGAGGGAAGGTTTTGTGTGTGTGTGTGTGTGTGTGTGTGTGTGTGTGTGTGTGTGTGTGTCTCAGCGGGGTGGGGGGCGGGGGCGGATAGGAAGTGGGAAAGGGTATGTACTAATGTGGTCTTTAAAACTCAAAGAAATTTAAGGTTTAAGTGCTTGAAGTTTAGCCATATGGAAGAGAAAGTAGATTCATTCTCTTCTGCATCATGTAATCAAAAACGGAACATTTTGGCTTAGTATGACAAAGATCTGAATGATAATTGAAGCTCTCCAAGAATGTTGGAATAGGCTGCTTAGAGAACTATTGAGATTCAAATCACTGGAAGTACTTGATCAGAAGCTGAGTGACCTTCAAGCCTGCTGTAGAGAAGATTTTCTTTCAGAAAGGGCTAGATGATGTTTAAAATATTTTCTAATTCTGTGATTCACTAAATTTGGCATTATTACTATGGCTGTTCTAGATGATTCAAGCCAAAATAAAATTCTTATTGAGCCATATGAGTGAAGGCCACCACTGTTAACTTGGCCAAGAGGCATGAACAATGTGTCCAACATTGTAGATGTTCCCTTTCCCACTGGAAAAGCACTTTTGCAATCATCTAACTAGCAGCTTTTTTCATGAGACACCATTTTGCTTGAAATCAAACATGACAAACAAATTATGATTATTCAGACTTGAGAATTTGGCAGATATTTTCTGAAAATGAACAATGTAAATCTGTCACTTCAAGAAAACATGAACAATATTTATTGCCAGTGAAAACATTTGAGATTTTAAACAAAAATTGGCAATATGAACCCTTTATATCTGCCACATGACCATGATAGCGTCCCAATACTTAAAGAACTTTCTGATGAGGTCAGTGGTGATATTATTAACAAATGTGATTTTAAAAAATATTGTATAATGAAATGTGTCAACATTTGGATGATCTGTATAACTCAATGAGCCAGTATTTTCCAAATGGCCAATACATTATGTTATAAAATCATCATGGTTAAAAAATCTGCTCAAAGTACACAATAAACCAATGAATTTTTATGTAGAGTACAAAAATCATTGATAGGGTTTGGATTCCACATTGTAACTAACTTTAAAGAAATAACCATTTGTTGAGTTTTGGTGTAGTATCAAAGAAGAATATCTAGAATTATCTGAAGTTGCTATTAATATACTGTTCCCTATTTCACCTACCTGTCTGAGGCCAAATTTTCTTCATGTACTATAAAATGTACTATTTTCTTCATGTACTATAAAAATCACACTTTGCAGTATTTAATGCAAAAGCAGATATAAGAATCTAGCTGTCTTCTACTAGGGCAGACATTAAAAAGATTTGTAAAAATGAAATCAATGACATTCATCTCCCTAAATTATTTTGCTTTGGAAAGTATAGTTACTTTTCATACAAATATATTACTTATACTGCATAAATATGTAATGGGTTTATTATTGTTCCTGTAAATGACTTAATAAATATTTTAAAAACATATTTTAATGGCTAAAACAGTAGATATTTTAAAGTCTCTTTCATTTGTACTACCTCATCTAATACTATCAATAACCATGAATATGAGTATTATTATCATATTTTACTTTTACTAATTTTACTTTTAATAAAAGGAAGAAAATACAGGATCAGAGAAGTTATGGGATGTGCTCACAGTCATATAATAAATTATAATTCCAATTTAGAATTCCAATTTAGATTCTCTAGCTCTATATAGACTTTATGCTTTCTTTTAAGAAAAGCTCAGACCAAACCAGAGAAGGCAGAGAGGACAGTGGCTGAAGAGACACCTGGGACAGCTACACTAAGGAGGAAATTTAAGGAAATCATTACAGTGAACTTGCAGCACTCGAGAGGTGTAATTAGAAAACAGTTTGGGGCTTCCCTGGTGGCGCAGTGGTTGGGAGTCCGCCTGCCGATGCAGGGGACACCGGTTCGTGCCCCGGTCAGGGAGGATCCCACATGCTGCAGAGTGCCTGGGCCCATGAGCCATGGCCGCTGAGACTGCACGTCTGGAGCCTGTGCTCCGCAACGGAAGAGGCCACAACAGTGGGAGGCCCGCGTACCGCAAAAAAAAAAAAAAAAAAAAAAAATTGATTTATTGCTCCAATGCCCATTCAAACACGTGCTGCAGGACTAATATTTTTCTTTACCTTTGAGTGGAAACTAAGGCATGGTCCATGACTTTCTAGATCTGAGGCTATAAAAGTGATTCCAGCTCAGTAATTAGTATGTCTAGTACAGTAATAAAAAAGTAAAACTTCTCTTGAAATTACAGCTCCTCTGCCTCCCTCTCCCAAGACTAGGTCTTGCAAAGAGTGAAGTTGCTGTGGTTCTTCACCTAGTGCTATTCCTCTTGTTTATCTTCCTTAATATGAATTATAATGGGTTGGGGGTTGGGGAGGAGAAGAAGGAGAGTCAGTGGCAGCAGGAAAGTTCTTACTTGACTAGAAGTATCACTGTGATCTGAGTTTTCTTTACCAAAGGCTGATTCTTTCTCTCATAGGAGTGTGCCTGTTGTTCTTGAGAACTCCACCTTTTCCCCCCTCCTCCCAATCTGAGCATCTCTGATCATCAGGTTCCTCAAAATGGGTAATTACATTTTTTCCCCGCTGGTCACTTAACTTCCAGGCATTCTGTGGAGCACATTCTGCTTTCTTATGCTTGAGTTCTTCACAGTTTTTAGGTTTTCATGGCCCTCTAGAGGGAGATCCAAGACAACATTGTATCATCTCTCTGAAAATCTCTGGTTCACATATTTCCTACAGGAAGCCTTGCATGTGTGACCCCTCACTGGCCGGAATGCAGTAATTTCACAAACCACAGTGCTTTATCCAACTGCTCTTATTTAATACTTATCCATGTTGAGTCAGACACCAGTTCACAGCATCCTCCAGATTTTAGGAGACACATTTCAAGGTTGTTAAAAGCTCCAACTGAATTACCTCTTTTGTAGACCTCAGTTTAAGGGCAGGTATTTCTCACACTTAATCTTGGTGTGTGTGTTGGAGGGAGTGTTAGTTATATTCAAAGCACAACACCTCATCTGAGCTCCAAATCTGGATGAGAGTGAGGATTAAGAACGACAAGCCTGGGAATTTCCTGGCAGTCCAGTGGTTAGGACTCCGCGCTTTCACTGCCGAGGGCGTGGATTCAATCCCTGGTCAGGGAACTAAGATCCTGCAAGCCGAGAAGAGTGGCCCAAAATTAAAAAAAAAAAAAAAAAAAAAAAAAAACTACATCCCAATTTCAGAGAATCCCTTTAAAATTCTACAGAGGAACTTTCAGGTCACTGTGAAATGTAGCATCTATGGGGACGTTGAAGTGGATTGATTGCTAAAATACCCATTTTTCTTCACTTTTCATTGTATCCACACCCTGTGTGAAGTGACTTTGTAGTTCATATTGATACTATCAGCAGGTGGAATTTATTCCTTTGAAATCTCAACTGATCTTGTAATTTGCTTTGGCCAGCTGATTGTGGTGGAAATGACAGAGTGCTGGTTTCAAGCCTGGAACTCAACAGGTCTTGAATGGTTCTGTTATCTCTGGGTACCTTGTACCACCATGTGAACAAACCCAGGCTAGCCTACTGGAAGATGGGAGAGCATTAGAAGAAGAGTTCAGTTGTCCCAGCTGTGACCATCGTAGACCAGCCTAGAGTCAGCTAGTTAATTAAGTAGGGAACTATTTTTCTATACTATACTTATAACACTTCTGACACCAAGTATGTGGGGTTCTTCCTGACGTCAATTAATTTTACAACTCTCTGGATGCCAACTAGGTGTCCTACAATTCAATTCTGACATTAAGTACCTAGAGTTAGTGCCGATCCCACAGGCTAAGGACTCAGTCCTGCAAGACTGCCCCCCACTTCAGACACCATTTACAAGTCCCAGGTTGTCACCTGTACTTCTGACTAACTAGCTATAAATCTGTGGTTCCCACAACCCTCTCTCCATGTTTGATAATTTGCTTTAAGGACACACAGAATGCAAGGAAACGCTAACTTACATTTACTGATTTATTTTAAAGGATACAAATGAACAGCTAGCTGAAGAGTTATATAGGGCAAGGTCTGGAAGCGTCCTGAGTATAAGACCTCCTGTCCCCATGAGTTGGGTTGTGCCACCCTCTCAGCATGTGGATGTGTTCATCAACCTGGTAGCTCTCCAAACTTCATAGTTCAGAGATTTTTATAGAGTGTTCGTCATGTAGGCCTGATAGACTATTAATTAAATCTCCAACCTCTCTCCCATCCCCAGAGGTTGTGGGGTAAGGCTGAAAGTTCCAAGCTTCTAATCATGACTTGGTCTTTCTGGTAACCAGCCTCCATCCTGAAGCTACCTGGAAGCCCACCAAGAGCCGTCTCCTTAGAACAAAAGACTCTTCTATCACCAAGGATATTCCAAGGGTTTTAGGAGCTCTGTGTCAGGAACCACAAACAGAAACCAAATATGTAGTTCTTATTATTTCATACTAATGTACATGTGAGAGAGCTGGACAAAGAATAGCAGAGTTGCCATCATGACCCACCACTGACCACAGATACGTGAGTAAGTCTAGCTGAGATTGGCACTGCTTACCTAACCCACGGACTTGTGGACAATACTTAAAGCTTGTAGTTTAAAGCCACTAAGTTTTGGGGTGATTTGTTATGTAGCAATAACTAATTGATACAGGTTTCAGTGATAATCAAGACTAAAATAATTTTATTTTGATATCCTATTACAGTAATATGTAACTTGAAGGATGAAAAGAGTTGAATAAGCAGGGAAAGGAGAGGAAGAATACCACAGACTGGGGAGAAGGGACAATAGTAAGAAAATGAAGAGCAGTTAAAATATATACAGTTCACCCTTAAACAATATGGTTTTGAACTGTGCAGGTCCACTTATAAATGCTTTTTTTTTTCCCAATAGTAAGTACTATATTACTACACAGTCAGTGGTTGGTTGAATTCTGCGATGCAGAATCACAAATATGGAGGAACTGCATATACAGAGGGTTGACTATAAGTTATATGGGAATTTTCTACTACGGGGAGGGTTGTTCAAGGATCAACTCTATTTATTCAGGAGTCAGTGGATAGGCTAACGTGAAGATAAAACTTTACACTGGGGAGCAGAAGGAGAAACAGGCTAGAAAAGTGAATGTGAGTCAGACTGTAGAGATTTTGACTTTGGGGTGGGAGATTTTATTGTCATCCGATATACAATACCACTGAAGGTATTGACTGTGGTTTGCTCCATCCCCATTTCTTATTTTTCTCTTTCATTCTAGCCACTCATTCCTATATTGTCTGCTAAAATAAAGTTCAGGGTCAATGGAAGCACCTCTATTTTATTCCTCAGGGTACTGACTGGCAATAAAGAAAATATTCTCAGTGTGTTTCCTTGTGAATACACCCCAGCATACATTTTATGGCTCGAAGCACACTTTGACAGAAGATGAGCCAAGATACTTCTATTCTGACCAAAGAGAAACAGATGAAAGAAACAATTTCCTCTAAAAAAGAAGACAAATTAAAAAAATCTTCCTGTTTAAGTGAAAAAGGTAAAAAGATGTTTGGTTATTCATGAGAAGCATTAAATCTTTCCTTCCTTCTTGAAGAGGCATGTGAATTTTACTAACCACTAGATGGCACTTGTGTACAGCATTTGAAATTATTAAAACGAGTACCTATGGTGTGGTCAGAGTAGAAACGGGTTTTGCTCTGATGCAGCCTGCTTCCTCCCCCACCCAGAGTCAAGAGAGGTGTAGAAGAGAGGGCTTAAATCTCTTCTGTGTTTTTTTGACTTATAAAGAAAAATGAACATGGCAGAAGTGCTCCTGATTAGATCGGGAGAAAAAGGATGATGCATTTTTGCTGGATGAATCAGGAGAGATGATATTCTGTCATTCTTTAGATATAGACCTGAAATACTACCTTTAAATTTATGGTTGTGGTACAAGCCATGCTTCTCTGTTTACCCAGTCAGTGGATTTGGGTGAAGCATGTATAGCGTATTTTCCAGTTGGTTACTTTATCACACTGACGATTTCAGAAGATATAATAACTCTTACCCTTCTGGGTGAAAAACATGGATCTCACAAGTATTCTTATCAGATCACCGTAGTTTGATTCATCTTTATGAGAGTTGGCTGCCTGGTTGTTCATTGCTGCCTCCAACTCATCAGGACATTCTCAGATAATGCAAAGGGTGATAGCAACTGTGAACATCATCAACAACCATATCTAGACCAGTGTAGGACACATCCTCAAAAAAAAAGAGAGAGAATAGCAAACGAGCAAAACCTTAATAATGCAAGACAGCCCAATGGAGAACCAGTGGAACTGATAATCTTGTCTGACCTGTGTCCTTTATTTCTCTGGCCCTGGAGCTATTATCAACATTTAGAACCACCTAGCAATACACAACTCCCTTTCTGGAAGGTAAGATGCTGGCAATCTGGCAGTTACAGCTCTGGCAACCCCATTAGCTTGTCACCACTGTGCTGATGCTGATCTCTTTTGGGTCTCATCTAATCTGGCCTTTCAGTAGCCTCAGCTTTTTCCTGTTTAGCCTAAGCTGCTGTAAGCACACGTTTCGAAGTATCGCCAGATCTGATATAAAAGGGGCATCTGTCCTAAAGAAGATTAGGGTGGCCTCAGGGAGCCCCAATAGAGCAAAAGGAAAATAACGGATTAGGTCATAGGAATAAAGGGAAATCAGAAACAGAACTGTATGTGCTGGGACAGTGCAATGTCAGAGAAGGAGCTGTCTTTAGTGTCTGTGGTCCTATGCCTTTGACCTCCAGGATGGCATCCTTTGGTCCTCTTTTTGGTTAGTTGGAGCTTTTATGCTTTTCCAAGTTCTTATCAAATCACGCCTTGGGAAGAGGATTGATAAACTAATTTCAACTGAAGATTTCCATTTTAACAGGAGACAATGCAAGAATTTCATAAGCAGTGCAATCAAATTCTGATGGTAGGAATGTAAGTTTTTGCAAGCAATGCCAGTGATATCTTCCTCTGTGAAGCCATCATTTAGGCTACCTAAATTTTTTTTGCAAAACCATCCCTGACCACATAAATTAATGTACCACCAGGAACCTAGTTAGTTTCTTGGTTTCCATAGCACCAAATATGCTCAATTTGATTAGGAAATAGAGGGGCTGAATTACTGGTAAACTGCCAGAACTGGAGTTTGGGGAGGGACACATATAAGAACGTGAAATAGCAAATACATTGAAAATTATGCATGGGAAGCTTGAGAATCATGTGCATCACAGTCTCTCAAACTTCTGGTTATGGGTTAAGCATGTTACCAGGCCTCATCAATCATAGTATCTGGCATATAACTGGTTTACAATCCAAAACCAGCCAATTAGAGTTCTTCCCTGGGATTTTACATATGGAAAAATGATATCTCTTTCTCTGGAATAGTAAAGCTGGGATGATGCAAACCTGGAACTTTTGGTGGTCTTGCTACTTCCTCTCCTCAATCAATACATGAAACAAAATTGTCTGAAGTTATAATGAGTGAGGCTGCAGAGAGAAACAGGGATGTGAGATGAGCAAAGGGAAAGATGATGAAGTAGTTCCATCTCTGATCTTCCCAATTATATGATCCAATGCAATCCCTTTTTAGCTTAAAGTATTTGAGTTGGGTTTCTTTTACTGGCAAGCATGAGAATATTGACTAATATATCCCCAGCCAGTCCAACTGGGTCTTCTGATATGGCACATGTGTTGCTACTAGGAATTTCATTAAGTAAATTATTTTACACCTCTGGCTCAGCTTGCCATCTTATTCTAATAGAGACAATAGTCAATGTCTTTAGAAGAAAATATAACTACAGTTCAAATTTTGGTCATCTTGACTCATGATCATTTTATGACCTGAAGCACATGTATTAGTTGTCCCTGCAAGAGGTATTATTTAGGATGGAATCAAATAATATTTGCAACAATTTACCACATTTTCATAGGGGAATTTAGAGTGAATGTGTTTTTCATCAATTACTGGGATTTTTTTCTTAACTACCATGATGATTGGCAGTGTGCTGAGCTGGAAAATATTCAGGTGTTTTCTCCTAACAAGAACAAAAAGTAGAATGGAAGGAGGATTTTTAGAGTCCAAGGCAGCTTAAGCTTAACAGCAGCAAGATTAGAGGAAAGAAAAACATGCATCAGATGGAACTAGAAGGTAACTTATTGTTTTTTGTCCCCATAGTCTACTCCCTAACCCCTTGCCCAAACCTACCCCTCCACAGTAAAATGGAGGGACCTTAAGTCCAACTTAGCCAATGTCACAAAGCAAGTTTGCAAAGAACCAGGACTCCCTGTCTTCTTTTGATACGCTAACTTGTACATAAAAACTTGTTTTAAAAGAAATTATTTTGTTATCACTTAAGGGAGTTATTTTCCCAATTAATGAGCCCCAATAATAGGTGAAAAATGGAGGCAATCTTTATATAAACATAAATGGAAAGAAAATGGTGCATTCATAGCTTATCCTTTTTCCAAAGCACCATCACATCATAATTTTTTTCCTGTCCCCTGGAATGCCTTAGTTTTCTGATTCTGTGCCACTGCTTTTGTTGTTTGCATCTCTTGGAATAGTCTTCCTATGTCTCAGTCCAGTTCAACACACATGTAGTGAACATCTTTTCTGTGCCAGACACTCTCAACACTAGTGCTGTCTGACAGAAACAGAATGCAAACCACACGTGAGATTTAAAATTTTCTAGTAGTCACAAAAAAATTTAAACAGTAGAAATTAATTTTAAGAATATATTTTATTTAACTCAATATATCCAAAATATTATTATTTCAATATGTAATTGATATAGAAAATTGCTAATGGTATATTTTATATTCTTCTCTTTGTACTAAGTCATCTAAATCTGATATGCATTTTACACTTATAGCACATCTCAGTTTTGACAAGCTGCATCTCAAGTGATTTATTGCCATAAGTAGCCATTGGGCAGTGCAGATGAAGAGCCTTCCAGTATTGTCAAGTCTTACCAGTTTCTCAAGATCAAAATAAAACTTCCTTTTCCCATCATATTTTTTCCTATGTTTTGCAGGTCAAAAATATTTCCTACTGAGCTAATATTTTTGTTACTGTGAAAACCCTTTTTGCCACAAGTACCAAAAAAGATCCAGGCACCACGCTAGATCTTAGGAAGGCCTCTACTTCTTCCTTGAGTCCTTGGAACACTTTGCCTATATCTCTTGGGTACGTGTATACTGTTATACCTCATCCTATGGTTTACTTAGTTTAAGTACTTTACTGGTGGATAAAAATTCTCCCCACAGGAGCTGCCTCTTACTTATACCTGTACAATTCATCCCATCTTACCTGTGGTAGACCATTAATACAAGGGTGTTGAATTATGTAGATAAGATAGCATCAAATCATGTATATTATATCTCCCCATTTAGAATGTGAACATCTTGAAGGAAGAGTCCATATCTTACTATTCTCTGTGTGCTCTCAGAAACTCATAAGGAAGAAATTTGTACAAAGAATATACTTGCCAAGTATTTGTTGATTAATTTTGATCTCCACCTAAGATAAGGCAGATGTTTTCCTATCCTGAAGCATGGTAGAGTCGGAAGGAGATGGAAGTCTGTTTCTCATTAGGTGTTTGCCAAATGGGCTTTGTTACCAACCACCTTATGTCTCTGGGTAACATGATTAATTTCCCAGAATTTTTTTTCTTAAAGCCAGAATTTATTTCTAAAGTTAAAAAATGTTCAAGAGATTTTAAAAACACCCCAAAGGCCGAAAGATGTCATATATGCCCCAAAGATTTAATATACAATTATACTGAGGTTGTGTCTGTTGGTTCCTCCACTGCTAAGTTTTCTAAATTGTCTGTCCTATAAAATTAGATTTGTATGGAGCACAGATTTAGTGGAAAGAACATAGGCTTTAAACTGAGGAAGATCTGGATTCTAATATTGCCTTTGCTCTCTCCTACTTAAATAGTTACAGTTATTTCACCTTTTTAAACCTTAATTTTCTGTATCATGATACTTATGTAAATTGTTCTAATGATGGCATGAACTTATGAGTTCAAAACCCTTTACCAATATCTGACATATGAACCATAAATGTGCAATAAATACTGTGTTTTTTCCTTATCTCTTGGCAGAAGAAACACAATTAGTTAATGATAAGCTGGGGTAGACCTACAAAGTAGGTCTGTTTAAGCTCTGGTGCTATATACTATTTCGCTTTTTTATGACTTCCCATGTGGCCTTAGACAATAATGCAGCTGCAAGATATATGTCCATGAATCTGGAGGAAAGTCTCTTGAAGCAAGTCTCAGAGCTCTGACCAGGACACCGTCCAGCTACTTGTTGAAGACAGTGAGAAAATGCTGATCAAATGTGTAAGTGGTGCAAAGCTAGGCTAAATATCTAATATGAATATCTAATATGCCAGGATCAGAGCTCAAAAAGGTCTTTAGATGCTGGTGTAATGGTCTAAATTCAATAATATGAAATTTGTAGGGAATAATGTGAGGTCTTGCACTTTAGTCTGAAAACTCAATTGAAAGAGATGTAGTTTAACAGTAGATCTGTGAAAAAAATCTCAGGAGGGGGGTCTTAGCTGACTATAAACTTGATATGAATCCATAGTAAAAGGATTGTTCAAAAAGTGAAGTCAGTCTTAGGTCGTGTTCATGGGTGTTTAGTATCCAGGGTGAGAGAAGATCATTCTGGTTCTCTGTGCTTGCTGGATGATACTGAGACTTTTACGTTCTATTTTGGGTGCTACACTAAGAGGAACAGACACAGAAGAGGGCATGCTCATCATAGGGCAAAAGCATTTGGAACCACTCCTCGGCTCAAGCACTCATTCAGTACATTTTTACTAGTGCCTCCTGTGTTCCAGGCACTTCTCTTTGCTCTTGTGATACAACAGCAAACACACCAGACAAGTAATTCCAGAGGGAACTGAGAACTAGCCTGTAAAAGAGAAAACTTAGCAAATATGTGTTATTTTCTAGTATTTGAAGGATGTAGCATCCTTCTGAATGATCACAGAGCTAGTACTAATGTATGTATGTTAAAATAGTGTAGTGTCTAGGCCATGACTTTCCATCAATTAAAAGCATCCATGGATGGAATGGGTTGCTTTGTAACTGGGGTGTACAGAGTAACTTGACTGATGTCTTATAAGAGAGTCAAATATAGTAAAATCCTGTGATAATAAACTCCATGAGGATAGGGATTAAAATATAATATACTTGACAATTGACCCCTTTGTCCATTCTTTTCTTCAACATGGACTGGCTAAATTTGTTATCTTTTAGAGGTGGAGGGAATGGAGATATCACTGGGCTGTAAACAGGGGAGGGAAGTTAAGTAGGGAAATAGGAGGCAACCCATCCAGGAAAGCAGGACTATGTTCTGGTCTAATCTCTCCTGACCAGACCTAAGGAACAGATGTCATTTCATTAAATGATTCCAGGAATTGCTACAGCAATCTTAGACGTCTCAGCCAGCCCCAAGCCCTGAATTGTCTCATTAATGTTAATCTGGAATAGATAACCACCATCAGGTGGCACTAAACCATAACTGGGATCTGGATAGATCCAGATTATGCCACCAAATGAAATGCCACACTTGTTATTTCATTAACTTCACAATAATCAGCCTAGACATTTTATGTGATTGGAAATTTTGAGTTCACTTTTCAAATTATGGAGGGATTTTATCATATCAAAAGCATTGCTGGACTGCATTACCATTAAACTTCTATCTAGACCTCTGTTTACCTAACTGTCCTCATTCTGTGGTGATCCAGTAACCCCTTAGGGCCCAGTTCAAATGCTATGTTATAACGTCTAGTCTGAATCAGAAATATTTTTTTCTTTATTTGTATTTGTATAGTATTCTTTCACGTTTCCCCACAAAGAATTAATAAGTTTCATTAGATTTCCCCATCCCCAACATATTCATCAGCAAATATTTGCCAAGTACCTGCTCTTGTCTAAGCAAAAGGAGAAGGAATTGTACCTGATATTAAGGGGCTTTCAGGACAGTTGGGCAGATCAGATCAGATCAGCATGGCCCTCAGAAGCACTGCTGGGTGGGACTCCATGATGTGGGGCTGAGAGGAGCAGGACTCCTCCCTGCTCAGCTTACTCTGCTGGGGGCTCCCAGGTCTTTCACAGTATTATTCTCTCACATGACCTTATTAAGAGTGGACTGAAGTGGTGGTAGGTGAGAATATGCATATATATTTACATTTATATTTCAACATTTCAGGCTATGGGGTCAGGTTTTCAGGGCAATGCCATGCAGTTATCAAATATTATACCTTAGCAACTATAACTACATTAAAAAACAAAATTCACCTGCTATTGAAAAGTATTATTAGCTTGACAGTTAAAGTACCAGAAAACTATTGTCAGTATAGATGCCTTTAAACACAAAAATTTGAAAGAGGATCATTTCCCCAAACATTGTTTACCTTTTTTTTTTTTTTAAAATTAAGGGTTTTTTCTCTCTCTCTCTCTCTCTCTCTCTCTCTCTGTATGTGTGTGTGTGTGTGTGTGTGTGTGTGTGTGTGTGTGTGTGGTTTCATCTCCTAGTTTATTAACTAACCACAGGCTACATCAGTGACAGAGGTAGTCTCATTTCTCTAATATTAGTTTTCTTTTTTTTAAAATTATTATTTATAAAGCAGATTCTTATTATTTATCCATTTTATACACATCAGTGTATACATGTCAATCCCAATCTCCCAATTCATGACACCACCCGACCCCCACCGCCTACCACTTTCCCCCTTTGGTGTCCATACATTTGTTCTCTACATCTGTGCCTCAATTTCTGCCCTGCAAACAGGTTCATCTGTACCATTTTTCTAGGTTCCACATATATGCATTAATATACGATATTTGTTTATCTCTTTCTGACTTACTTCACTCTGTATGACAGTCTCTAGATCCATCCACGTCTCAACAAATGACCCAATTTCATTCCTTTTTATGGCTGAGTAATGCTCCATTGTATATATGTACCACATCTTCTTTATCCATTCATCTGTCGATGGGTATTTACATTGCTTCCATGACTTGGCTACTGTAAATAGTGCTGCAATGAACATTGGGGTGCATGTGTCTTTTTGAATTGTGGTTCTCTCTGGGTATATATGCAGTAGTGGGATTGCTGGGTCATATGGTAATCCTATTTTTAGTTTTTTAAGGAACCTCCATACTGTTCTCCATAGTGGCTGTAATAGTTTACATTCCTGCCAACAGTGCAAGAGGGTTCCCTTTTCTCCATACCCTCCCCACCATTTGCTGTTTGTAGATTTTCTGATGATGCCCATTCTAACTGGTGTGAGGTGATACCTCATTGTAGTTTTCATTTGCATTTCTCTAACAATTAGTGATGTTGAGCAGCTTTTTATGGGCTTCTTGGCTATCTGTATGTCTTTGGAGAAAAGTCTATTTAGGTCTTCTGCCCATTTTAGGATTGGGTTGTTTGTTTCTTTAATATTGAACTACATGAGCTGTTTATATATTTTGGAGATTAATCCTTTGCCCATTGATTCATTTGCAAATATTTCTCCCATTCTGAGGGTAGTCTTTTCATCTTGTTTATGGTTTCCTTTGCTGTGCAAAAGCTTTGACGTTTCATTAGGTCCCATTTGTTTATTTTTATTTCCATTACTCTGGGAGGTGGATCAAAAAAGATCTTCCTGTGGTTTATGTCAAAGAGTGTTCTTCCTATGTTTTCCTCTAAGAGTTTTATGGTGTTCAGTCTCCCATTTAGGGCTCTAATCCATTTTGAGTTTATTTTTGTGTATGGTGTTAGGGAGTGTTCTACTTTTATTCTTTTACATGTAGCTGTCCAGTTATCCCAGCAACACTTATTGAAGAGACTGTCTTTTCTCCACTGCATACCCTTGCCTCCTTTGTCATAGATTAGTTGACCATAGTTGCATAGGTTTATCTCTGGGTTTTCTATCTTGTTCCATTGATCTATATTTGTTTTTGTGCCAGTACCATACTGTCTTGATTACTGTAGCTTTGTAGTATAGTCTGAAGCCAGGGAGTCTGATTCCTCCAGCTCCATTTTTTTCCCTCAAGACTGTTTTTGCTATTTGGGGTCTTTTGTTTCTCCATACAAATTTTAAGATATTTTGTTCTAGTTCTGTAAAAATGCCATTGGTAATTTGATAGGGATTGCATTGAATCTGTAGATTGCTTAGGATAGTATAATCATTTTCACAATATTGATTCTTCCAATACAAGAACATAGTATATCACTCCATCTATTGATATCATCTTTAATTTATTTCATCAGTGTCTAATAGTTTTCTGCATAAAGGTCTTTTGTCTCCCTAGGTAAGTTTATTCCTAGATAGTTTATTCTTTTTCTTGCAGTGGTACATGGGAGTGTTTCCTTAATTTCTCTTTCAGATTTTTCATCATTAGTGTATAGGGATGCAAGAGATTTCTGTGCATGAATTTTGTAGCCTGCAGCTTTTCCAAATTCATTGATTAGCTCTAGTAGTTTTCTGGTGACATCTTTAGGATTCTCTATGTATAGCATCTTGTAATCTGCAAACAGTGACAGTTTTACTTGTTCTTTTCCATTTTGGATTCCTTTTATATCTTTTTCTTCTCTGATTCCTGTGGCTAGGACTTCCAAAACTATGTTGAATAATAGCCGTGAGAGTGTGGCATCCTCGTCTTGCTCCTGATCTTAGAGGTAATGCTTTCAGGTTGTCACCATTGAGAATGATGTTTGCTGTGCGTTTGTCATATATGGCCTTTAGTATGTTGAGGTAGGTTCGCTCTAGGCCCACTTTCTGGAGAGCTTTTTTTCATACATGGGTGTTGAATTTTATCAAAAGCCTTTTCTACATCTATTGAGATAATCATATGGTTTTTATTCTTCAGTTTGTTAATATGGTGCATCACATTGATTGATATGCGTATACTGAAGAATCCTTGCATCCCTGGGGTAAATCCCACTTGATCATGGTGTCTGATCCATTTAATGTGTTGTTGGATTCTGTTTGCTAATATTTTGTTGAGGATTTTTTTTTTTTTTTTGCGATACACGGTCCTCTCACTGTTGTGGCCTCTCCCTTTGCGGAGCACAGGCTCCGGACGTGCAGGCTTAGCAGCCACGGCTCACGGGCCCAGCTTCTCTGCCGCACGTGGGATCTTCCTGGACCGGGGCACAAACCCGTGTCCCCTGCATCAGCAGGCAGACTCTCAACCACTGCACCACCAGGGAAGCCCTGTTGAGGATTTTTGCATCTATATTCATCAGTGATATTGGCCTGTAATTTTCTTTTTTTGTAGTATCTTTGTCTGGTTTTGATATCAGGGTGATGGTGGCCTCATAGAATGAGTTTGGGAGTGTTTCTTCCCCTGCAATTTTTTAGAAGAGTTTGAGAAGGCTGGGTGTTCGCTCTTCTCTAAATGTTTGATAGAATTCACCTGTGAAGCCATCTGGTCCTGGACTTTGGTTTGTTGGAAGATATTTAATCACAGTTTCAATTTCATTACTTGTGATTACTCTTTTCATATTTTCTATTTCTTCCTGGTTCAGTCTTGGAAGTTTATACCTCTCTAAGAATTTGTCCATTTTTTCCAGGTTGTCCATTTTATTGGCATAGAGTTGCTTGTAGTGGTCTCTTAGGATGCTTCGTATTTCTGCAGTGTCTGTTGTAACTTCTCCTTTTCATTTCTGATTTTATTGATTTCAATCCTCTCACTCTTTTTCTTGATGAGTCTGGCTAATGGTTTATCAATTTTGTTTACCTTCTCAAAGAACCAGCTTTTAGTTTTATTGATCTTTGCTATTGTTTTATTTGTTTCTATTTCATTTATTTCTGCTCTGATCTATATGATTTCTTTCCTTTAGCTAACTTTGGGTTTTGTATGTTCTTCTTTCTCTAGTTCTTTTACGTGTATGGTTAGATTGTTGATTTGAGATTTTTCTTGTTTCTTGAGGTAGGCTTGTATAGCTATAAAATTCCCTTTTAGAACTGCTTTTGCTTCAACGCATGGTTTTGGATTGTCGTGTTTTCATTGTCCTTTGTCTCCAGGTATTTTTTGATTTCCTCTTTGATTTCTTCAGTGATCTCTTGGTTATTTAGTAACGTATTGTTTAGCCTCCATGTGTTTGTGTTTTTTCCATTTTTTTCCCTGTAACTCATTTCATAACATCGTGGTCAGAAAAGATGCTTGATATGATTTCAATTTTCTTAAATTTACTGAGGCTTGATTTGTGACACAAAATGTGATCTATCCTGGAGAAAGTTCTGTGCGCACTTGAGAAGAAAGTGTAATCTGCTGTTTTTGGATGGAATGTCCTATAAATATCAATTAAATCTATCTGGTCTATTGTGTCATTTAAAGCTTGTGTTTCCTTATTAATTTTCTGTTTGGATGATCTGTCCATTGGTGTAAGTGAGGTGTTAAAGTCTCCCACTATTATTGTGTTACTGTTGATTTCCTCTTTTATAGCTGTTAGCAGTTGCCTTATGTATTGAGGTGTTCCTATGTTGGGTGCTTATATATTTATAATTGTTATATCTTCTTGGATTGATCCCTTGATCATTATGTAGTGTCCTTCCTTGTCTCTTGTAACATTCTTTATTTTAAAATCTATTTTATCTGATATGAGTATTGCTTCTCCAGCTTTCTTTTGATATCGATTTGCATGGAATATCTTTTTCCATCCCCTCACTTTCAGTCTGTATGTGTCCTTAGGTCTGAAGTGGGTCTCTTGTAGACAGCATATATATGGGTTTTGTTTTTGTATCCATTCAGCAAGCCTGTGTCTTTTGGTTGGAGCATTTAATCCATTCACGTTTAAGGTAATTATCAATATGTATGTTCCTATGACCATTTTCTTAATTGTTTTGGGTTTGGTTTTGTAGGTCCTTTTCTTCTTTTGTGTTTCCCACTTAGAGAAGTTCCTTTAGCATTTGTTGTAGAGCTGGTTTGGTGGTGTTGAATTCTCTTAACTTTTGCTTGTCTGTAAAGCTTTTGATTTCTCCATCGAACTTGAATGGGATCCTTGCCAGGTAGAGTAATCTTGGTTATAAGTTCTTCCCTTTCATCACTTTAAATATGCCATGCCACTCCCTTCTGGTTTGTAGAGTTTCTGCTGAGAAATCAGCTGTTAACCTTATGGGAGTTTCCTTGTATGTTATTGGACGTTTTTCCCTTGCTGCTTTCAATAATTTTTCTTTGTCTTTAATTTTTGCCAATTTGATTACTATGTGTCTTGACATGTTTCTCCTTTGGTTATCCTGTTTGGGGCTCTCTGTGCTTCCTGGACTTAGGTGGCTATTTCCTTTCCCATGTTAGGAAGTTTTAGACTATAATATCTTCAAATATTTTCTCGGGTCCTTTCTCTCTCTCTTCTCCTCTGGGACCCCTATATTGCAAATGTGTTGCATTTAATGTTGTCCCAGAGGTCTCTTAGGCTGTCTTCATTTCTTTTCATACTTTTTTCTTTATTCTGTTCTGCAGCACTGAATTCCACCATTCTGTCTTCCAGGTCACTTATCCGTTCTTCTGTCTCAGTTATTCTGCTATTGATTCCTTCTAGTGTATTTTTCATTTCAGTTATTGTATTGTTCATCTCTGTTTGTTTGTTCTTTAATTCTTCTAGGTCTTTGTTAAACATTTCTTGCATCTTCTTGATCTTTGTCTCCATTCTTTTTCGAGGTCCTGGATCATCTTCACTATTGTTATTCTGAATTCTTTTTCTGGAAGGTTGCCTATCTCCACTTCATTTAGTTGTTTTCCTGGGGTTTTATCTTATTCCTTCATCTGGTACATAGCCCTTTGCCTTTCATCTTGTCTATCTTCTTGTGAATGTGGTTTTTGTTTCATGGGCTGCAGGATTGTAGTTCTTGCTTCTGCTGTCTGCCCTCTGGTGGCTGAAGCTATCTAAGAGGCTTGTGCAAGTTTCCTGATGGGAGGGGCTGGTGGTGGGTAGAGCTGGCTGTTGCTCTGGTGGGCAGAGTTCAGTAAAACTTTAATCTGCTTGTCTGCTGATGGGTGGGGTTAGGTTCCCTCCCTGTTGGTTGTTTGGCCTGAGGCGACCCAACATTGAAGTCTACCCGGGCTTTTTAGTGTGGTTAATGGTGGGCTTTGGGAGGGCTCATGCCAAGGTGTACTTCCCAGAACTTCTGCTGCCAGTGTCCTTGTCCTCATGGTGAGACAGAGCCACTCCCCAAAGAGGAGACCCTCCAACACTAGCAGGCAGGTCTGGTTCAGTCTCCTATGGGGTCACTGCTCCTTCCCCTCGGTCCTGATGCGCACACTACTTTGTTTGTTCCCTCAAAGATTGGAGTCTCTGTTTCCCCCAGTCCTGTTGATGTCCTGCATTCAAATCCCGCTAGCCTTGAAAGTCTGATTCTTTAGGAATTCCTCCTCCCATTGCCAGACCACCAAGTTCAGAAGCCTGACGTTGGGCTCAGAACCTTCACTCCAGTGGGTGGACTTCTGTGGTATAAGTGTTCTGCAGTTTGTGAGTCACTCACCCAGCATTTATGGGATTTGATTTTATTGTGATTGCTCCCCTCCTACTATCTCATTGTGGTTCCTCCTTTGTCTTTGGATGTGGGGTATCTTTTTTGGTGGGTTCCTGTGGCTCCCTGTCGATGATTGTTCAGCAGTTAGTTGTGATTCTGGTGTTCTCACAAGAGGGAGTGAGAGCACATCCTTCTACTCTGCCATCTCGAACCAATCTGGCTTTATCTTTTTATATCAATTTTTTGGCTGTGTACCACTAAGCCAGTCATTTTCTCTCTCTGAATCTCTGAATCATATGTGAAAACATTACCCTACCTTTCAGGGCTATCAAGAGGATCAATTGTAATGCTTAATGTAAAATTACAGAATAAATGCTCCTCTATGGGTAATTTTCTATATCAGGCAATTGTTGCCTCAATTTCCAAATTTCTAGTGCTTATTTCCTCGGTTTCTGCCTGCCATTGATTTTGCTTGATAAAGTTTAATTGCTGTTTTTCACAATCAGTTGTTGTTGGCATGTCTCCAAATACCTCATATTTTTCCCATCAATAAATATGTGATTAAAATCATTTCATTGCATGCAGAGCAGTGTATTGGTCTTTGGGAGGGGTTTAGGTGATCTAAGGAAGACTCCGCGTCCTTGCCCTCCAGAAGTCAATAGCATTAAGTATGTATTAACCAAGACAAAAATTTTCTATAAATACATATATTAAGCTCTGTTCCATCCACCTAGGATTTATTCTAGCAAGGCACAAAAGGAGAGATTGTTGGGGGCTGTAGCCCTTTTCCTTGGAGTTAAGAAGTTAGGAACATTTTCCAAGTACTCTGATTCTTCTCAAGAACATCTCTAGATCTGTTATCTATGAATTCATAACAACCACTTTTGAGCTATTTTAAATTTCTAGCTGGTGTTACAACTTGTGAGATGCCAATGATAATTCTTAAAGTGTATGAAGTATTTATTATGTTTTACTACACTATGTGATTCACTACACTATGTGCATCGTCTAATTTTATCCTTATAACAACCTTGAAAGGGATGATACTCTGATAACCCCCATTTTACAGACAATCACATTGAGACTTTTGGGAAGGTTATTTGCCTTAGAACACACTTAAAGTAAATGAAAGAGCTGGAATCCTAAAACAGGTATTCTGATTGCAGAATTTGTCTGCATGATAGGTTTGCTAAACTGCCTT
Organism: Aethalodelphis obliquidens; assembly: GCF_003676395.1. Taxonomy (NCBI): domain Eukaryota; kingdom Metazoa; phylum Chordata; class Mammalia; order Artiodactyla; family Delphinidae; genus Aethalodelphis; species Aethalodelphis obliquidens. The sequence goes on along the minus strand of NW_020837976.1, from coordinate 20,034,569 downwards.
AATAACAAGTCTATTCATCTTAAAATCGTTTCTTTCTATTTTTAAATCTCTTCACTCTACCTTTCCAAATTCTGATATTCTGCAGTGTTATAAACCCCCTCTCCACCACCACTCTAAACCTTTTGTGAAAAAGGATTTGTAGTGAAATGGAAGCACATTTGTTTAAGAATTAGAAGGTCCTCCAATTTTGGTTCCACCAACACTTATTTGGATAAATATGAGAAGCTCACTTAACTTCTCTGACATTGTTTCCACCTCTGAGAAATAGAGATAAATTCTGCCTTCTGTGTAGACTCTGAAAAGCAATTACTTAACATACATGAAACTATATGGTAAACTGTAATGGAGTAAAACTAATATGACATATGATTAAAAAAACCCAGTTGATTTCAACTATATCTTGTCAGTTCTTGCACTTCCTTTGGATTTTGCAGTTTGACATTCTAGAGGAACTCTCTATTTCCTTAAAAATCTTAAATGTATTTTCTGGATCTTTCAGAACAACATGAAATATTTCAGAAGTAAATATACCAAGGGAAAAATACTCTCTTCTTTTTATTTTTGTTTTCTCTCTTAAAAATACCCTTCTTGTTGACTTCTTCAGAAGATTCTGAGATGGGCTAAATTCTAAGACACAGATGGGTTACATTTACATGGTAGTGAAAAATGGGGGTCGTGTGGGTTGCCTCATAAATTGTTGTTGAGTGCTTCCTAGGCAGTGCTGGAAGCAGTTGGCTCTTTGAAAGCTGCAGGTCAGTGATGATACAATAAGACCATTTCCTCCTTTCATGTGTATAATTATTGCACTATCTAGGGAGAATCCCAAAGGGTATTATGGTTGGACAATATGGACACCTTTTGCTGGCTGGACCCTCAGGAGACTTTTGTATAAGGAATGACTAGATATTCCAGAGAGGGTGGCACTCATCACAGTCTACCCCTAGTGCTGAAATTTTCAAGCAAGCAATGTGTAAAATAGTTATTCCTATACAGAGGGGTGGGGGCTCACTGACTTTGTCTGGGCCAGGATGATGATTCAGTTTGGTGCTAATGAATGGTTTTCAACATACCATCATTTTTAAGGTGTACATATTGCTGTCTACCTGAGAATCTTAGTCCTACAGCCATTCTCTACTGGCTACGTGTAGGACTTGTGAGGTAATCAGTGAGGAGAGACAAAAGGATGTGGGTGTAGTGTGAGAGGTAGGCAGGGTTTTAACAATCTTTTTGTTGACAGGGGTTCTAAATCAGATATTTTATGATTGCATTTTCCATGGATTTATGAGGTCTGGGAAGCGTGGGCTTAACGTCCATGAGTTCTTTGTTTTGTAGGAAAGGCAGACCCAGATCACTGATTGTATGTAACTGTGTTACTGTGCTTACTTCATGCACCACCACTAGCATGTGTATATTCTTTTTACTACCTACAGCATCATCTTGGGAAAGTATTAGAAACATCGCTTATGAGAATGAATTGCTATGAGTGGAAATTATAAAGTAGAAAGTTATTTGTATTTGTCAGAGCATAATATCAATATATCATAAAGCCTAAGTTTCCTTGTAAACTGTCAAAGGTTATGACAGAGGAGGGTATTAACAAAAATGTTAAGAGTAAGTTGAAGGCTAAGGTAGTATTCAGGAGAAACCTCATCCAAAACACTAAGGGACCACTTATCAAGGCAGAGGGCTACCTGCTGAATATGGATGACTGATGGGGAGGAAAAACCCCACCCTCTGCTGCTTTCAGATGGGGATATAGCTTGACCAAATAGTCCATGCTTCTGGTAATTACTTATTATAATATAGACTATTGAAAAAATGGGAATGTGAAACAAGCTTCTTGAAAATGTAGCAGCTTCCATGGCAAAATTCTGAGAGGAGTATCCCTGCTGGGTGATCAATTGCCCAAGATCCCAGTGGTGTTTCCTGTCATCTGTGGCAGTGAGAGAGCCTTATTTCATCAACAGAAGGGAGCTGAGAGCCAGTGAGGGGATTACACACCACCAGCCCATCCAGCACCCTTCTCCTTGCAGCTCCTTTATTCCTTCCCTCCCTCCCTTTCTTCCTTCCTCCCTTTCTTCCTTCCTCTCTTTCTCTCTTTCTTTCTTTCTTCCTTCCTTCCTTCCTTCCTTCTTTCTTCTTTCTTTCTTTCTTTCTTTCTTTCTTTCTTTCTTTCTTTCTTTC